>NC_092714.1:66537492-66880343 GCF_047496885.1 Scyliorhinus torazame | reverse complement strand
AGCAAAAATTGTCAAGAAAGTATATGTATACTGTGCTTTGTCCCGGCTCACCAGTGATAAATTGTCAGTAGTGATCACCTATTCATGTTGATTAGACAGAATTGATAAGAATGTTGTGGTTTTAGTGAAACTTTCCTCACAAATGAAATGTAGGCAACTTTTGCCCCACCAAAAATAAAATTTACTCAGGCTAGTTACAATTGAATTAAATTCTTCAATTAGCAGTTGTTGAGATGAATTTATCAATTTTGAATTTCTTAATTATGATTTAGATAAAGCTAGCTCATCCTTTTAACTATTTAGAACTTTTAAACTCCAATTGTGTTTCTAATGAAAACATTTGAAATGCCTGCAATTACATATACTAATATTTCACAAAGATTTTTTTCAATTTACTTCATGTTCTTAGATTTGTTGCTTGAGAATACATGCTCCATTTCCAGCTCTTAGCCAGCAGCATATTATTGTCGATACTTGTATAGTACATCCACCTCTCGGGAATCTGTATTTTGATAAGATTACTTCTATTTTCAGGCTATTGACAAGTATTGCAGGGTAATCGGGGGATTTTCAGGTGTTAAAGATGTCTACTCTTCATCTCCAGCCTATGATGATGTGCAACAAAGTTTCTTCTTGGCTGAAACACTAAAGTAAGCACAAAAAAAACCTATTTAGCCAACTATTTAGACCTAGCTAGATTTTTTCTATTAGTTGTTGTAAAGGACTTTTTGAGTTTATGATATTAGTTTATAAAGATGATTTTCTATTGGACATAAGAATTGTTATTTTTCTGAGATGTCAATCCTGAGACATGAAGTAATGAAAAATAATTATATGCAGTAGGTTAGATATTGCCACTCTGCCTTAATAATGGGATATGATATATGGGCTGTACTTCCCTAACTGAGAGTTTCCCCCCTCCCTCCAATCTGGATTGTCCATTGTAAGTGCTCATCACTAAATAAAGCCACATATAGTATAGGGAACAACATTCCTTCATTGTCGCCGAGTCAAAATCCTGGAAATCCCTGCCAAATAACACTGTGGGTGTGACTTCAGTGGTTCAAGAAGGCAGCTCATCACCATCTTCTCACAGGCAACTAGGGATGGGCAATAAATGCTGGCTGAGCCAGCAATGCCAGATACCATGAATGAGTTTAAAAAATAAAAAAAGACTGATGTCTGAAAACAGCCCCCATGAGGTATTTTAACAAAAATTATCTCATTAGTGAGAGAAATATTAACACCATCTACAACTTCCTATTAATGCCATGACACCCTGACTTGGAACTGTATTCCATTCCATCACTGTCACTGGATCAAAATCCAGGAACTCCCTTCCTAACAGCACTGTGGGTGTATCAGTACCAGATGGACAACAGTCGCTCTATGGGGGTCAATGCAGCTCACCAGCTCACTCTACCAATTATGAATGGGCCACAAATACTGGCTTTGCCAACAATGTCCACACACCATGAAACAATTAAAACTACCATCATTATTAAATGAGCAGTATTGGCAGTATTTTTTAAGTTTTCATCTTTAGATTTTGAAAAATCTAGGGGGTGGGATTCTCCCTTGGCCAACACCGAAATCGGGAAACGTGATTGGGTGGAGAATAGGTTCTGATGGCCGAATCGTGGCGGGCGCCGATTTGACGCCAAATCACAATTCTCTGTCACCTTGATAGCGGCGTCATTACATTCCGGATAGCACATACAGCAAACACCGTTTGCATATCATTAGCGGGCCCAATCCGGTATTATCTGGGCCTCTTCGATTCTCCTCCTCCAGTGGGTTGGGTTCCCGACGGCACGGTTCACTTATGCTTTTAAAAGTCATGAAACTGACCTCATGGCTGATGAGCAAGAGAAAGAGGAGGTAAGACAGAGAGAGGTGCGACTGGGCTGCCAGGCTGGACACTGGCTGGGGTGGGGTGGGGTCCTGCCAGTGCCGGGGGAGGGGGGGTAGGTGTGACGGGATAACAGGTTGAGTCGCCGGGGTGACCGTCCACGGACTGGGGCGGTGTCCAGTCACGGACCGCCATTACCACGGCCTGCAAGGCGGCCATCTTTCTGCGCACCTCACTGACCACCCATCTTGGCCCCTGGTTCTGCAGAGTGACACCGGCAGTATGAGTGTCCCCACTTGACCCTCCGTCACAAGTCCCCCCTCCCCCATTCACACCCAGCCGCCCCCTGCATATATTTGAATTCAACCAGCAATGGAGGCCTTCCTGCTAGTCGCCGCAGCCCTGGGGTATGCCCTGCGGCTGTACGAGCTGCTGCTGCTCGAGAAGGAGGAAGGTGCAGCAGCAGACTGTGCCACAGAGGGACAGGTGGCAGATGCCCAGGATGGATACCCAGCAGCCCAACTGGCCGAGGAGGAGGAGGTGCCGCAGGATACCTCGCCTGTACCGGCAGCACCTGTCATTTGAAGACCTGCTGGACTGGGCATGTCGTTGAAGACTCTGGCTGAGCAGAAACACAGCGCGACATATCTGCCATATGGACACCCGTTCCCAGTGACCGTCACGGTACGGTCACCCTGAACTTTCATGCCATGTGAGTCAGGACCTGACCAGGATCTCGCAGATCTCTGTGCACATGTGCATCTGTGCTGTCACAGAGGCCCTATATGCCCATGTGGCTCAATCCATCCATTTCAATGTGGACAAAGCTCACCAGGATACTCTGGCAGCGGGCTTCGCCGCCATCGTCTTGTGCTCCGGGTCCAGGGGCTGATCAATAGGATGCATGTCCGCCTATGAGCACCTGCAGATGACAGGCTGCTCTACACCAACAGCAAGGGGTACCACTTAATGAACATGCAGCTATGTGACCTTCAGCTGCGCTCATTCATCTCTTTATCCCGATATCTGTGCAGTGTGCACAATGCCTTCATCCTGGCACTCGAAGATTTCTGACATGTTCGAGACGCCCACTGGCTGGGGGGTTTCCTCCTGGATGACGGGGGTTATCCATTGCGGTCATGGTAGATGACCCCTACCCAGAGGCCTCAGACCGATGCAGAGACCTGCTACAACGACACCCATAGAGCGACCAGGTCCGTGATCGAGTGGTGCATCGTCCTCCAGAACATTGTGCAGCCGATATTCTGGAGAAGGAGGAGGAAAGCCAGTCCTCGTCCGAGGATGCGGGGGAGGGTGGGTAGGATATGGGGTCCAGGCAGACACGGGACGACGTGTGCGCCAGGGCCAATGTGCACAGGACGCTCTAATCGCCGCCAGGTTCACCAACTGAGTGGGGGGGGGGGTACTGGCAAAGGGCACCAACACTGCATCCCACACCATCACTCTGCATGCACCCCTCCCCCGCCTGCAACCCCCTCGTGAAACATACCTGCCGCACTACGGGGTGTGGCCCTGGGTTGGCAGTAACACTGGGTCTGGCCCGTGGGACGGAGGATAATGGCAACCCGCTCTGCGATGAACTCTGATACTCCGCATCATTTGACAACGTCTGACTCCTGCCCACTGTAGCACTTTCCACTGTCCACCTGGGTGACCCCTGCATGCGAGCTGTCCAATCCATCACACTGTCCCATCAAATCCCTGGGGTGATGGTGGTGAGTGGGGTGGGGGCGGGGGGGGGGGGGGGGGGGGGAGGGAGAACACCTGGGACAACCACAACGTCTACCCATTTCACTTCCTCCCCCCTCCTCTGGCCAGCCCAGACCAACCCACCCCTCGCACCCACCTACCTGACAGAGCACCGAGACAGGTTGTGACAGTGGTAACAGGTATTTAATGTGACGAGATATTTACAAATACATGCCCTAGCCCCTATAACTAAATGTGCTTATTCGGTGTCTAACTGTCTGGCTAAATAGGCCCTAGCTCCACGTCTAGGTGGTTCCCCAGATGATACAGCAGGAGCAGAGGCGGCCTGCTGTGATTACCGCCCTGCGACCTGGGTCCCCATTGGTGGCCGTCTTCTGCGGTGACCAGGCCTCGATGGGCCTGGCTGCTGCTCGGGTGTCCCACGTGGCATGGTGCTGCCTTGTTCCGCCCACTGCCCACCTGATGCACCAGGGACGGGAGAGGGGAGTCCGAGGTGCTGCGCTGTTCCAGCACCTCCCCTGTGGGAGTCACCAGCACGGACCCCATCACCACCTACTCCATCGGGGTGCCCAAAAGCCCCCAGGCTACTCCATGAGATGGGAATGCGAGAGGAGCTATCCCCTGAGGCTCCCCCACCACCTGCCGCTGCTAGTCCTGGAAGCCCGCTCTGGTCTCGGCCAGGGTCCGCACGCTCGATCAATAGAGTACAGGGAGTGGACCATCTCGTCTCGGACTGCGCCACATCACACTGCAACTGTGCCACCGCCTTCGGGTTTGTGTCACATCAGCCAGTGACTGTGCCATCTCCCTCTGGGACTGGGCCACCTCCCTCTGTGTCTGCGCCATGTTGACCAGTGCCTGGGCAATATCGCCAACGTTCTCAGATATGGCCTGCTGTGATTGTGCCACGCTCAGGAGTGCCGCTGCGATTTCCAGGTGGCTCTGGCACATGGTTGCCTGTGAGATGGCAACCCTGACCTGGACCTCGGCCAGAGCCTCCACAGAATTCCCCAGGCCTTGGACATGCTGATCCAAAGTCAAAACCATCGTCCCCAATGCCTCACTGTGGACGCCACCCATGCAGTGTTGGTTTGGTTGGCACGCATGGTCGGCACCACCTCTGCTGCTGCACTCGGTTGGATTCCTCCAATTACATCTGCAGGTATTGGATGCTCGCCGACAACCCCTCATGCAGTCCCTGGTTCAGCACTGCAACTCCACGATTGATGGGATTGTCCATTGAGGAAGCCCAAAACCCACCTGGATGCAGCTAGTTCCTGGTGTCAGCCTGCCCTCCGACCATCCGCCCCCTCGCTGTTCCTACCTCCACCTGCTGTATCAGATCGGCTGTGTGGTGAACACCAGATAAGTGCCCCAGGATCCTCTTCGCTAAAGTGCCCAACCGATGTGAGTGTCTCTGGGATGGTGGAGGGAGTTGGAGACAGCTGTGCCGGGAAATCTGTATCATCCTCTGACTCGAGCTCCGGGGTCTCCTGAGTCTGGTGGGGGTCTGCCACCCGAGCTGCTCCCATCACTGCTCAGCTCACGGGGAGCTCTGTCTGTGGCACCGGCAGGAGATGCCAGATAGACCTGCCCCATCACGAGCTGCCCCTGCAAGACGCAAGATGATGCATGATTAGACCACGGGCCGGGGCTCATGGAAGATTGAATTCTAAATCAACATGCATTTTTAAAGCAACAGCTGCTTAATTGAAATACTTTCGCTCTATTATTGCCTAAAATGCTACGAATGTCTTCAGACAATCTCACTAATTGAAGCCTGGGCATACTGAAATTCTTGTTCCCAGGAGGAAACAATTGGCTGCATCAACTACTAGCAAAGGTACATCACTGCATAAGTACCTTTTTTTGTATGATCTGAAAGATCTTGGGCGGTATTCTCCGTTCCTGAGACTAAGACACCGACTCAGAATTTGTGGACTATCAAGGCAGAAAAGAGGCGCCACACCTGGACCGATTCTGCTACTGTTAAGGGTCTAGCACCAGTGCCACGTGGAACACTATCGTTGGGGTCAGTTTGGGGGTGGGAGGTAGTGTGGGTTTGGGTGATGCTGGGCTGGTGTGAGGGTGCGGGTGGTGTTGGTGAGGGTTTGCACACGTGTCACGGGGAGCCGCAGCTGCGTGGGGGTCTCGCTTCCTCGCCCGCGGCCAAACTCCAATTCGGCGACCTCTCTTTCCTCCGGCCCGCCGGCCACGTCCATGACCCTGTGCCACAGTGAGGGGCTGCAGGACAAGCAGTCCCCCTTCTGTCATCTCCCGCTCCTGGCAGTTGTGCATGCTATTCTTGGGGGGGGGGGGGGGAGGGGGATTCGCCCGTCCTCCAGGTGGGATGGGGGTTGGTGCCGGGGGCACAGTGCTGCCTACTCAACCTGGCAGCCCTAAGGAGGTTGTGCAGTTTTTTGCGGCACTGCTGGCCGGTCCGTACTACGTTGCCCATGGCGCTGACCGCCTCAGCCATTTGCGCCCAGGCATGGCGAACGGTGGTGGCTGGCAGCCTCCTTCCTGGGCCGGGTACAAGGTCACCTCCTCTCCTCCAGGAGAGTCTCCAACTTGGCATCCGTGAACCTTGGTGCCGTTCTCCTCGCTGCCATCTTGTTGGCTGGGATGGTGTGTGTGGGGAGTAAAATGTGTATATAAGCGGCTACAGCTTGTCAGCCTCCTGAGTGTCAATTGTGAAACTGGCGAATCCGTCATTGTTTCTCATTAGAATCGATTGTGTTCCACGTGGCACTGGTGCTAAACCCTTAACAGTTGCGGAATCAGTCCAGGTGTGGCACCAGTTTTGCTGTTGTGATAGTCCACAAATTCTGTGTCGGCGTCAATGCTTAGTCTCAGGAACGGAGTATCCAGCCCAAGATCTAATAATCTTTATTATTGTCAAAAGTAGGCAACATTAAAACTGCAATGAAGTTACTGTAAAAATCCCCTAGTCGCCACACTCCGCCACCTGTTCGGGTACACTGCGGGAGAATTCAGAATGTCCAATTCACCTAACAAGCACGTCTTTCGGGACCTGGGTCACTGTCTGTGCGGAGTCTGCACGTTCTCCCTGTGTCTACGTGGGTTTCCTCCGGGTGATCCAGTTTCTTCCCACAAGTCCCGAAAGACGTGCTCGTTGGGTGAATTGGACATTCTGAAGTCTCCTTCTGTGTACCCGAACAGGCGCCGGAATGTGGCGACTAGGGGCTTTTCACAGTAACTTGATTACAGTGTTGATGTGAGCTTATTTGTGTCAATAAAGATTATTATTATTAAACCCACACAGATATGGGCAGAAAGTGCCGATTCCGCACAGACAGTGACCCAAGCAGGAATCGAACACAGGACCCTGGAGCTGTGAAGCAACAGTGCTAACTCTGTGCTACCGCACAGATCTTTTAGATCGTAGAAAAAATAGTTCATATATGTACCTTTGCTAGTAGCTGATGCAGCCAATTGTTTCCTCCTTTATACCGAGTATATGGGAACAAGAATTTCAGTATGCCCCGGCTTCAATTATTAAGTGAGATTGTCTGAACACATTTGTTGCAATTTAGGCAATAAATAATAGAGCAAAAATATTTTAATTAAGCAGCTGTTTCTTTAAAAATGCATGTTGATTAAGAATTCAATCTTTCTTCCATGAGCCATGTATGTTGAAGCTTGTTGTAGCCACGTGCATTGTATGAAGTGGCAATGTCTACATTACAATCATGTTGTAGCAAAATTTTAATTATTTATTCCTTCAAAGGATTTGGACGTCGCTAGTTAGGCCAGCATTTATTGCCCATCCCTAATTGCCCTTGAAAATGTGATAGTGAGTTGCCTGCTTGAACTGCTGCAGTCCATGTGGTGCAGATACACCCACAGTGCTGTTAGGGAGGGACCTCCATGAATTTGTCTGATTGACAGTGAAGGAACGACAATATAGTTCCAAGTCAGGATGGTGTATGGCCTAGAGGAGAACTTGCAGGTAGTGCTGTTCCCATGCATCTGCCTTTGTCCTAGGTGGAACATATTACAAATACCGTATGAAATGTAATGCCTTAAAGAATAGCATGATTAGGTTTAGGGAATGACCATGCGCTACTGTATTTTAGGTCCTGGTGTAGTTTTTGTTTAGAAAAAGTATATGTATGATTTAGGTTTCTAAATGCCAACAAAAATATTCATATCATATTTCTGAATCCTAAAAAGCTCACTTAACTCGCTTCATAACCTTTTATGTTTTCTATATTCCACGGAATACAAGCTTAGTTAATGAAATCCCTCCTTGTGATATAACCACTAGTGCCTTCATAATAAACTGGTTAATCTGCACTGCAATGAATCCTTTCTAAGATGAAGTACCCAAAACCATCCAGAACTTGAGGTGGCCTAAGCAGGGCTTTTATAGCACTGTAGAAAAATATCTTAACATTATAATCGAGCCCTCTAACTATAATTCAGGATAATTCCTGGGATGGTGGAATCGTCCCCTGAGGAGAGATTGAGGAGACTGGGCCTATTAAAAAAAACCTCAAGATTTTATACAAACGAGGGATGATCTCGTTGAAACAGACAACATTCTTACAGGGCTCGAGGTAGATGCGAGAAATAATTTTCCCTTGACTGGTGGGTGGTCTAAAATTAAGAGACACAGTCTCATTAAGGGGTAGGCCAGACTGAGATGAGGAGAATTTTTTTTAATCAGGAGGTGGCAAATCTTTGAAATTCTCAGCCCCACAGGGCTGTGGAGACTCAGTCTTTGGGTATGTTCAAGGCGGGATCGATCGATTTCTAGATATTGAAGACGTTAAAGGATATAAGGATATAGGGATAATGTGGGAAAATGGCATTGAGTTAGACCATCAGGCATGATCTAGTTGAATGGTAGAGTAGGCTCGAGGGACTGAATGGTGTATCCTGCCCCTATTTCCTATGTGTATCAAATTGCTAGCTCCATCTGCTGGTCACTGAGCTAATGTGTTGGCATTACATTAATAAAAAGTGCAGTAGGTTCTGATTACTAAGAACCAAAATAAGCAACAGATTTCAGTGGATGGGCATATTTAGTCAGTGTGTTATGAGCCTTGGCCAGACCCCCAAGTTGTTGAGATAAAGTTAGGAACCAATAATTTGTTTAAAGTAGACAAAGTTTGAGATTCAAGACACTTGCTAATATAATAAAACCAAAAGATTCCACGGGTTTTGAACAAACAAAATTAAACATTGCAAGGTCAGAAAGATAAAACAATTTACAGTATCCCTTATACTTTAACATTCAGGCTAAGTATGAGGTACATGCGAATTAACAGACATACTGTGGTTTGTTGACACACTGCACTATACAATAAATGATGAATGCAACCAAAACCAATTCCATGGATTTCTCAACAACCAGACGTTAGTTAGAGAGTGAGTCAACCAATCTCACTGAAAGTCCGTCTCACTCCAGGGTTTTCAGTGTTCACCTTCGAATGTCTCGCCTTCGGGTTCTCTCTGTTGCTAACTTGTGGTTGGCTCTTAAATCGTAATTTGCTCTGTTTGTTTAACCTTTGCTCTAGAGTCGCCAGGTATCTTTATGATACCGCCTCGAGGTTCAAGTAATGATCAATAACTCAACACACCAATTAGTAAGATTCAAATCAAAACACATTTATTATACACCGTAAAGCACTACTCGTGCATAAACTCTACTTTCTAGACTATTCCTATCACTAAAAGGCCTATACTTAGCTTCGGAATTGGCCCACCAGGTCAGGGGAACAAATGGCCTTTCGTTCAGGTCCTGAGTCTGCAGGATTCAAAAGCTGGTATGGACTTGTAGCTAGGAGCGCCCATCTCGTAGCGAGCGTTGACTGGAGACTTACTTGGTTGATGCGGCAGCTTAGACAGGTCACTCTCACTGGTTGATTCGAGTTGCTGAGTGACCCTGCCAAAGAAGGACGATTTGAACTTGGGGGCTTTACTTTATAGTCCCCAGGGGCTTCCCGCCCTGCGGGGCAGACCCCGTACTTGGTTCCAAGTGATTGGACTACTTTCCGATCACTTGGATCGATTTCTCCAATGCTGGAGCGGTTCCTGATCGCTGGGCGGTCCCTAAGTGTCCGTTGGCCTTCCTTTGTCTTGGCTCCTGCTGGCGCCGGGGAGTCTGGCTTGGCTTTATTCACCCTAACTGTTGCCATTGTGCGTTGAAATCGCTCATTACTATGCAGATGGCTGCTGCATTACTACGCAGATGGCTGCTAGTTTTAGTACTGTCTGGTTTCTTACAGGTTCCAATACACATGATTTCTGTATTTGCTCGTCTTTGCCTGTGTTGGCTGAATTTCCCTTCAGCCTTTGCAGCTGGACTGGTGGCCTCGTGGTTTGAGGTATCAGGAGGTGACACAATAACAGATGAAAACAACAAAGAATGTGGTTGCGGGCGGGCAACTGTGCGCAGTGCCCGTCTGTTTCGCCGCACAACAGAGCCATCAGCGATACATACAAAATACGATCGAGGAGCAGCCTGTCGAACAACAACAGCTGGAGCTGACCAGTCTCCATCAGGTAGCTTGATCCGAACAGCCTCCGCCGGGGATAGCACAGGCAAATCGGTGGCATGAGCATCATAGCCCTGCTTTTGCCGGTCCCTGAGTTTCTGCACCTTCTGCAGCACCGAGAGGTGATCCAGATCAGGCAAGTTATGGCTGGAAGAGTCGTCCGCAGGTCCCTGTTCATCAGGAGATGAGCCGGTGACATGCCGGTAGACAGAGGGGTTGCCCTGTACGCAAGCAGCGCAAGGTTGACGTCGGAAGCAGAATCCGTGGCCTTGCAGATGAGCTGCTTCACTATGTGCACCCCTTTCTCAACCTTCCCGTTGGACTGTGGGTAATGTGGGCTGGAAGTGACGTGATGAAACTGATATAAGTGGGCAAATCTTGACCATTCTTGGCTGCTGAAGCAAGGACGATTGTCACTCATGACAGTGAGTGGAATACCATGCCTGGAGAACGTCGCCTTACAGGCCTTGATGACGGTCCTTGATGACAGCTCTTGGATGTGAGGTCCGAGAGCTTCATGACTTCTGGGTAGTTTGAAAAATAATCAAATGATTAACACATAATCACGACCATTGGCGTGAAAGAGGTTGATGCCCACCTTGGACCACGGGGAGGTCACGATTTCATGCTGCTGAAGCGTCTCCTTGCTCTGTCCAGGCGCGCACCCTGCTGAGATATCTGGTCACTTATGAACGTAAGTGTTGACATGTCAAAGCCACACTTGGCCCTATTCAGCTTGAGGCCATTGGCATGGACACGGCGGAATACCTGCTGGAGACGAGAGATGTGCTCTTCGGGGGTTGTGGACCATATGATAACGTCGTCCACATACACATGAACCCCTTCAATGCCCTCCATCATCTGCTCCATGATTCTATGGAAGATCTCCGAGGCCGAGACAATGCCGAACGGCATACAATTATAGCAGTACCTGCCAAACGGTGTGTTGAAGGTGCAGAGCCTTCTGCTGGACTCATCCAGCTGTATTTGCCATAATCCATGTGATGCATCTAACTTTATGAAAAACCGGGCATGTGTCATCTCACTTGTGAATTCCTCCCGCTTCTGGATTGGGTAGTGTTCCTGCATTATATTCTGGTTGAGATCCTTGGGATCAGTGCAGATGCGCAGCTCCCCCGAAGGCTTTTTTTTTTACACATACCATCGAGCTGACCCAGTAAGTCGGTTCTGTAACTTTGGAGATGATGCCCTGGTCCTGAAGATCCTTTAGCTGCACCTTCAGGTGCTCCTTCAGTGGAGCCGGGACCCAGCGTGGTGCGTGGACCACAGGCGTGGCATCAGGCCGTAGCAGGATCTTGTACCGATTTGGCAGAGTGCCCATCCCATCAAACACATCCGGATACTGAGCGAGGATGTCGTCAGTGCCGGCTTGAAGATCCACGTTGGGGGAGGTCATTGTGTAGACACGCTGCACAAGGTTTAGTTGCTTGCATGCATGTGCGCCGAACAGGGAGGCCCTATCTGGCTTCACGATTTCAAACCTTAGCCTTGCGTGAATGCTCCTGTTGGAGACGAGCAGATGGCAGGATCCCAGTGCTGTGATGGCATTGCCGTTATAGTCCAGGAGCTGGCAGGCTGCTGGAAGGATCTTGGGTGTCTTTTTGATGTGGTTGAAATCTGCCTGTGAAAGGAGATTGGCAGAAGCACCTGTGTCCAGCTTGAACTGGATAGAGCATTGATTTACTTGCATCACCGCAAGCCATTCGTCCGCCGAATCCACAGTGAGAATGGGCAGGCTCCGTGATGTCGGTGAGGCATGTTCACGTGTGGTAATGATGCCCACATGGTAGGGGGACTCCAGGCAATCGTCCTCTGGATTCGTTGTACTGCCAGGATCAGAATCCTCTAAACCTTGTTGGACACCCCGAACGTGCCTGCGTTGGAATTGGGAGCGCTGGCCCTTGACTGGTGGTGCAGACCTGCACAAGGCTGCATAGTGTCCAGGCTCTCCACAATTTAAACATCGCCTGCCTCTTGCAGGGCAGTGTTTCTTTAAGTGGACGGTGCCGCAGTTCAGGCGCATCATGACGTTGTTGCGCTCCGTGCATCATCGCACCTGCGCAGTGTGGTGATCGGCCGCTTCGTTATCCCATTCGCATCGCGCATGCGTGGGGCTCCGGGAAGAGCGCGCGAAGTGGTCGCTTTCATCAATGCTGAGGCACTGCATCCGGGCGATGGCCTGCACACACTCTACCTCATGGGAGGCAAGTTTCTCATTTTCAGCCGATTTGTATTGGGAATACCGATTTTTGGCGTGCTCCTGCACTGTACATGTTTCAACCGCGACTGACAGGGTCATATGCTTGATTTTTAAAAGCTGCTCGCTCAGAGGATCAGAGTGAACTCCAAAAACGATTTGGTCTCTGATCATGGAGTCAGCAATGTCACCAAAGTTGCAGGACAGCGTTGGTCGATGGAGATTAGTTAAGAAGGAGTTGAAAGATTCATCTTTACCTTGTAGGCGTTGTTGGAATATATAGCGCTCGAAGATTTCATTGGTGTCCACTTCACAATGACTATCAAACTTGTCCAGGATGGTCTGAAACTTTGTCTTGTCCTGGCCTTCGGTGAAGTTAAACGAGTTGAAGAGTTGGATGGCTTGTTCCCCCGCAGTTGAGAGGAGAAGCGCAATCTTTCTTGTGTCAGACGCACCCTCGAGGTCTGAGGCTTCGATGTACAGCAGAAACCTCTGCTTGAAAGTCCGCCAGTTGGCACTGAGATCGCCGGAGGTCTGCAGCTGTTGAGGAACCTGGATCTTCTCCATGGTGCCGGGATACATTTGCTGGTCGTCACGGGACAGATTGAGGTAAACCACCTAGGGATAGCAGTCTCCTGTTACCATGTCGTGTTAAGCACACTGAGATAACACGGGCTGCAACTGGATGCAGCTATAACTGAAAGATACTCCAGACCTTGAAGTTAGTTCAATTTGATTTATTGAACCTGTCACACAGTTAGCTCAGTTCTCGTGTGAGTTAAACTCTCTGCTAACCAAAGTGTGATTACTCTGTCTGACTGAACCAGATGAGCTCTTAGCCACATGCTGTAGTTGTTATGTGATATATACACCTGACTCACTCTGTAGACGTCCCCAGTGGAAAGAGGCGGAGTGCGAGTGCCTCGTGCCTTTTATAGTGGGAAACCACCCCCTAAGTATTCTGCCTGCTGATTGGTTATGTCCTGTTCTCATGTGTTCATTAGCTGCCTATCTGTATCGCATTATGTGCATGTCTGCATATTGTTATCGGCGAGGCGTTTTCAGAACCCCGAAATGTATCATGGAGTTCAACCAACCTCTCCCTTTAATGTATTTGTTGCTTTTCCTAGCACACGGCTTTTTCCCTAGGTGTGAGATTACAATTATGGACACATTGGTTCTTAAACACAAAACACTGTTTACTCTATGAACTCAACTTAACATCTTAAACAAACATTGGATCTCTTAACATCCCTTACATAGAATATTTACATAGAATTTACAGTGCAGAAGGAGGCCATTCGGCCCATCGAGTCTGCACCGGCTCTTGGAAAGAGCACCCTCCACCCTATCCCCATAACCCAGCAACCCCACCCAACACAAAGGGCAATTTTGGACTCTGCGGGCAATTTATCATGGCCAATCTAACTAACCTGCACATCTTTGGACTGTGGGAGGGAACCGGAGCACCCGGAGGAAACCCACGCACACACTGGGAGGATGTGCAGACTCCGCGCAGACAGTGACCCAAGCCGGAATCGAACCTGGGACCCTGGAGCTGTGAAGCAATTGTGCTATCCACAATGCTACCGTGCTGCCCCTTACTTCAAAGATAACTCAGAAAATATTGCAACAGTAAATAACTCCTTAAAATGTTCCTTCAAACCTCCAAGAGACTTAACATCTTTAAACAGTATCACATCAGGTTAAAGGATATATATATTTTCTGTAGAATGGCAGAGATATATTAGCTTGGTTGACTTCAGCTTCAGCGCCTTGTTTTTTTCCTGCAGCTCTCTGGACACACAGACACACACAACCTGCTTTCTCCAACTGCAAAACTAAACTGCAAAACTTGCAGCTCTCTGGAAACACACAGACACACACACTGCTTTTTAAATTGCAACAAAAACCTGCAAAATGACTGACCTGACCGGAGCTCTACCCACTATGACATCACTGTTTTCACAATATCATGACATACAGTATCCTAGAATTTCTGGGGAAAAGATATTAATTGGGAGAAATCCTAAAGCCAATGAAGAACTTTTGATATATTGTTACTGTTGTGAGGTGGGGAAGCGTGTCAGCTAATTTGAGCACCGAAAGATCTTGCAACCAACAATGATGATCTGTGTTCCTAACTTTGGTTGAGAAACCTTGGATAGGGCACGAGAAAACTGGCCTACTCTTCGAGGAATTGTGCTGTGTGATCTTTTAGCTCTGAGATTTCCAAATTCAATATCTGTTTAATTCTATTTGAAGCCTTTTGTTTGTGCTTTTTGTCTACTTTGCCACAAGCAACAATCGTTGGAATACTGTGGTAGTTTCTGGTGTTATAATGCCTTCACCACCGTAGGCCTGCACCTGTCTACCAACATCAGGTACAGCAACTGTTGAAAATGCAGGCAGCCAATAAAGATAGAAGGTGGTGGTGTTGGGATGGGCGTGGGGGAGAGGAGATAAATTCCATCTATTGTATGTGGAAACTGAAATTTGAATCCATTGCAAACCTGCACAACTAACTGCCAGCCAAGACATTTTGGAAAGATGATCAGCTTTGTAACGGTGATCTCACTTTTCATAGTGCTTACAGGTCACTTGGGCAATTGATGGTGCTTATAGAACCATATCCCAGTACAAATTGCCACCTCCAGGAAAACTTGGTGGGTGTGTATTGTGGCTAAGGCAAAATAGAAATCTGCCATCACTAGCATGTTTTGTATGGCTATAGTTTCACTTGGATATAGTTCAAACCATGGTAAATTAACAGACAGTGCTGTCATAATAATTGGCTAAACAAGCACTTGATAGAATTTTTGATTTGGGACTGTTTTAGTTTCATCTTCTAGATGAAGGATGGATCCATTTGTAAGGATGATGTTGTTTGAGCCGTTGGTCATTTTCACCTCATCTAACAATGATTGTTTGTTTTCAGACCTGAGAAATGAAATTTATTTGTACAATTATGCAACCTATCGCGAATGCATTTGTTAATTTGTCATTATCACTGAAGGAAACAATTTACACTTTACTATTCTTAGCTGACAGCTTTACGCGTTTTTGAGTGAAAACCTGTTTTGTCAACAAGTGGAGGCAGCTGAAAGGTCTTTAGGACTATGCTAGTTGAAAAGATAAAATCCTCTTGCACCATTCAAAAATTCTGTTACTTAGAAAAAGAGAACATCTATGAGATATGAAATTCTAAAGGCAGCTTCACCAAAAATGTTTGAAAACCTTCTGGAAACCTCCGATGCAGAGGTTTGTCTATACAATGTACATGTTCCAATTTCATTAAATGTTTCCTGTCTAAAAGTTGTACTCCACTTGCTGGTGTACCACTTCTTGCAAAACTGAGTTAAACACAGCAGGGTGCCAGGTTTCATCTGCAGTCTGATATGTAAACTGATCACTGCTGCAGTGGAAGCAAGAGGTGTGACCTGAAAACTTAAGTATCTTACTTTCATAATTAGCTTGGTTCGTAATGGCAATGTTTTGTTTTAAATTTCAGATACCTGTACCTCCTGTTTTCTAGTGATGACCTCTTGCCCTTGGACTATTGGGTTTTTAACACAGAAGCTCACCCTCTGCCTGTTTTACGTTCTATGAACACTACTCTCTCTGGAAATGTGGCATTTCAGTGAGGACTCCCAAGAGAACTGGAGGTGAACTTCACTGTTGCATCACAGTGCTAGCAGGACAAGTGTAACAAATCTGCTGCGGTGAAAAACAGATCCTATTCAATAAGACTCGAATGATTTGAGATTAAACCTTGCAGGAAAGGTGTGGACTACTGGGATAGTAAATCTTTCAGAGCAGAGTAACTACGAATGTACAAGTTTACAATGGTGTAGTTGGCAATCAGTACAGTACCAAGGCTGTACAATGAACTTTTATGGCAGATGTTCAAAGAAAGCTAAACAGCACTAGATGTATGTAAGTAGTACAGGATTTTGTTTTTTCCTGCACTGCCTAAAGCCATTGAGAGTCCCTGGTAAGAGTGTAATAGTCTCAGTTTTTAAAGATACTATATCCCTTTTGTGGAGTCATCCATACATGGTTCTTCCTAACAAAAAGCAGATGAGCAAACTATTTTTGTAGGAAAAACCTTAGAAGAGGTTGCTTGTGAGGCTTTGTTCCAGTTCTGATGTTGCATATGATTGCAGACATCTTGGGATTGTTGGAATCTTACCAGTATAAGTGTGCTTGTGATATTTCTGCACTTTGCAAATTTTCTTTACCCTGAAGAAGCCTTTGTATTGATTTTTTTTTTTAAAAACCCATTGGTATCGCTATTTCAAATGTGAAGGCACAGTTGCCCTTCAGGCTTGGTTTGCTTAGGGAGAATTTTGATTTCTCTTGTAGTGTATTTTTGGTATTGTAAAATGATGTACTTTTTCCAGGACTTTTCTGTTCTCATTTGGATGCAAAGTGTAGCATTTTGTCAATATTCTCTACAGTATTAGTCCCAACAGGTGGCTGGTGGCTGAAAGTTTGCACTTGAGGTGAAGCTGAGCCATTTAATTGTGGTAAAATGTTTACAAATATGGTTCTCACCTTGCATTCCGCATTCTTTAGCTGGCTGGTATTGAAGAGTGGTCAGGCTGCTCCTTAGCACCAGTGGCTAGAAGTCCTAACAGAGTAATTAAAATTTCCCTGGAGATGGTACACATCTTTTACAGTATTAAAGAGGAGATGAACTTGTGCGTTGACTTAATCAAAGTCTGTAACGCATTTTAAGCATCAGGGTTTTGACAGTTACCCTGAATGAATCCTACACAGAATTCTCCTTAATTCCACTCTTCACAACCCCCTGCACAATGGTAAAATGTAAGGCAATCTTCCATATTTATTCCATACACTCTGCTCCTCTTAAATCGGTTGCTTAAATCAGCTGCTATTTCAAATTTCAGCAGTAAATTCTCACTATGCTGTATTATTTATGTTGCTTAATTCAGATTATTAGTATCTCAATTATTTCATGCAAGAAGTGACTTTGAATTATTAGGAGTAGACTGTATGCATAAGTTGAAGCAAACTGAAACAAAGGTGTACTGAATGATTAAAAAAATATGATGTCTCTGAGGATGTTTTTGATTACTGCATATTTATGTTCATAATCAAACAGAATGTATGCCTTTCTCCTCTCACCTGATTGTTTAGTTTCCAAGCTGTTCCAAAATATATCTGAGCGATTGAGGGCAGTGGAATTCTTTTCAAAATCTGCTAAAATGGGGTCCACAAATTGAGCTAATTTTACCATTAATATTACCATTTCCCAATTCTAACAAGCGAATAAAGTTTTCTGCCTTTCCACCTTCCCTACCCTATATATGTATAAAAGAGCAAGTATATGGACTCACCCTTCCCCGGCTAAGAACATGGCCTAGTGTCAATTCCATTCTGCAGTTAGCTACTGACACATCCAACAGCAGCTCAAATGACCCATTGATACCATTTATGGTAAACTGTTGACCATTTAAGAGGCCAGGCATGCTGACGTTCTAAATGATTCCTTCTCCGTCTCTGTTCCCTTCCATTCGTTAGGAACATAGAAACAGGCCCAGACTGTTTCTTGCCTCGCACCTCTCCTGCCATTCAATGAGATTGTGGCTCATTGTGATACCTTTGGCTATTAAAAATCAATTTGATTTAAAATTAACGATTGATCAAGTTTCAGTTGTAGTTTGCAGAAAATAATTCTCACTTCTACCATTGTTTTCTAATTTCACTCTTATAAGGTCTGGGTCTAATTTTCAGACTAAGGCACCAATCTTGGATTTTGCAACCTGCAAAAATGGTTTCTTTCTATATACCCAATTAGTTCCGCTCTTCTCAAAAACCTTGATCAAGTCAATCTTAACCTTCTAAATTCCAGGGAAATAAAATTCCAATTTCTGCAATCGCTGCTCATAATTTAACACCTGGAATCTAAATATCATTCTGGTAAATCAACACTGCATTTTCTCCAAGGTCAATATTATCGTTTCCTCAAAACTATCCACCCTCAACCCTTCCAAGTTAGTAACTGCCTTGTGATTAATGGAAAAATGGGTAATCCTTGGTACATATTTAAATAATATGGTGACAGCTACCTTTGCATTGTAAATACTTAATGAAAATAGGGATGATTTTGTTCTCTATCGATTCAAGGCTGAACTGTTGGTGCTCATTCTTATTTCAATACCTGCACTTTATTTTATTTTCATTTCTCAATCATTGCCATTTGCAATCTTATTGCAATGCTTCTTGCTCTTGAGTCCTTGAACTGTCATTGCTCCCCAAATTTGTGCATCTGTGCCACAAGTCCCTGTTTGAATCTCTCCAATCAGGTTTCTGTTGCTCCTACAACACCTAGCCAGTGCTTTCCAAAGTCAAACATGGCACTCTGTTTGATTGTCACTGTGCCGCATTATCCATTCCTGTCGTTCATAACTTCTCTGCAACCTAGGGTGGCGCAGTGGTTAGCACTGCTGCCTCACGGCGCCGAGGACCTGGGTTTGATCCCAGCCCCGGGCCACTGTCGGTGTGGAATTTGTACATTCTCCCCGTGGGTCTCGCCCCCACAACCCAAAGATGTGCAGGGCAGATGGATTGGCCACGCTAAATTGCCCCTTAATTGGAAAAATAAATAAAAAAACTTCTCAGCAACCTTGAGATGGTTGATCACAATCTTCCTCCAGTCTATCTTTAGTTCCATTCTTACCTGTTGAATAACATATATTCTTTAGTCACAAAATGCCTATTTGCATGCCCGTAACATTCCAAGCCTCCATTCCTACCTCCTGCACATCTGATACTAAAACTCTCATCTAATTCTTTGACCGAGCATTTTGTCACCTTCAGTATTATGGCAATTTTTTGCACGATAACATGCAGTTCATTATTTTGAGGATGCCTCTGAAGTACCATGGGGTGTTTCTACATTAAAGGCATTAGTTGTTGTTGGATTGATCAACTGGGAATCCAATGCTTTCCCACTAATCCCCACCAATTGAAGTAGCAAAAAGGAAAGCTTTCCAGATCTTCTGGGACCATGTGGACACTCATTGCTATAATGTTGCACTATGATGTTATCATAGTTTACTAATAGCAAATCTGGGTGAATTCTCTGAAGTATTTGCAAAAGTTGAATAACATTCAACTATTTGCTTTTTACAGAAATATAATGCACAACTATTTGTGTATTCCTCTGAAGTGTTGCAAACTAATTTCCTATTTATCATGCAAGTTAAATTAGTTCATTAGGAATTGACTGTATATAGTTTCTCGTAATATGAATATTCCCAGCAGACAAATATGTTGGAGGTAATTTGAGGATCAGCGTAGAGTCCAAATCTAAAATGCTATATAGATCAGGGATCAATTTCACATCAAAGAAAATTTATGCAACAGATCCAAAGCGCAAACTATGATCTTGTCACAGCCGAATCTTGAATCTCCTTCCAGGTCTTTTACTGCAAGTGGACTGGGATTACAGCTGGAATGAATATAATTTGATTGAGCTAGTTGTTGATGTTTCAGAATTTGGTCACAAAATCAAATCATTGCAAAAACATAATGAAAATGGTAGATGATTTTGTTCACCTCCCAATGACTATGTTTACTGTATTTGTGTAATTTCATCCTCCTTCTATCTACTTATCTTCGAAAGCAGAACGGTGGCCACATCTCAATTTTAACACTGCATGGTTTACAAACATTAATTGTGCTTGAATCCGATTTTTGAGATAGAATACTACTTTTCATTGTGGTGCTCAATTGAATTGCATCAGAAAATCTTCTAATAGGGATGTATATAAATTCAAAATTTGGTACCTTTGGTGAGTTTAGCGCACAACTGCTATTCCATAAACTTGCTTCAAGTCTATTTTAAAAAGTTATAGAGAAGCAAGTGGATATTGTGGATAACAAATCATTGTGTTATTAAATGCATCTTGTTTAATTTGACTCAAAACACAAATGAAATATTTCTCTATTTGCATTCATTTTTTGCCACTCAAATCACTGGTCAAAATGGGGTATGCGTTTTGTCTGTTCCTGTGTAGGTTGTTGGGTTAGGCACCTAATAGCTCAGGATTCTACTACAGGATACTTTATACTACAGGATACTTTCTATCGGCCAAATCCAGGCGGACAATATTGGTGAAGAAAAAAATCTGGATTGTCTGCTATGCAATTTGAAGATGTTTGGGATCAAAGGCCCTAGTTATGAATGAAGCACTGTGGAATTTGAAGATGAAAATCAAATTTTCAAATTATTCATATTAATATTAATCAAAAGGGATTCTGTTTCTGTTACCAGTAGACTTTCAGCTGGAAGAGTTTGCTTCACTCGGGTATAAGTATTTTTGCCTATAGAAAAGGAGTATGAATGTAGGGTGTGTATATAAGAAAACTAGAATTTTTATTTCTACTGTAGAATTTATATTTCTAGTTTTAATTTACTTTTCCACTTGATTGTTGTACAGAGATATAGAACGATACGATGGATGACATTTACTCCTGCACAGATCAAGAGTAAGTGTAAGGACCATCGAAAAGCTGTAAAACAAATAACTGGCTAAAACTGCATGAAAATGCATTATGTAGTTGAAATGTGTACCGGTGAAAACCCAACCTCCAATTTTATCCCTTTTTGTGATGATTAACATTCCAAAAATATGTCTTTATCCTTCATAGTTAATTTTTTTTTAAGAGCGGCATTGTGGCACAGTGGTTAGCACTGCTGTCTCAGTGTCAGGGACCCGGGCTCGATTCCGGCCTTGGGTGACTGTAGAGTTTGCATGTTCTCGCCATGTCTGCATGGGTTTCCTCCGGGTTCTCCTGTTTCCCTCCACAGACCAAAGATGTGCATGGTAAATTGCCCCTTAGTGTCCAAAGATTGGGAGGGGCTATGTGGATAGGGCGGGGTTGTGGGCCTAGGTCGGGTGCTCTTTCAAAGGGTCGGTGCAGACTCGAATGGCCACTTTCTGCACTGTAGGGATTCTAGACACCTTAATAGCTACATGTGAAGACGTGATAAAAGTAGTGTCTGTTTATTTTTAGTAATTAAGAACTGATTAAGATTAATGGACAAATTAGCATTTGTAGATATATATTTAAATGGTAGTCGCACCCATTTTTGCATTGTAAAATATCCATGAAAATAATGGTTACGTTCCCATCTTTTGGTCCTGGGTCTTTTCTTCATTTTGCATTATTCTTTTCCTGTTTAATTATTCTATTTCTTGCATACTTGCATTTTCTTTTGTTTCATAATTATTTTCTGCCAGCACCATTCACCTTCATCTCTTTCTGAAAACTGCTTTGCTATTAAATTACCAGCTTGGCGTATTTTTTTCTTTCCAAATTCAGCCACTCTCATTTTAATTTGTGTAGCTAGCATCCATTTGTTGACCATTATTGATCAACTATAATTATCCAATAGGAACGTAACGAACAGGAGTAGATCATTCAGCTTTTCAAGCCTGTTCCATCGTTCAGTTAGACCTGTACCTCAACTCCAATTACCTACATTCATTCTATTTACCTTTACCCAGTAATTTTAATTGACCAACCCTCAATATCTTTGAAGGCAAGTATTGCAAATTACAAGCATTACAACTATTTAGTAAATTGAATGAAAATCACTCTATGATTTGCATCATTCTCTCTTGTTTCCTCTCCACCTTTCTACAGAAGGGTCTTATTGCTAAATATGGCAATTGCAAAGAGAATTGATCACGCCCCTTTCAAGCAACAGGAAGGACAGCATATTCAGTTAATTTGTCAATATTGACACTTTTGCAACTGCATTAGTCTGGTTCAGCGAGTGAACTAATCTTTCTACTGTGCAGATGGTCATTGGGAGTGGTGTTCACACCTCTCAGTCATCTAAACTATTTGTGTTGGATAGTTTTTCCTCTGTCATCGATTTGAGCTTCATTTGTTGAATGATCAATGAAACGTCAGCTTCACGCATAATCAACAAGGTTTCGCAAGGATGCAGTTATGACTTCCCTGTGACCATCGGTAGAGTCTTTGCCAACCAGTGCAATTTAACTGAAATCAATCCAGCCTGCATAAAAGAAAGAAGTTTGACAAAGGGTCATCTGGACTCGAAACGTTAGCTCTTTTCTCTCCTTGCAGAGGCTGCCAGACCTGAGATTTTCCAGCATTTTCTCTTTTGGTTTCAGATTCCAGCATCCGCAGTAATTTGCTTTTCTTTAAAAGACAGATGTTTCATATATAAAATTGTATTTCTGCAATCCTTTATGCTTTTTTAAAAAATTGTTTCAGAAATGAAATGAAATGAAACCAGCTACACCCTCAAAACGGTCATACTCCCATTGGAATTAATGAGCATGAGAAGGTTTTACTGATTTTCCCTGATGAGGTTAATCTAATTAAGCTGTTTTCGTGATGAAGGCCCTAGTTTCTCACTGTTTAAAATGTTTTTAAACACTAAAGAACATTTAATTTACTAAGGAATTGACTAGTGCCATCAGTCAAGTTTTAAATACTTCTGTACAGTTTTGCAGTAATTTTAATTTAATTAAAGTCTGGTTAAAATAAAGTGGCAAAGCACATAAATTGCTCATTGATTAAAATTACATATATTCCATTATTTACAGACCTAATAGATGTTTCATTAAATCTGAAGCCAGTGCAGAATTCCAGATCCCGTTTTCAAAAGCTTGAGAAATTCTATTCGCAGTCATATCAACTGTATCCTGTTGCTCGTTTTAGCCTTAGTTTAATTGCTCTAATTCTGTCACCTTTGCTCTTGAGTCACCAGGTTCAAGTCCGAGTAATGATTAATAATCCAACACACCGCTTAGTAAGAGTTAAATCAACGCTCATTTATTATATACAGCAATCAATACTTATACATTAATTCTACTTCTAGGCTACTTCCTACAACTAACAGGCCAATACTTAACTTTGGAAATGCCCCACCAGGTCAGGGAAACAAATGGCCTTTCGAATGGGTTCTGAGCCTGCGGGATTCAAAAGCTGGTACAAGTCGATAGTCAGGAGTGCCTATCTGGTAGCAATCGTTGGAGTAAAACTTACGTTCTCTTGCAGAAGGGTCTCGAAGGGTGCGGAGCGGAGAAGAAGGGTCGATTTGAACTTGGCCCCTATTCTTATAGTCCCCAGGGGCTTCCCGCCTCTCGGGGCGGACCTTGTACCTGGTTCCAAGTGATTGGACTTGGTCGCAATCACTTGGTTCGATATTCTCCAATACAGGAGCGATTCCTTGATCGAGGGGTGGTCGTTTACCTCTCTTTGTGTCAGCTCCTGCTGGCGTCGAAAGGTCTGGGTTGGCTTTGTGTGTCTATTTTGTATCAATTGTTCCCGGGGATTGCTGATTAATATGCAGATGGCTGGGGTGCTGTCATGTTGATGGCTGCAGGTATCGGTTTGGTCTGGCTTCTCCAGAGGCGAATACACTGTTTTACCTGCAGCTGTCTGTTTGAGTCCTGGTGGCTGATTTTCCCATCAGCCTCTTCCGTTCGTCATTTTAAATCTGGGTTTGGCCATTCTAATTGGGAGTCAGCCATTTTACATGACTACAATCCACAATCCTTTATTCAATCCACTCTTTAACTATTCCATTGTGCATATATATATCACATAGTAACAAGCTCCCAAATTGAAAGGTCTCTACATTCATTGCATAGCAAGTGTTGAGGGGTGGTAGTATACAGAAGAAATTGCAATTTTTGTTTAATCATGCACAGAACCAATGCGACTACAACTTCTAGAATGTAGTTCTCTATATTTGGATTCATTATTGCAGCATTTTTAAGAAGCTTTTCAAATTCACTTTGAATTCTTGTGTCATATTTAGTTTGAAAACTAAGTTATTTTTTTAAAGCTACCCTGTGTCTAGATCCGTTTTTGCACAGATCAGCAGCATGTTAAACATGACTTTAATATGTGCCCAGTTTTTAATCTGTTAGCGGGTGTTCACCTCATTCTTATTTAGACTGGTGTGTAACATTTCCAGGACCTGATGTCTAACTATGTTTATGATTGTTATATTTAGAGACTGCAGTTGCTGGTCCTTTGCTTGATTCATGCTTGGAATGAGTGTGGTGCTTATGCTTCCAATCCCTAAAACTACTCGATGTACTTCAGATCAAGAGTCACCAAGATTTTGGCAATTAATGGCCTCATGAAGGCATCCCTCGGTCGCAAAACTTTACATTGACTTTGAGGGAGAGAAGAGTGAGTCCAAGACTAACATTTTAAACTTGAGTGAAGGCAATTATGAGGGGCATGAAAGCACAACGAGCGAAAGTGAACTGGCAACTTGGGTAAAGGGATAGATCAATAGAGATGGAGTGGCACATGTTTGAAAGGATATTTCAGAATGCACAAAATAGATACACTGCAATGAGAAAGATTAATGCCGTGGAGAGGACACACCATTCGTGGTTAACTGAAAAGATTAAAGGTAGTATCAAACTTTTTTTAAAAAAGTATATATTTGCACAGATGGATCACGGGTCAAAAGGTTGGACAGAATATTTTAAAACGCAAAGATTGATAAGGAAGGAAAAATTAGAGTATGAGTGCAAGCTAGCTAGAAATATAAAAACAGTAGATAGAGTTTCTACAAAAGAAAAATTAACAAAGTGAAAGTTGGTCTTATAGACAGTGAATCAGGAGAATTAATAGAAAATGAGATGGCAGGTGAATTGAATAGAGATTTTGCATTGGTTTTCACTACAGAACATACAAGTAACATCCCAGAAATATACTGTAAATTAGGAAATGGTCAGTGTTGTGAAAATTCTGGCTGGACCTCATCCTAGGATCTTAAAAAAAGTGGCTAATGAGGTGGTTAAAGCGTTGGCTTTAATTTTACAAAATTCCCTAGATTCGGGAAAGGTTCCATTAGATTGGAAAATAATAAATTTAACTTTTTTGTTCAAAAATGGAGGGAGACAGGAAGCAGGAAACTACAGACCAGCTATCCTAACATCTGCCTATTGAAAATGTTAGAAGCTGGGAGGAAGAGTTGGGAGCTGGGGTATGGAGGGGAGCCCTAAGGAGGGTGAATGCTTCCTTGCCGTGTGCGAGGTTATGCCTCATCCAATTTAATGTGATGCACAGAGCCCACATGACGGTCTCCAGGGTGAGCCGGTTCTTTTCGGGAGTAGAGATAGGTGTGTGTGGGGGGGGGGGGGGGGGGTGAACGATGTGTTCTGGGCATGTCTGAGGTTGAGGGGGTTTTGGAAGGGGTTTTCGGATGTAATGTCTGAAATTCTGGGCGTAAGCGTAGGGGTAGCTTCAAGTCCGAAGGTAGCAATATTCGGAGTGTCAGAAGATCTGGAGTTCAGGTGAGGAGAGAGGCTGGTGCCTTGGCCTTTGCCTCCCTGATAGCCCGGAGACGGATTTTGTAGAGTTGGCAGCTCCATGTGTAAGTGACCTGGCAGAATTTTTGTACCTGGAAAAGGTTAAGTTTGCCATACGTGGAGTGGAACAGGGGTTTACCCTGAGGTGGAAGCCATTTATCAACAACTTTAAGGGGATTTGAAGCGTCAGCAGGGGAGGTGGAGAGTTATGTTTATTTTTGTTGGGGTGTATGAGGGGAAGGGAAAAAAGGAGCTTGGGATAACCGAGGGGGAGATGGGAAGGGTGGATTTTGTTTTGTTACCTGTTGCTGAGGTTTGGCTTGTGTATTTTTTATATATGAAAAATGCTTTCAATAAAAATATTTTAAGAAAATGTTAGAAGCTATTAGTAAAGACTATAGCAGGACACTTGGAAAAATCCAGGGTAATCAGGCAGAGTCAACATGGTGTTGTGAAAGGAAAATCATGTTAACTTATTAGAGGTCTTTGAAGAAGTAACATATGCTCCAAATACAGGGGAACCAATGAACATGTCGTACTTAGATTTCCAGAAGGCTTTTGTGCACATCAAAAGTTACTGCAAAAAATAAAAGCTCATGGAATAGGTGGGTAAAATATTGCATTGGATAGAAGATTGGCCAACTCATAGGAAACTGGGTTGGCATAAATGGGTATTTTTCTGGTTGGTAAGATGTAACGTGTGGTGTGCAGAGGATTTGTGCTGGGGCCTCAACCTTTTACATTTTTACATCAATGACTTGAATGAAGGGACTGGAGGTATGGTTGCTAAATTTGCTGACTATGCAAAAGATAGGTAGGTTAATAAGATGTGAAAAATAAGGGCGCCATGTGGCGCAGTGGTTTGCACTGGGACTGCGGCACTGAGGACCCAGGTTCGAATCCCGGCCCTGGGTTACTGTCTGTGTGGAGTTTGCACATTCTCCCCATGTCTGCATGGGTTTCACCCCCACAACCCAAAGATGTGCAGGTTAGGTGGATTGGCCACACTAAATTGCCCCTTAATTGGGAAACAATAATTGGGTACTCTAAATTTTAGGGGGGAAAAAATGTGAAAAATACACAGACTACAAAGGGATATAGGTTAAGGGATGGCACAGTGGTTAGCGTTGCAGCCTCAGATGGCCAGAGACCCGGGTTCGATTCTGACCTCTGGTGACTCTGTGTGGAGTTTGTACATTCTCCCCGTGTCTGCATGGGATTCCTCTGAGTGCTCCGGTTTCCTCCCACAGTCCAATGATGTGTAGGTTAGGTGGATTGGCCATGCTAAATTGCCTTAAGGTGGGGTTGCAGGGAAAGGGTGGGGGTTTGGGCCCAGGTAGGGTGCTCTTTCAGAGGACTGGTACAGACTTGATGGGCCCAATGGTATCCTTCTGCTCTGTAGGGATTGTATGATAAGTGAGTGTGCAAGGACCTGGCAAATAGAGTACAATGTGGGAATATTTGGCAGGAAAAATGTATTGAAACCTTTAACTAAATGGTGGGGAGAGGCATGAATGTGGAGTTGAAGTTACAGTCCGATCAGCAAAAATCTTTTTGAATGGTGGAGCAGGCTTAAAGAGCTGAGTGGCCTACTCCTACTCCTAATTAAAACATTCACAAAACAGTGCTGTTTCGGTGCGCTATGTTCCAAAGCTGCAGATAGTTAAAGGTGGTTAATACTGATGTTTTGGTAAAGTTGATAGTTGAGCCATGTTGGATAAATTAGAAGACGAACTTGTAGACGGTAGCAGGATTGGTCCCACATTTACTTTTCCATTGCTGAATTAGATGGTGATGAATTTGCAGAATCAAAAGAGATGTTAATGACATTTTGGTTTGAGAGTTCATTGGGTTGAAATTTTTGGCAGGCATTGGGACTTGAACGTTAGAACCCCACTATCAGGACTATATGCACGTCCGGGTCCCGATGGGTCCTGTAGATCTTCTTGGAGGTGACCAATTGACAGGCTGCCTCCAGGAGCTCCATCCAATTGGGGTGATTGGTGGGCTAAGTGTGCAGAGGGAGCTGCCCAGAGCACAAGGCTGTTGGTCACACCAAGTGTGGTGGGTGCTGATGTTGATGGGGAAATTTTTCGTGAAGATTAAATTACAGAACAAATTACTAGTGGGGTCGTAGCACAAAAACCTGAGACAATTTTGTCTAGTCATCCCTAAATCGATAGTGAAATAAAAACAATATATACTTGGAGTACAAAGGACCCCTTGTGAAGCGAAGGATAGAACCTGAGTTATGATGGTGTGGAACCTGTGACTATTACTGTCATTTATTGCATATTTTACGAAATAGACTTTGCAGATAGTCATACTTGAGAGTGTTCTATGGTTCTATGGGCTGAGTTTGAAGCTGAAGAG
Source organism: Scyliorhinus torazame (assembly GCF_047496885.1). Lineage (NCBI taxonomy): Eukaryota > Metazoa > Chordata > Chondrichthyes > Carcharhiniformes > Scyliorhinidae > Scyliorhinus > Scyliorhinus torazame. The sequence goes on along the minus strand of NC_092714.1, from coordinate 66,852,293 downwards.
AAATGAAAGTTTTTTTTCCTGTAATTAGCTACTTGCTCCAAGTTCTAACAATTCTGCATTATACTCCGGCAAATCACAACAAAATAAATCAAACAAAATACACAGCAACTAGGGCCTACATCACCGGAAACAATTGCCAGCACCAGGATCTGCTGGCTACTGTACAGAAAGAATAGCCTGCAATGTCTGTCCCACTGGCCCTGTCACAAAAAGAGTCCTCGCATTTTTGCCTTACAATACTTCACTGCCTACCTCTTTTTGATCCTCTAACCAGAGAGGGGCTAGGTACAGGCCCAAAGTCTACTTCTGCGAGTTACCCTTCAAAATACAAGCTTTTCAGTGTTGAATGATGAAAATTAGGTTGAAGGAAAACCTTCCCTTGCTGATTCCTCATTAAGATAGCTGTATTTTTGAGAAGAGGTATAACTACTTCTCATCACTTCCATGCTCACCCCAACTCCTTGCCCTCCTGACCAATGCACCCTACCAAGAGGATTCCCCAGTCAATCCTTGGGATTTCATCCTTCGTTTCCTCTCCTTTGGTAATTTTGGGCAGCAAATCTGACCGCTATAATGCTTACAAGCATGTTTACCTTTCTTGAAATAACATAACATCTACTCGGGTCTGGAGGCTGGGTGCCAAGGGAGAACAAATTGCATTCCAGAAAATAGAACCAAAGGTATAAAGGGAAGAAATATCATCCTTGTTGCTTCTTATAAACTCATTGGAAAAGAACTTTCCTACAGTCTCTCCCACACCATGACAATGAAGTTTAGTGAACAATGGGATACCATGAAAATAGCACGATCAAATTTAACTGGTAATTTGAACCATTTTCTAAACTTTCTGCTCTGATGAACAACACAATGTTCAGGCTTTAATTTTGATGTTTGCTGTTTAATGCCAATTAAGCACTCCATATTGCCCTTCTTGCTGATTGGTTCTATTTTTCTTCTGGAGTGCAATTGGTTCTCCCTTGGCATCCAGCCTGTTACTTCAAGAAAGGGTAAACATGCTAATAAGCATCACAGCTATCAGATTTGCTGCCCTAAATTACCAAAGGGCACTTTGAAGTTGCTAAGTGACAAAATAATACACTGCATGAAATCCTGCGAAGCGTCTTGCAATATAGCTTCTGAACCATGGAAACAACCATAATAGCTTCCTGTGCTTTGATTCATATGTCCTTACTCAGTGAGCCAGCTGTGCAGTTGTAGCATTCAATAAATCTTAGACCACAGGCCCGACACATCTTTCTCACTGGCCATACCATGTTGTTGGTTATTTGTACCTGGGGTATATAAGATTATAAAATATAATTATAAGATCTAATCAAATAGTTAACAATGCCAGAAAACTATTGTGACATAGGAACAAAAGTAGGCCACTTTACTGCTTAAAAAGCATTTTTGATTAACAAAAATCTATGAATCTCCTTTTTAAAATTAGCAATTGACTTAGCATTCATTGCTGCTTGTGGAAGGAATGTTCCAAATGGCTACAATTGGAGTTGACTGAAAGGTTTATATTTCCAGAAATGTCAGGGGAGACCGTTAAGTAGCAGAATATCTAAGCCTCTCCAAAGACTCTCTTAATGCCTCAGCAAATAGAAAGACAAATTATTATCAAAATGGAAAGCAGATTCAAAACATCTGGGCAGAGGGACCTGGGTGTCTTCATGAATTGTAGAAAGTCGGTATGCAGGTACAGCATGTAATAAAAATTGGTGATCCCCGAACCAATCCCCCCCCCCCCCCCCCCCGGCACCTTGGCAGTGCCAGGCTGGCACCCAGGTGGCACTGCCGGGATGTCACCCTGCCCTGATGGTAAGTACCTGAGGGCCTCCGATGCCTGGGAGACCCCCCCCAAGAGTGCCGTTTCATCTGGTCCCCATTCAAGGAGACCAGTACTGAACGGTGCTCCCCGAAGTCTCCAAGGCAAAGGCAACAGATCCCAATGCCTTGGTTACCTCAGAGAACTGCATATTAGAGTGAGACTAGATGTCTTGCTCTAATATGCAGAATTGCCAAAATGTGATCCGGCCACAATGCACAGGCTTCCGCATCTACCGGCCACGACGTGCTGCTTTTCTGGTGCAGCGTGTCCGGTAGATCGTGCCCTTGATAATTGCAAAACAAGCCCTTCCCTTTTATTCGTATTAGTATGTCTGGCCTTGAATCTTTCTGCCACTTCAAGCTGATGTGATGTTGAGAAGACTGCTCAACTCTAGTTCAGCTTCCTTCTCTAGATTAGTTATGCCATTTTATCTACTGTTTGACATCTGTAGCGATATTCCTCACCTCTGACCCTGCCTCATTCCAATGCCGTCTAAACCTTAAATATACCATTATCCTTTCAGGTTCAACTCATTCAAAATTCCCAAATAAACCCCCCCCTCCCCCCCACCACACACACACACACAGTCTCAATTGCTATCATTTCACCACCCTCAAGCTCCCTTTGAAATCTGGCCAAGAGGATTTCCCAGGTAATTCCTGAGGGATATACATAATGAGTTTCCACCTTTTTAATCTCCTTTGCACTCTACTACCTAAGAAATCTCCTCATTCCGCATTTCCCTGTGCATGTTTTTAATTCCTCCAACAGTGAGCTTACCCTTTGGTTTCTGCTTCACCATTGGGGGGACAGTCTTTCAGCAGTTTTGCTGCTGCTTTCTGGAAATCCCTACATCTCAATGTTGGGTTATATCCCTCACTCCCTGGCTTCAAAACATTCTCAATACTTCTCTAATTAAGCATCTTCGTCATACTTCATTAGTCTCCATTTTTCTCTCTTTTTCCCTTATCCTTTTCTCTTCTGTTTTTCATTATAGTTTTAAAACACTCAGCGATATCATTATTTGTTAAAGCACCAAAATGAGTTTGAAGAGAAGGAACAAGCAGATTCACACCACACAATATTAACTCAAAGCAGGGTCATACAGTTTGCGAAGTAGAGGATTTCTTTCTACAAAAATAAATTATGTCACCTGTATTTAAGGTGTTTGAAAGGCATGGAAGTTGTGTGCTCGGTAAAGCATCATCCTTGGCTCAGTGGTAGCATTCGTGCCTTAAATTCACTCAATTAGGGTTAATTTTGAGTGGAAAAGTTCGCTATCACTTTACTGCAGTACATTAACACACCCTTGCACTATGACACTTAGATTCACAATATTGCTTCCTTGTTAAAGGTTTATTCCGTATAGTGCAAGTTAATCTTTCATCTACATCTTAGCTCCTAGTTAAAAATGTAAGGTTTTTGAGTTATTAAAACATACCAGAGCCTGTAATCAAAAATAATTGTGTTTCATAAAGATTACCTGAATTGTCAAAGAAACCTATTCAAATCTTAGGCATATTTAAAATTAGTTGTTTATTTGGTTAGTGGATGTAACCTTACTATCTATGTTTGGAATGTCCACAAGAAATAGCAGCTGGGAAATTCTCTCTAGTTGTTCATTTTTTGACCTCTGTAATGAATTCAAGTTGTCCTCACCAAATATCAAGAGGTTTTTTTCTTTTGAAGAAGCATGACTGTTTATATAGATTACTAAAAGTTTTCCTCAATAATGTTATTAAATGACAATTTATTGTACTTTTGTTTATTCCATTTGTATAAGAGGCACTTTTTCCTTCTGTTGTATTTTTAAAAGAAAATCCTGGTAGGATTGTGGTCTGTGATGCTCATTCAACTTTGATTGGAATTACTTTCGATTTTTGTTGCAAGAGTGTAGAGTGTAACAGGGAAAGCTGATTAAGGTAGGTAATATTTCCATGGTACATCTTGGTTACCTTCACATTCAGAGCTATTACTTAAAATGGCCCTCATTTTTGCTGTTGCTCACTGTGACTGATTTTTGTTTGTCAAATCTTTATGCGTAGCCTCTGAGAATAGTCTTAAATATTCAACGGTTAAATCAACGTAACCAAATCTACTATTGCATATAATTCAAAAGTATATGGAAAATAACTCTTAGTAGTAGAAGAACATGAGCAACTTGGGAAGAATTCCTATTCATCTTCGAAGATAATTCTTTCTGCACATAAATTATAACTTTTATTAAAATTAGCGGTGGCTCAAATTAGCAGTGGCTCAGTTTGTTTGCCTTTTTTACTACTGTAAATATGGCAGTCAGTGAGGTTGCCCTCCTTTCTTTAGATATCTATACTATATTGCTCAGAGTCGCCAGGTATCAAATGATACCACCACAAGGTTCAACCGTCTATCGACCAAAGAGCCAAACACCAGTTAGTTAGTTCAAGGTCAAGGGTACTTTATTTACACACAATTAACTACTAGTTAAACTACACCTATCGACTATGACAACCTGTACTTAACTTCAGGCACCCGGCTTAGGCCAGAGGACCAGTGGCCGTTGATCGATTCTGGATCTATCGGGTCTGTAGAAGTAACTGCTGCTCAGGCTCATCCGTCTGGTAGCAGGCGTTGAACTTGAACTTGCTTCTGGTGGTGCTGCACTTGGAAGTAGACATTGCCGGAGTGCCAGGTCCAAGAGAGGCCGAACACATGGTGGTCTCTCTTTATTCTTGGGGTTTTCGCACTCTTTTGGGTGGTCCTTCAGTTTGGAACCCACTAATTGGGTAATTCCTGATCACTGGATTTGATTCGAACCAATAAAGGGGCGGGTGCCTTGATGGCTGGGCGTGTCCTAAGCGGTCATTGACCCTGTTGTTTACGCTTCCCGAGTACAGGGAGTGGCGCCGAAATGTCTGGGACTCTATCGGTCACTCAAGTATCAGTCCTTTGTCTGGTGGAGATGGGCCATCAAATGCTAATCGGTTGGAGGTTTAGATACCGTCTGGATTCCTCACTCGCAAATATACATTCAGGCTCTGAGCCTGCCTGAATCTCGCATTGTCCATTTTTCCCGCTATGCTTTGCGACCTTCCCTGTTCCTGGTTGTAAATGGCCATCCCAGATGGCTACAAGTTGGTAGCTGATTTGCCTCTGAATCACAAGGTTCTATGTTCAAGTCCCACTCTACATCTCGAGTACAAAAACAACCTAAGGTTGACACTTCAGTACAGCACTGTTGGTGGTGCGGTCATTTGGATGAGATGCTAAACTGGATCCCATCTTCCTACTTTGGGTGTATGTACAAGATCCTACTATTTCAAAGAAGAATAGAGGAATGAATCCCTGGTGTCCTTGCCAATGGGGCAGCATGGTGACACAGTGCTGTCTTACAGCGCCAGGGACCCAGGTTCAATTCCGGCCTTGGGTGACTGGAGTTTGCACTTTCTCCCCATTTCCGCATTGGTTTCTTCCGGGCGCTCTGGTTTCCTCCCACAGTCCAAAGATGTGCATGTTAGGTGGTTTGGTCATGCTAAATATTGCCCCTAGGTGTCCAAAGATGTTTAAGTGAGGTGGGGATAGGATGGGAAGTGGGCCTAGGTCGGGTGCTCTTTCAGAGGGTCAATGCAGACTCGATGGGCCAAATGGCCTCCTGCACTGGAGGGATTCTATGAATATTTGTGGAAAGGAGCTAATGTTTCCCGTTAAAACTTTTCATCAGAACTGGAAGATTTTAGAGATTGCGTTTTCAAGCAAGAGCTGGAACAAAAGAAACTGATGGGATGCAAAGGCAAAAGTGGCCATCTGATTAAAGGGTTGATGATGCAAAGAAAGATAGGATGGGTGAAGAGACAAAGCAGGTCCAGAGAAGGTGTACATACAAGAAAATTAATAAGAAAAGCATGGAATATCTGGTAACGAAGAAAGGCAGAGAAATATAGATAGCCCCAGGGGTACAGACCCATGGGTACAGTAAAACCGTGTACCGATGGGATTACCATCCCAAACACCAACCCTAACCTACACCACAATGGATTTGGTACAGCCATCCTCCGTTTCAAGAATCAGCTATCCAAGTAAATGGAAGTGGGGTTATGATTTATACAATGAAAACAGAAAATGCTGGAAATACTTAGCAGGGTCTGGCGGCATCCGTGGGGAGAGAAACCGGGAACACATTGCAGGTCATTGATCTTTCATCTAAACTAACAAAAATTATAATTGCGATCGATTTTAAGTCTGTAAAATGGAGGGGGATGGAAAAAGATCAAAAGAAAAGGTTTGTGATAGAAGGCCAGAGACATTAATGACAAAAGAGATGGTGAGGTTGAGCCGAAGAAAATAGTAATTGAATAAGAAACAAAAGATGTGTCCAGCGGAAGTTTGCATGCCAGAATAATGAACAGCTGCTGTCCAAACACAAAAACAAGATAAGTCCAAAACTTGCAAAGAAAAGGAAACACAATGGTGGGAAGAGCTTACATTTTGAGACTTGAACTCGATGTTGAGTCTAGGAGGCTATAAAAAGTCGAAGAGAAAGATGAGGCACTGCTCATCTTACCCCTATTGCAGCACTACAGTACATCGAGGAAATGGATGCCCATGTGGATATAGTGAAAAATTGAAATTGCAAGTCACCAGAAACTTGGGTCATATTTATGCTCTGAATTGAGTTGTTCTGTACAACTGTTATCCAATCGATGTTTGGTCTCCCCAGTGCAAACCGCAAGGTGAGCAAGACATCCAGTGGAACGTTCCTTGATACAGCCCTACAACTTCCCCATCCCACAACTCTTTTATCGGTACATCAACAAATGTTTCCGTGCCGCTTCATGTTCCCGTCTGCACCTGGAAAAATGTATTAATTTTGTTTACAATTTCCACCCCTCTATCGACTTCACATGGTCCATCTCTGACACTTCCCTTCCTTGACCTTTCTATTTCAATTTATGGGGATAGACTGTCCACTAATATCCATTACAAACCACTGACTCCCACAGCTACTTCAACTACAGCTCTTTACACCCCACATCCTGTAAGGACTCCATTCCATTCTCCCCGCTCCTTTGCCTCTGTTGCATCTGTTCTGATGATGCCACTTTCCAAATTTGTGCTGCCGACATGCCTTCATTCTGATTTAATTGTGGTTTCCCCACACACTGGTCGACAGGAGTCTCAACCGTGCCCAACCAGTCTTCTGCACCTCTGCCCTTACCGCCCCCCCACCCCCCTTCTCTCTCCCAGAACCAGGATAGGGTCCCTCTTGTCCTCACTTTTCACCCCACCAGCCTCCGCATTCAAAGAATCATTCTCCGCCAATTCCAACATGATTCCACCACCAAACACAGCTTCCCCTCACTCCCCCTGTCAGCATTCCTTAGGGAGCGTTACCTCCGGGCTGCCCTGGTCCACTCCTCCATCACCCTCAACACCTCACCCTCTTCCCATGGTACCTTCCCATGCAATCGCAGAAGATGTAAAACCTTCCCCTTTAGCTCCTTCCCGCTCCATCTCGGCCCGAAACACACTTTTCAAGTGAGGCAACGCTTCACGTCCACCTCCTTCAATCTGGTCTATTGCATTTGCTGCTCCAAATGCGGTCGACTCTACATTTGAGAGACTAAACGCAGACTGGGTGACCTCTTTGCAGAACACCTCCGGTCCATCCACAAACAGGACTCAGGCCACCTTGTCGCTTGCCAATTCAACTCACCATCCTGCTCTCATGCCCACATGTCCGTCATTGGCCTGCTGCAAGGTTCCAATGAAACCCAGTGCAAACTGGAGGAACACCACCTCAATGTCCGATTAGGGACATTACATCTGTCTGGACTTAACACCAAGTTCAACAACTTCAGACTGTGAACGCCTCCTCCACCTTCACCCCATTTCATTTTCATTTCTATCAATTTATTTTCATTTCTTGCATTGATCTGCTTTTCCCCACCATTGTTTCCCCCTCCCCCGACTCCACTTGGGCTATCTGTTCCCTGTTCCAAGTTGCCGTTTGACTCACTGCTCACCTTTGTTCAGCCATTCACACATTCTAATCTATTTATGTGCCACTAGCAGCACCCTTCTTAGCCTTAATCATCTCCATTTACATTCCTTTTGTCTTCTGTCTTCGACATCTTGGTCTATCCCCACCTTTTGCTGGCCCCCTATCCAGCCCCACTGCTCCTACAGTATAAATCTGACCCCATTTCCAGTTCTCTCTAGTTTTGACGAAGAGTCACCCAGACTCAAAACTTTAGCTCCCTTATCTTTCCACAGATGCTGTTGGACCTGCTGAGATTGTCCAGTATTTTCTGTCCAGTATTTTCTGTTTTTGTTTTAATCCAGTGTACTAATAGAAGTATACAAGTCCTCTTTCACCTCTTAGGGACTGTTTGGAGGATTTGGAGAGTGAGAGATGAGGAGAGCAGCTGTTCTAGCTCCTATATTGGATATATGATAAGCAAATGAATTTGGATTTATTGTTGCGTGTACTGAGGTATTGTTCTGCATGCAGTCCAGTCAAGATCGTTCCACACATGGAAAAAAAAACATAGGCCATACGATAGGTACACAATGTAAATATATAGACACAGACATCAGGTGAAGCATACGAAGCGTAGTACTAATTAGTAGAGGAGATGTGTGGAGAGATCAGATCAGTCCATAAGAGGGTCATTCAGGAGTCTGCAGGGAAGAAGCTATTTTTGAATCTGTTAGTGCATGTTCTCAGACTTTTGTATCTCCTGCCCGATGGAAGAGCGAATAACCCGGGTGGGAGGGGTCTTTGATTATAATGCCCGCTTTTCCAAGGCAGCGGGAGATGTAGACAGAGTCAATGAATGAGAGGCAGATTTGCGTGATGGACTGGGCTGTGTTCACAACTCTGTCGTATCTTATGGTCTTGGGCTGAGCAGTTGCCATACCAAGCTGTGATGCAGACAGATAGGATGCTTTCTATGATGCATCTGTCAAAATTGGTAAGCGTCAATGTAGCCATACCGAATAAATAATAATTGGCAGCCTATCTCCTGAAATGGAGATTGGGACGTCGAGGAAAAGTTTTTCAGTCCTGGGTAGAGCAGGAAACAATAGCAATGCAGTTATCAACATACTGGAAAAAGTTCCGCTTTGTAGAATACCTTCGCTCTGTCAACAAGCATGACCCCAACCTTCAGGTCTTTTGCCATTTCATTTCCGCATCTTGTTCTCATACCAACATGTCTGTCCCCAGCTTGTTGCAATGCTCCAGTGAAGCCCAACATGAACTGGAAGAGCAACAAGAAACAAAGAAAAGTACAGCACAGGAACAGGCCCTTCGGCCCTCCAAGCCTGTACCGACCATGCTGCCCATCTAAACTAAAATCTTCTACACTTCCGCAGTCTGTATCCCTCTATTCCCATCCTATTCATGTATTTGTCAAGATGCCCCTTAAGCGTCATTATCGTCCCTACTTCCACCACCTACACCGGCAGCGAGTTCCAGGCACCCACTACCCTATGGGTTAAAAAAAAACTTGCCTCGTACATCTACTCTAAACCTTGCCCCTCGTTCCTTAAACCTCTGATCCCCCTACCCTGGGAAAAAGCCTCTGACTATCCACTCTGTATATGTCCCTCATAATTTTGTAGACCTCTCAGGTCGCCCCTCAACCTCCTTTGTTCCAGTGAGAACAAACCGAGTTTATTCAACCTCTCCTCATAGCTAATGCCCTCCATACCAGGCAACATCCTGGTAAATCTCTTCTGCACCCTCTCTAAAGCCTCCACATCCTTCTGGTAGTGTGGCGACAAGAATTGAACCTCTAACTAAGGTTCTACACAGCTGCAACATGACTTGCTAACTTTTATACTCAATGCCCCAGCCAATGAAGGCAAGCATGTCCTATGCCTTCTTGGCTACCTTCTCCACCTGTGTGGCCCCTTTCAGTGACCTGTGGACCTGTACAGCTCGATCTCTCTGACTGTCAATACTCTTGAGGGTTCTACCATTCACTGTATATTCCCTACCTGTATTGGACCTTCCAAAAATGCATTACCTCACATTTGTCCGGATTAAACTCCATATGCCATCTCTCCGCCCAAGTCTCCAAATGATCTAAATCCTGCTGTATCATCTGACAGTCCTCATCGCTATCCGCAATTCCATCAACCTTTGTGTCGCCTGCAAACTTACTAATCAGACCAGTTACATTTTCCTCCAAATCATTTATATATACTACGAACAGCAAAGGTCCCTAGCACTGAACCCAGCGAAACACCACTAGTCACAACCCTCCAATCAAAAAAGCACCCTTCCATTACTGCTCTCTGCCTTCTATGACCTAGCCAGTTCTGTATCCATCTTGTCTACTCACCTTTGATCCCGTGTGACTTCACCTTTTGTACCAGTCTGCCGTGAGGGACCTTGTCAAAGGCCTTACTGAAGTCCATATAGACAACATCCACTGCCCTACCTGCATCAATCATCTTTGTGACCTCCTTGAAAAACGCTTATCAAGTTAGTGAGAAATGACCTTCCCTTCACAAAAGTGTGCTGCCTCTCGCTAATACGTCCACTTGCTTCCAAATGGGAATAGATCCTGTCTCGAAGAATTCTCTCCAGTAATTTCCCTACCACTGGCGTAAGGCTCGCCGGCCTGTAGTACACATCCCAAATAAGAGAAAACAAAAGGGGGGAGTCAATATGGAGTGGAAAGCTCATAATCTGAAGTTGGTTTTCTCTTATTTGGTATGAGGGGCAAGGTTTAGAGGAGATGTATGAGGCAAGTTTTTTACACAGGGTAGTGGGTACCTGGAACTCACTGCCGGAAGAAGTGTGGAACACTTCATCTTCCGATTGGGTACGTTACAGGCCTTCTGGACTCAACATTGAGTTCAACTTCAGATTGTGTTTTCCACTCCATCTTGACTCCCCCCTTTTGTTTTCTCTTATTTGGTTCTCCTGGCTTGTCCCAAACAACCCCACCCCTCTCCCTCATGGCCACTGTCCCATCATGTTCAGTTTTGCTCCCTCTGAGCATTGATCTGTGTTCTCTTTTTAATGCATTCTGCTATCCTACCTTTGCCACTATTAACACTCTTCAGCCCCGAATGGCACCATTAACAGTTCCTTTGTCTCATGTCCATGACATCTTTGTCAATCTCTCCTTAACTCCGACCTATCACTAACATTCCATTCTGTCCCACACCCCTCTCGTTCATCACATTTCTATCCCTTTTCATTTCAATGTGGACATGCCGAATTTCCTTAGTTTCTTGAGGAAGTATAGGCACTGTTGTGCTTTCTTGGTCGTAGCGTCAATGTGGGTGGACCAGGACAGATTGTTGATGATGTGCATACCTAAGAATTTGAAGCTGTCCACCATCTCCACCTCGGCACCATTGATGCAGACAGGGGTGTGTATGAGACTGCTTCCTGAAGTCAATGACCCGCTCTTTAGTTTTGCTGATGTTGATGGAGAGATTGTTGTCATTACACCACACCACTAGGTTCTCTCTCTCCCTCCTGTACTCTGACTCATTGTTGTTCGAGGTCCGACCCACTACGGTCATGTCATCAGCAAACTTATAGATGGAGTTGGAACCATGCATTTGTGTATGTATAAGGAGTATAGTAGGGGGATAAGTAGGCAGCCTTGCGGAGCCCCGGTATTGAGGACTATCGTGGAGGAGGTGTTGTTGCTTATCCTTACTGATTGTGGGCTATGGGTCAGGAAGTTGAGGATCCAGTTGCAGAGGGAGTAGCCAAGTCCTAGGTTTTGGAGTTTTGATATGAGCTTGGCTGGGACTATCTTGTTGAAAGCAGAGCTGTCGTCAATGAATAGGAGTTTGATGTAGGAGTCCTTGTTTTTTCCGATGCTCCAGGAATGAGTGTAGGGCCAGGGAGATGGTGTCTACTGTGGATCAGTTGTGGTGGTATGCGAATTGCATTGGATCAAGGCATTCTGGGAGTATGGAGGTGATGTGCCTCATAACCAACCTCTCGAACCACAAAATGATAAATGTCAAGGCCACCGGATGGTAGTAGTTGAGGCACGTTGCCTGGTTCTTCTTTGGCTCTGGCATGATGGTGGGCATCTTGAAGCAGGTGGGGACCAGTAGTAGGAAGAGGTTGAAGATGTCCGCGAACACGCACGTTATACCTTACAGGACCTGAGTGCACGACCAGGGACTCAGTCAGGACCTGTTGCTTTTTGAGGGTTCACTTTCAAGAAGGCTGATCTGACTTTGGAAGCTGTAATGGCAGGTATGGGTGTATCTGAGGCTGTTGGGGCAGTTGACAACGGTTTGAAGGTTTCCTACTCGAAGCGAGCATAGAATGCATTGAGTTCTCAGCCTGTCACAGAGAAAACAGTTCTTTAGAATGCTATGAGGGGACTGCAACATGTGTTTGGTGTAGCGTCATGCTGAAGGTGATGGACATGGCAGAGGATGATCTGTTAATGTGGAGGCTGATGGGCTGAAAGGTGAGGCCAAGGAACCCCATCATGATTCTGTGATAGAGGGAAATAAGTGAAAGCAGAAGTGCAGGAAGTGGATTGGACACGCAATCACTGGGGAGGGGGGGGGGTTCACCGTTGAGGGGAAAAAGGAAGACCTATCGGAAGTGGTATTGTGGAAATTTGCATCTTCAGAACGGGTGTGATGGAGAAATTGGGAGAATGAAATTGAATTTGGGAAGTCAAAATAAAGTTGACAGTTTTTCATTCCTGGGTAGAGAGGAAACTATAGCAATGCAATTATCAACATACTGGAAAAAGTTCTGCTTTGTAGAATATCTTCGCTCTGTCCACAAGCATGACCCCAACCTTCAGGTCTTTTGCCATTTCATTTCCGCATCTTGTTCTCATAACCACTTGTCTGTCCCCAGCTTGCTGCAATGCTCCAGTGAAGCCCAACATGAACTGGAAGAACAACACTTCATCTTCCGATTGGGTGACTCAAAATGTTCACTATGTTTCTCCACAAATCTATTTTTGTTATAAACACATGGTTTACTTTGCAGTTGCTTCCATTAAACTAGAAAGAGATCAGAATTACAACTTGAATATATTACTTCATATAGGCTAGAAATATACAGAGTAAATTCAACTTGACAAAATATCTGATTCTGTGTGAAGATGAAAAGAAAATATCAGGTGACTTAGTTCAGAAAACCCAAGCATATTGGATCAGTCCCTTTTGAAAGCTCAAGGGAGAAGAAGGTGTGCTTGGCCACTGTTACATGATGGAGAATGAAAAGTCCTACAGAGAAGAAGAAACATGGAGGGTCTGGCCCTCCCTACCATACTGCCACTGGGCAACCATGGCACAAAGAGTGAGAGGATGTGTGAAAGAACCAGAAATGGGATGGTGAGGATGGAGGAGAGCTCCCATACAGGAATGACCCTGCGGGCCCTTGCCACAACAACGCACCCATCCCCACCAGCAAAATACTCAGTAAGCCCAGTGGTGATAACCACACTCTGAACCTGGAACCAGATGAGGCAGCACTTCGACTTGACCAAAATGTTCACCATTGTTGCTCTGTTTATTTGGTTCTAAATATGGTGGTCAATATGGTCGCCTTCCTTAATCCGAATTACGTTTGCTTTAGAGTCACCAGGTATCTTTTCAATACCGCCACAAGGTTCAAACCCGAATACTGATCAAAGAGCCGGTACACCAGTTAGTTAATTCAAAGTCAATACTATTTATTTACACACACAGCAATATCTACTCATGCACAAAATACTACAGACTAAACTATCACTACTGCTAAAGCCTATACTTAGCTCACTCAGTCAGAGGAACAATGGCCGTTCGGATCTGAGGCTGCTGGGGTCCAAGTGACGAAGGGGAACAGCTAAGGTCGTCTGTCTGGTAGCAAGCGTTGACCTTGGACTGACTTGCTTCTGGTGTAGCTGGTGGAAGGGTCTCTCCGCTTTGAGAGCCGATTCCAAGAGAGCGATTCTCTCTTGAGGCCTCCTTCTTATACCCGAAGGGGGCTTCGCGCGCTTTGGGGCTTGCCTTGAACTTGGCCCCAATCAATTGGGCCATATCTTGATCACTCGTATTGACATTGACCAATAAAGGGGTGGGTGCCCTGATGGCTGGGCGTGTCCTAGGTGGCCGTTGGCCTGGCTTTGTTTGTGCTTTCGGTTTGGGGAATTGGTGCCGTGAGGTCTGGAGCCAGATCGGTTACTTGAGTATCTCCCTTTGTTCCCGGAGATGGGCCATTAATATGCTAATGGAACTATAGTTTCAGTCTCGTCTGGGAGCTGCGGCTCCAATACATGTACAGGCTCTGTGCCTGCCTGCTTTCTTCGCATTGTCCATAGTTCCCTGCAATCTTTGCAAACATCCATTTTGTATTCTGGAAGTGGCCATCCCAGATGGCTACACCCTCCTTGTGATCCTCAAAGCGAAGTGTGAAGGATCACATTACCGCGTTGTCTTCGTTCTCCTCCCAAGTCAGGCACCCATAAGCACTGACAGGCTCTACACTGCTCTGTCCTATGAATTGCAACTTTTACCTAAATTATTTTATATACGTACATCATTATAAAATTCTACGGGGCGCTATGACATTCAGGCATGCATTACAAAATAAAAAACTGGAACCTCTAACTATCCTCAATCAAAATAATTTACAACATTTTAAACTGTACAATAGCAGCAACACCGGTCTCTCTGGCTTGGCGGTCAAGCACAGAGTTTTACATGTCTTTATTAGAGCGAAACAAATGCACAAAAAAACGGATGAACTTTAATTCACTTAAAGGGGTTGGGGGATTTGTTGATGTCAGAAAATAGGGGACCTGAAAGTGTATACCGGGGTGCGGGGAGGCTTTCTTTCACCATTTCCTGGGTCTTAAGGGTCTGAACGACACTGCAGAGTATCGGCAGTACTAACAGTACTTCTACAACGTAGGACAGGGAATACCAGGTGATGAACTTGTCACACCAGGTCAGTGCATCGGTAGCTAACTCGGGTTACAGTGTCTGGCAGGGGTGGGAAACATTCACGGCCTGTGTGGTAGGGGTCAGTGGGGTAGCATCCGCGTGCAACTGGAGGGATCCCGCTAAGATCCAACTGTAGAGATTGTCTTCATCTTCCCTTCTTTCTTTTCTTCTTGAGGCTTCTGTGGTTCTGGAGTTCTATGGACACCAGCACAATTTCTGTTATTATCTTGTTTAAGATCTTGTATGTCTGTCTGTCTGTCTTTTATTGGCAACTACCCATTATAATTGGTCACCATCTGTGACTCCCTCATTTTTTTTAAAAACCAAATATTTGGGACAAGACATCCGAGAAAAATACTGACACAGTGCGAGTCGTCTCGCAGCCTGTGCGATCTACAATCCCAGTGTTTGAGGATGTAAATAGCATCTGGAAGCAACCTAAGGGTCGCCATAAACAAACAAAAGAGTTTTGAACTAAAAGTGCCAAATGGGGTGCGTATGAGCCACGGCGGGTAAGAATAGGTGGAATCCCTGGGTAGGACGGTGACCAGTGCAGTATGTGCTCTACCCGAGCATAGCTGACCAGAGGAGTTCCTCAGGCAGGATGGGGATTAGTGCCGTTTTTCCACTGCCTGAGCGACCGGCAAGAATGGTAAGAATTTGTGGTCATCGTGGGGGCTGCCTCTTATGATTACCTTCGAATCAGAAGAGTAGCTATGATTGGTTGTCCATTAACTGCCAGTGGTCGTTAAAAGAGTGGTGGCGTGGGGCCATGAAAACTTTAAATTAACAAACAACATTTAACATTCACAATAACAAACAAACATGGTGCAGGTTCCATAAAAAAAGACACCGTAAATCTCCATTGGTTCTTTTTTACCATCATCTGGATACCTCATTGCTCTAAAGCGAACAGAGTCGCAAAGGAATTTGTTTGGTGTGAGTCAGACTCTATGTCATCATCTTCTCCCAGCTGCCATACTCTTGACTGGAGTAGGTGCGCTAAAGCTGCTTGGGGCGAATTGGGGTCCATCTCATCATTCCGGATGAACCTGAATGAATTGTCTCGGTGCCAGAATCCTGTGTCGAGGTTGGAGCTGCTAGGGGTTAGTCCATGATCGTCGGGCGGTGGGTCTGGGTCAGGGGCTTTAATGTACATTATCTCGAAGGGGTCGCTGGAATCCTGTTCGGAATCGCTGGGAGTGGGGTCTTGTGCAGGCGTATAATCGTAACGTGGTGTGGCTGTCGTTATCGCTATCGCTGTTGCTGCTGGTTGAAGGAAGGGAGAGGCGGAGTCGTGCCTCTGGGGGTGGAGTCGAAGTTGTGTCTGAGGGCGGGCTGGACAGGTTGGGGGAGGGTAGAAATACGTCGTTCGTGGGCGGGGGGTGCTCATTTGCTGCTGCAAGCGAGGTATGTGCATGGTTCTGCGAGCCATAAGCCTTAAGCTGGTTTATGTGAAACCACGCAGACTTGCCATTCGGATAGGTGATCTTCTACACAGAGGGGCTGGAAAGTTTGGGGGAAAAGAATAACTGTGGTTGTATTGGGATAGCATCACTTGCTGCCCTACTGCAAACTTGGTGGCGGGTACCGTTTTATCAAAGCAAACTGCTTGTTTCTTGCGGGTTCCCAGCCTGACGCCTGCTGCAAGCTGGGCGGCCTTCACCTTTTCAATAACCTGTTGTACTGCTTTCTCATGCGTGAGGGCGGTGACTGCGGAGCTGGCCAAATCCAGTCTTAATAAATATTCTGTCCCTTTCATGGGGCGTCCGGTCATGAGGGTGTGGGGGGGGGTGTATCCTGTGGACGTGGATACAGTATTTCGTATGAACATTAATGCAAATGGGAGAACTGTGTCCCAGGTGCTGTTGTTGTTGTTGCACCATTTTTCTGAGGGTCACTTTTAAAGTTCTGTTCATTCTTTCTACCATACCACTTGATCAGGGTGGTATGCAATATGGAACTTTTGTATTATGCCAAAAATTGTAAGGATGTTTTTCATAACTCGTCCTGTAAAATGAGAGCCTTGATCAGACTCTGTACTGCGTAGGAGTCCCCACCTTGTAAAGATGTGCTGAGTGAGGATTTTAGCTGTCGTTTTGGCAGTGTTTTTTACCTGGATGTAAAAGCTTCCACCCATTTTGTGAAGGTGTTGATGACCACCAACACATACTTAAAACCATTTCTGCAGGGGGATAGGGGTCCTATATAGTCTATTTGCAAATTTGTCCAGGGGCCATTAACGGGGCGGGTGTGACTTAGCTGAGCTTTTCTTGCATATCTGTCCGGATTGTTCTGGGCACAGATTAAGCAATTCTCAATGTAATGTGTAACATTGGCTTTTAAATCAGTCCACCAGCAGAGAGGTCTGAGGTGGGTTAGGGTGGGTTCAATGCCCTGGTGTCCATGATTGTCATGGAACTGACAAAATTTGATTCCTGTCCTGGCTGCGGGCTACATAAATGCCGTCTTTTAAAATCACACCGTCATGTGTGGTTATCGTGTTTTTAAACTTATCATAAGGGGCCTTTTAAAACTTCCCTGAGCTTCTCATCTTCCTTTTGAGCCTTTGCCAAATCTTGAATGTTGGTCTGTGAGAACCTTCGGGGGGGTTCCAAAAGTGACCATGTCTGGAACCTGCTTTCGCTGGGGCGTCTGCTTTAACGTTACCGGGGGGGGGGGGGGGGGGGGGAAGAACGATGATGACTTCGAACTTTGATGATGCCATATTTACGGTCTTTGGCCGTTTTTAGGATATGCTGGAGTAATGGGGCTAAGGGTAGGGGCTTTCCGTCTGCGGAAACTAATCCTCTAGTTTCCCACACGGGTAGGAATTTGGTTAAACTGTCCGAATATATGTCAGCTGGGGTCGGAAACGAGTCGGGGTGATCTACAATATACGCTATGGCTGCCAGTTCTGCTGCCTGTTGAAGTCAATAATTTCCTGCTTCTGGACTGTAGTAGAAAGATTCAACAACGCTCGTTAAGGCAAAATAACAGGGCTTTATTTATGAAAAGACTGCATGCAGTAATGGCTGAAACTTGAGGTTAGAGAGCAGTTAGTACCACTGCTGATTCCTTCCCAAGTCCGCGCTTTCACAGAGAATCAGCTCGGTATTTATACATTATCATTATCAAGATTGCGTGACTACAGCTTAGTCAGGAATTCGTTCGGAAGTAGAAACGGAAGCAATGTCATAAACCTGCTGACCTGTTGATCTTCTCGGACTCTTTGTCTCATCCCTCATACCATTATCTTGTCCTTTGATGGAACATTAAAAGGTCGGAGAAGACTCATCCATTCCTCATCGTGTCTTATTTATACCGCCCTGGGTTATGACGAGTTAGCCTTATCAGTAATTCCAGAGGTCAGGCATTTTGGAATAGCTAGATTAGAATTCCTTACAAAGGGCTCTGGTACATTGAAGTGGCTAGGTCAGCTTTTCTTACATTGTACCGAATAGTTGAACAGTTTCCCATCATGCCATTACTTAATATATATACAACATCACAGCCTGCGAGCCTAAATAGCCTGGCAATTTTAATTAAATCTCTTCTAGGGCGCGTCCCTGTGCATCCTCTACATAAATACCGCAACCGGTAATCCTTTTTCCGTTTAAAACTGTGGAGGAGCCGTCCACGTAGGTTCTCGGGTGCGCGTGTGTCTGTGGACTGGGGTCTCTGGGGGATAGTACCTGGTTTCGGGGGAGCTGACTTCAGTACAAAGGGTCCTGTATTATGCTTAGTGGATATCATTTCACACTCGTGGGGTGCCTGCATATTGTAAATTATCAGCTAGGAAAGTGTGGGTCTTGGTTCTCATAACTGTTATGTCCCGTCCCTGTAAGAGAAGGGTCCAACGGCTGCGCGGATCTGGCTGACTGCCATCCTTAAGTCGACCATCTCGTAGTAGCTGTGTTGGGGGTGTGTTCAGTGAGAATAGTGATGGGGTTGAGTCCTGTAACGTAGGCGAAGTATTGTACTGCCCAAAAAACTGCGAGGCAGGTGTCTTTCGCAGGCAGAAAATCCTTGCTTGACTGGATCTAATACGCGTGAGGCGTATGCCACGGGGGCCTAATCGATCATGTCGTTCTTGGATGAGCACGGCCGAAAGGGTTCGGTCGGTAGTTGCAACCTCAATTGCGTATGGGGAAAGTGGATCTGGGACCTGTGCTGAGGGCTCTCTTTAAAGCATCCACAGCATCCGTGTGCTGTGGAAGCCATTCCCAAGGTGCTTGTTTCTTGAGAAGTTCGGATAGGGGTGTTGCTTTTGTGGCGAAACCGTCGATATGGTTTCGGCAGTAGCCAACCAGTCCTAGAAATGGCCGGAGGGCTGAGACATTATGGGGCAGGGGTAATTTGACGATCGAGCCGATTCTTTTCTGCTCGATCTCGCATCTCGTACCTAAGTAAATCACTTTTTCCTGTAAAATCTGGGCCTTCTTGGGGTTCACTTTACAGCCAATTTGTTGTAAGTCCTAAAAGTTCAGCGAGAAGCGAAATGTGCTGTCCCTTTGTGTCCGTCTGTAGTAGCAGATCATCTACATATTGGACCAGACAATCGGGTCGGGAACATTTTGCTAATCCATTTGCCAGCTGTCGGTGGAAAATGGAGGGGGAGTTGTGGAAGCCTTGTGGAAGGCACGTGCACATATATTGCTGTCCCTGGAATGTGAATGCGAATTTATATTGGCACGCTTTATCCAATGGAATGGACCAAAAGCCGTTGCTAATGTCCAAAACCGAAAAAAATTTGACTGTAGTCCCTGTTTGAACATGGTCTCGGGACACGTGGCTACGGTGGGGGATGCTACTGGGGTTGCTTTGTTCAGTTCCCGGTAATCAATAGTCAGTCGCCATGATCCATCGGGTTTCCTGACGGGCCAAATTGGTGCATTATTCGTTGATGCTACTGAACAGAGTATGCCTTGGTCAAGCAGACTCTAAATAACCTTTGCGATTTCTCCCTCTGCTTCTTGGGGAAAACCATACTGCTTTTGGGGTCTGTGGCCAGGACCTGTAATGTTCACTAAGCCAGCTATCTTGCCATAATCGTGCTTGTGCTGTGCAAATGCTGCTTTGTGTTGCTGCAGGACTTCCCTAACTTGTTTGTCCTGACTAATGGCTCGAGGGTCGAACCAGAAGTCTCCTACTGCGCTGATCCGATTTTCATACTCTCCAACTGTGAGCCTCTCGGGGGCTCATGCTGCCTTTGCCATTCTCCACACATACTTATTTACCGGGTCAAATGAGAGGTTGTGGGAGCTCATCAAGTCAATTCCCAAGATGTGTTCGGCTGTCTGGGGTAGATCGACCAGAACTACGGGGTGTTTTGTTTTAATATTCCCTATCTCGATTCCTACAGGGGCTGTGATGTGTCCCTGTTGTAGATGTCCTGTAAAACCGCTGAGTGTAATGGTGTCTGTCGTGAGCCACGTGTCTCGCTGAAACATCGTGGAGGAATTGAGCGTGGTGCGGGACCCTCCTGTGTCCCAAAGGAATTCTACGAGGTGTCCCCGGACTGTGCCTGCCACTACCGGTCTACCGGACTTGTCCCAAAGGGTGTCGCAGACCCAAGTTGGGGAGCCCGAACACCGTCCGTCGGTGCGTTCATATGTGTTCTCAGAACGGGCGCTAACACTGTGAATTGGCTTTGCCCTATTCTTATTTAGGGTGCCTGTCTGTTGGTTTCTCTGCTGCTTCTGGGGCACATTGCATTCTCATGCATAGTGTCCTAATTGGCCGCAATTATAACACTCCTGGGATTTGGGTTGCTGTGGGTTGTTCATGCCCTCATTACGCATGCGGGGTTCTGGTGCGTCCTAACTGGATGCATGTCTGCCTGTTCTTCCTCTGTTTTAACAAATGTGGTTTTGCCTTGGATGGACTGTTCCCAAGTGCGGGACAATCTTTTCAATACCCATTTCTCATTGTGGGCCTTGTCTGAGGGATCGTAATTTGCGCAAGCTCTCTTTCCTGCCTCTGTCGCATGAGAGACTAGGATGCAAGTCTATTTGGCCATATTATCTGGGGAAAAATGGGCGCGGGCTAACTCTCCGAATACTGCCGTGAAATGTATCCACAAGCATCCTGCAAACGCTGTGGGGTGCTCTGTTTTCTTTTGCCTGCACTTGTTTAGGCCTTCTACGGGGTTTCCTTTGTTATAGCCGATCGCAATTAGGATCGCTGTGTGCATTTCTTGTAGGGTGCCTCCTCCTACATTCTGTGGGTCGGGAAGGGCTGCCACGACTGAAGGGTCGAGGCTTAAAACTGTGAGCTTCACTTGCTCCTTTTCATTCAGGCCGTACATGGTCGCCTGCTGTTTTAATCTTGCAAAGAACTGGTGGGGGTCCGATGTGGATTGGAACGGTGTTATTTTATCACACGCGTCTCTTAATTGGGTGACAGTTAACGGGGTAGTGTATAGGAAATCTGAGTCCCCTTCTGCTGCGGCGCTGCGATGTGCGGTTACAGGGTTCATAGGGATGTGTTCTGTTTGTGCAGTCGGGGGTTGGGGTGCTTTTTGTTTCTGGGGTTTGTCCTGTGTACATGTCCCATGTACATATCTGTGGGCAGTCTCATTTAACTCCTGCCAATCGGGGCCATTTTCCTGGTCTAACTGGGGTCCAAACATGCTCTGAAACCCATTCTGAACAGAAAGCAGAGACTGCAATTCTGCAATTTGCTTCCGGCACTTTGCGTAATCAACCGAGCTCTGCCTTTGTTCCGTCGTGGAAGTGTGGAGTGCTTGTAGGGCTGCTTTTAAACATTGCACTGTTTCTGCAACTGCTTAACTTGTTGTTCCGTTTCCTGTCTTACCAACACCGTGCGTTGCGTGTCCAGGTAGGCTTTGTCATATTGGGACTGAAAGCTGCTCAAATGGGCGAGACAAGACTGGTGTGCCCGCTTGGCATCCTCCACCTCCTTGTCCCTCACCGCTAACTGCTCTCTCAGTTCCTTGTTCTCTCTCTCATATCCACTCACATCTGCTTCACTACTCTTGTCTCTCTCTTCAATCTCTCTACGGAGCGTCCTCACGACCTCCTCTGTGCCTCACAATTGTGCCAAGCAGGACATGATTGCCATCGGCTTGCGAGCTTTCCCTAAGCTCTTCTTATGGATCTCTGTCAGGTTCTCCCACCAAGTATGTCCTATACTTCCGGGACCTGTTTCATCATTGATGCAGAATTCACTCCAAAGGGGCCATCCTTTTCCTTTGAGATATTTTCTGATCTCTTCTTCCCATACGGAACACTGTCCTACTCTACTGGTCGCTGCGACATCGAATTCTTGGGTGTTCATAAGGTGTTCCATTGCCTTCATTGCCATTTTTCTCTATCTCTGTGGTCTCTACCGAATTTGGAACAGGGGGTGATAAAGTGGTGATGCAAACACGGGTACGGCTTGCACTAATTTCCAGCCTACAAAACTCCCGACAGTTTTACACAACAAAATCTCTCAGGTTTACCTTGTATCCCTGTTAGTACGCATGCATTAACACACTTCCGAATCTTGGAGGTTTGATCAGTATTGTTCTTACACTTGTGTTTTTTTCTGTTTCCAATTGGATTCCAATTCAAATTTGGGTTCTCTCGGAGTGACTAGGCCACTTCTAGGTCGAATCCCATCAGAGTCACCAGTAAATGTTGCTCTGTTTATTTGGTTCTAAATATGGCGGTCAATATGGTCGCCTTTCTTAATCCTAATTACGTTTGCTTTAGAGTCGCCAGGTATCTTTCGATACCGCCACAAGGTTCAAACCCGAATACTGATCAAAGAGCCGGTACACCAGTTAGTTAGTTCAAAGTCAATACTATTTATTTACACACACAGCAATATCTACTCATGCACGAAATACTACAGACTAAACTATCACTACTGCTAAAGCCTATACTTCGCTTCGGGCGCCCACTCCGTCAGAGGAACAATGGCCGTAGTTCGGATCTGAGGCTGCTGGGGTCGAAGTGGTGAAGGGGAGCCAACGAGACAGCAGGGAACAGAAATGGAAGGGGGGGCAGGCTGGAGAATGGACAGAATGTGAAATCGGGGTCCTAAAGCAAGACCACAAAGTACAGAACCCTCAAAGAAACAACGAGAACAGGATGGAGGATTGGAGGGTGGGGGCGGGGAGAGAACCGCATATATGTGAATAAATGGCAATCGCCCACTGTATGATATGAGATCCAAGTATCTTAAAGCAACAAAAAAGGGGAGGGGGGAGAGAGTACCAACGGAAAAGTCCTTGTATGTTACAGTCGATGAACATGCCCTTTACTATTGTACAGTGTATAAAATGAATAACTGCAATAAAACATTTTCAAAAAGGGGTGGGGGGTTGGAGGGTAAGAGGGGCCTGGCTTTGGGGGTTTCCCTTT
Source organism: Scyliorhinus torazame (assembly GCF_047496885.1). Classification (NCBI taxonomy): domain Eukaryota; kingdom Metazoa; phylum Chordata; class Chondrichthyes; order Carcharhiniformes; family Scyliorhinidae; genus Scyliorhinus; species Scyliorhinus torazame. The sequence continues at coordinate 66,829,160 of NC_092714.1, read as the reverse complement.
TCAGGGTTTCTTCTGCCCCGCACTCCCCCGCAAGATCGCCACGGGTAGGATTGGGATTTGGACCATGTAAAAGTCCATTGACCTTGGCCAGTAATTTCCGGTTGCCGGGCGGGCACTGCCGAATAATCCCGCCCTCAGTGTTTGGTCTTTGTAAATTGCATTTGGTGTGTACAGATCTGTTCATTTTGCAATGAATAAAATGAAAAACTAATAAAAACATTTTTAAAAAGAAAAGAAAGCACATCAACATAAATAACAATCTTTTTTGAAAAGTTCACTCATTTTGGGCTTCTAGGTTAATCCATTTGTTAAATATCACTTAAAATAGTAAAATCAAATTATTCCATTAACCTAATAGTTGAAAATAAAGAAATAACAAGAAAATGTACGTCATTGAGCTTTAAATGTACTCTACCAAAAGTACTATCTCCACTCCCATGTCCTTTACAACAATTGTTTCATGATACTTTAATTCACGGAATATTTACTGATTTCAAAGAAATGTTATGGATTTCTAAATACTAATCTTTTTATACAGACTGACCTATCATTTTTCAGTCATTAGGTGGTGCACTTTACCACCTAATGTAGAATACCACTGCAAGTCAAATTTGAAAGATGTAAATGTGTGTTTCTGGGTGTGAAATATACTAGTAGATATCCCCATTCAGAGTAAAGTTCTGCTCAGACACCCCTTTGAGTTGCTCTCTCTGCCTGCCTGCCACCACACCTGCCCTTTCAGCATTCTTAGCTGTCCCTGTGTGCAACTACTTATTGTCCTGACAGCAATGGCAGCTCTGCTCATCTATAGAATATATTGTCTTTGCTTTCAAAAAATTTTGGTATTTTATACAAAAAGGTTATTACTTTTCACTGCTTCTGAGAATAATTTTGTGACTAATTTTGTATATAATAATTTTGCGTTGATAACATAAGTGTAAAAGGAGACAGGCTTGCAAAAGCAACAGTTCCTGGCAGACACTGAATGGCCAAACTTGCTGTCAATCATTTGTAAATTTTCAGCACAGATGCATGCTACCAGCTATTTCCTGTTACATTGTTGAGTCTTTTCAGTTGTCAATGATGCATGGAACTCAAAAGCTTAAGCTGCTTATGTATTATGTAATTTTATAATCCAGAAAATGTTATTTTGTGGGTGCTCAATAATTTTCCAGTATATTTTTATGATGGTTCAAATTTTACTCCTTTTTTTGAAATATTGTTATTAATGTTTGTATTTTTACACTGTACAGGAAATGGATGCAATTTACATGTTGTTCCTTTTCAAACCCCCCCCCCCTTCTGATTCCGGTTCCTATCTTGGGCCCTTGCCTTCCCCTTTCTTCTGTTTGGTGTTTCTCTTATTCTTGTGGCTTTGTGATGGGCCTCTGGCCCCCCATGTCGGTCTCTCCCTGGGCTCCCCTTTGACATTTGCTTGGGTCTCTTTCCTCCCCCCATTTCTGTCTGCTTTCTATGACCCTGTAGGCTCCCGTGTTCTCCCTCTCCCCGCACACACTGATACTGTTCTATCAGTTGTTGGCTTCGAACAGGTCTCCATCTTCCGACCCTCGGATGGTGAACTTGATCTTCTCCAGATGGAGAAATTCTAATAGGTCTGCCAGCCCGTCTGCAGCTGTGGGTGATGCTGCTGATCGCCCACCAAGCAGAATTCTCCGGCGGGCAATTAGGAAAGTAAAGGCAAGAGCATCAACCCTCTTCCCCATATGATGTTCTGGCTGGTCTGATACCTGGAAGATTGCCACTCTCGGGTACGGCTCCAGTCTCACCCCACAACCTTGGACATTGCTTCAAAGAAGGCTGTCCAGAACCGACAAGTCTGCGGCATGCCCAAAACATGTGGGTGTGGTTGGCTAGGCCTCCCTAGCACGGTTCTCCTTTGTCCTCTACCTCCAGGAAGAACCTGCTCATTCGGGTTCTCGTCAGGTCTGCTTTTTGCACCACTGTAAGCTGCATGATGCTTAGCCTTGCGCAGGAGGAAGAGTTGGCCCTGTTCAGTGCTTCACTCCAGAATCCTCACCCTATTGCCATCCGTAACTCGTTCTCCCGTTTCTCCCTTGTTCGGCGAGTGGGGAGTGTGTCCTTTCTGAAAGTATTCCGTATATGTTCCCGCTTTTTCCTTTTCCCAGACTGTCCGTGTCAGTAACTCCAACATTGTGTCTCTCGGCGCCCTAGGGTACCTCGTCGTCTCCTTGTGGAGAATGTTTTTGATTTGCAAATGTCGGCGTTCCTGTCCGTTCGTAGTTCCAGTCTCTCCGTCAGCTTTTCTATGGTTGCAAGTCTGACCCCTGTGTAGAAGTCCCTAACCTCTCGTGTGTCCCCCACCCTGTCTCCACCTCTTAAAGGTGGCATCTATCATGGCTGGTGTACACCTGTGGTTGCCGCACCCCATGGTGGACACCTCGGTTAGACCGATGTTCTGCCTCATCTGGTTCCAGGTTCTTATCATAATATAATCTTTATTGTCACAAGTAGGCTTACATTAACACTGCAATGAAGTTACTGTGAAAAGCCCCTAGTCGCAACATTCCGGTGCCTATTCGGGTACACGGAGGGAGAATTCAGAATGTCCAAATTACCTCACAGCACGTCTTTCGGCACTGGTGGGAGGAAACCCACGCAGACACAGGGAGAACGTGCAGATTCCACACACACACTGACCCAAGCCGGGAATCGAATCTGGGACACTGGCGCTATGAAGCAACAGTGCTAACCACTGTGCTACCGTGCTCCCCGTGTGCTTCTACCGCTGGTCCGGTTGAGTGTTCTGCCAGCGAGGATGGGAGTGTTGTCGTGGCGAGGGCTCGGAGGATCGTCCTATGCACGAGGATTCCTCCATCCTCACTCATTCCATGTTTGGTTCCTTCACCCATCCCCTCACTCTCTCGGCTGTAGCTGCCCAGTGGTAGTATTGCAAGTTCGGGAGGCCAGGCCTCCCATGCTTCTGCTTCTTTGCAGTGTTGTTTTAGGGATCCTTGGATTTTGCCACACCTAACATAAACCCCATAATCATTTTGTCTACTGTTTGGAAAAAGGCCTTGGGGACGAAGACCCATATGGATCTCAACATGAAGAGGAACCTGGGCAGTCCGTTCACCTTGATTGGTTGCACCCTTCCCTCCAGGAAAAGCGGGAATGTATCCCTTCTCTGTAGGTTCTTTTTGACTTCCTCCGCCAGACTGGTCAGATTCTACTTGTGGATCCGTGACCAGTCGTGGGCTATCTGGAACCCCAGGTAGTGGACTTTGTTTTGTGCTTTAAAATGTTTTCGACCTTCCAGCTCTGCCCCTCCCCCTCTCTGGTTCACCGGGAAAACTTCACTTTGCCCAGGTTGCGTTTGTGCCCGAGAAGGCCCCAAACTTTTCCAGAAGCTGTTTTTGACATTTTGCCTGTCTGAGATGTAGAGGAGCAGGTGATCCACATAGAGTGAGACTCGGCTCTCTGGCTCCTCTACATACACTCTTCCAGCCTCTTGCGTCACGCAGGGCGATTACCAGGGGTTCAATTGCCAGGGTGAACAGGAGCGGGGACAGCGGGCATCCCTGCCCAGTGCCTCTGCAACTGGAAGTATTCAGAGCTGGTGGTGTTGAGCCAAACGCTCGCCTGGGGAACGCTCGCCTCAATTAGGTACCTCTGCTTGACTATGTCGAAGGTCTTTTCTGCATCCAGGAAGACGAGTACCTCTGGTGTTCTCTCCCGGATGGAGTCAGTATCACATTCAGCAGTCATCTGATTTTTGCAGTTGGGCTGCCTACCCTTTGAAGTGTTGGGTACTCTGACACACAGACGAACCAACACGGTTGCGTATGGTACAACGCAGTTTTATTTCATTGAACTATAAACACAGTAAACTCTGGTATTCAGCACATGGTGAACCTCTGAGTGGCTGGCAATGAGGTCTGTGTCCTGAGCTCTCTCCTGCTCGAGTGCTCAGGACGTGTCGTGTTCCCTGCTTTGTACTGTGTATGCTCTTGTCCGTGATTGGCTGTCGTGTTGTGTGTGTTGATTGGTCCGTTGATCTGTCCATCATTATGTGTGTATGTATGTGCTGAGATGTTCACCTGAATATCATGACATCCCCCCTTTTTTTTTTTTTTACAGGATTATGAGCCTACGTGGTTATAAATAGAGATGTGTACTGAGTGTAGCTAAATGTGTGTGTGTGCAATATTTACAGCATGCACATGGGGTTTAACTATATACAAGGGGCGATGTCGAGTGTGACTTAACAACGAGGTTGTACCATGAACAAAGAACGGGGAAATGTTGAACGATAAAACAAATTCTTGTAACGATAAGAACATAAACATATTAACAAAGTGGTTGCATGAGTTCAATGTATAAACAGTCTCACAAGTCCAGTCTAGTAGGTGGGCGATGAATTCGGGTTGATCGCCTCAAGGGTGGGTCTGGAACCACCGGCTGAGGAACGGGCCTGGCCACGGGCGACGACGGAAGGGGCATGGTAGCAGGCAGCTCCACGAAGTCGAAATCAGGAACAACAGGAGGGCACGGTGTCGGTGTCAGGTCTCGTAGCGAGCGTGGAAGCAGGCGAAGAGCCCGGCGATTGCGCCGACGAACAGATCCATCAGGCATGCGAACCAGGAACGAGCGGGGAGCTACGCGTCGGAGAACTACGGCAGGTGCTGACCAGCCACCTTCTGGTAGGTGGATGCAGACTTTGTCTCCAGGGGCCAGGACGGGAAGATCAGTTGCCCGTATGTCATATGACCTCTTCTGGCGACCGCGCTGCAGTTGCATCCTGTGCAGTACCGGAGCATGGTCGATCGTGGGCACCAGAATGGAAGGTACAGTAGTCCTGAGGGCGCGACCCATCAACAGCTGGGCTGGCGAGAGGCTAGTGGGGCCGAGCGATAGGCCAGCAGGGCGAGGCAGAAATCCGATCCGGCAGCAGCAGCCTTGCAGAGGAGCCGCTTGACAATGTTAACGCCCTTCTCCGCCTTTCCGTTGGACTGGGGGTGCAGAGGGCTGGACGTCACGTGTGTGAAGCCATACGAGGCAGCAAACGATGACCATTCCTGGCTGGCAAAACAGGGCCCATTGTCCGACATGACAGTCATCGGAATGCCGTGGCGAGCGAAGGTGTCTTTGCAGGCCCTTATGACAGGGGATGGCGTCAAATCGTGCAGGCGTATGACCTCTGGGTAGTTGGAGAAGTGGTCAACAACGATGACATAGTCCCTGCCGAGCGCGTGAAAGGGGTCCACACCCACCTTCGCCCAGGGGGACGTCACCAGCTCATGGGGCAGAAGCGTTTCAGGAGGTTGCGCCGGCTGAAACCTTTGGCAGGTTGAGCAGTTGAGCACCATATTGGCAATATCATCACTGATGCCCGGCCAGTATACCGCCTCTCGGGCCCTCCTTCTGCACTTCTCGACCCCCAGGTGGCCTTCGTGTAGTTGGTCGAGAACCAGCTTGTGCATGCTGTGCGGAATCACAATCCGGTCCAGCTTCAGAAGGACACCATCAATGACGGCCAAGTCGGCTCGGACATTGTAGAATTGCCGGCACTGCCCTTTGAGCCACCCTCCCGTCATGTGGCGCATCACACGTTGTAGAAGGGGGTCGGCCGCAGTCTCTCGGCGAATACGGGCCAGACTGGAGTCGTCAGCTGGCAGATTTGCCGATGTGAAGGCCACCTGCGCCTCGACCTGACATACGACCCCCTCCTATTCTGGTGGCGTGCTCACTGCTCTTGATAGGGCATCCGCAACGATAAGGTCCTTCCCTGGGGTGTAGACCAGTTGGAAGTCATACCTCCTATGTTTAAGTAGGATGCCCTGGAGGCGAGGGGTCATCTCGTTCAGGTCCTTGTTTATGATGCTGACCAAGGGGCGGTGGTCAGTTTCAACCGAGAACCGGGGAAGACCATACACATAATCATGGAACTTGTCTAAACCGGTTAACAAGCCCAGGCACTCCTTTTCGATCTGCGCATAGCGCTGTTCTGTGGGGGTCATGGCCCACGAGGCATAGGCGACTGGGGCCCATGACGCAGTGGCATCCCGCTGCAGGAGCACTGCCCCAATGCCGGACTGGCTGGCATCAGTCGAGATTTTAGTGGCACGAGACGTGTCGAAAAATGCCAGTACCGGTGCAGTGGTGAGCTTGAGTTTGAGCTCCTCCCATTCCTGCTGGTGTGTGTGCTGCCACTGGAACTCCGTGGACTTTCTGACGAGGTGGCGCAGAGCTGTTGTGTGGGAGGCAAGGTTGGGAATGAACTTCCCCAGGAAGTTGACCATGCCTAGGAAGCGTAATACTGCTTTCTTGTCTGCCGGCTGCGGCATGGCTGTGATGGCACTGACCTTGTCTGCATCCGGACGGACCCCTGACCGGGAAATGTGGTCCCCCAGGAACTTCAGCTCGGTTTGGCCGAAAGAACACTTGGCTTGGTTGAGGCGCAGGCCGTTTTCACATATGCGTGCAAAGACACGATGGAGACGATAGATGTGCTCCTGTGGTGTGGTGGACCAGATGATGACGTCGTCCACATAGACGCGCACACCTTCGATGCCTTCCATCATCTGCCCCATGATCCTGTGAAAGACCTCGGATGCCGAGATGATGCCAAATGGCATTCGGTTGTAGCAGAACCTGCCGAAATGGATGTTGAAAGTGCACAGCTTTCGGCTGGACGGATCCAGTTGGATCTGCCAAAAGCCCTTTGAGGCATCCAATTTTGTAAATATTTTCGCCTGAGCCATTTCACTCGTGATCTCTTCCCGTTTGGGTATGGGGTAATATTCCCTCATGATATTGTTATTGAGGTCTTTTGGATCAATACAGATCCGGAGCTCGCCGGAGGACTTCTTGACACACACCATGGAGCTGACCCACGGCGTGGGCTCCGTGACCCTGGATAGGACCCCTTGATCCTGGAGATCCTGCAGCTGCTGCTTGAGGCGGTCTTTGAATGGCGCAGGGACCCTGCGAGGTGCGTGAATGACCGGGGTGGCGTCTGGTTTGAGCCGAATTCTATAGGTGTATGGCAGTGTTCCCATGCCCTCGAATGTCTCCTGGCTGTGGGCGAGGAGCGATTGGAGCTGTGCATTGAACTCTGCATCCGGGAAGTCAGACGTTCCGGCTGGAGAGAGCGAGTGGACTCGTTGCACGAGGTGGAGAGCCTTGCATGCCTGTGCGCCTAGCAGGGAGTCCTTCGATGAGCCGACTATCTCGAATGAGAGTGTGGCCGTGTGTGTGTTGTGTGTCACCTGGAGCTGGCAAGATCCCGTTATAGTCGACCATCCTGCACCGGGACAGCCGAATTGGTGGTCTGACCTTCATGGCGTAGAAGGCTGACCATGCTATGAGGTTGGCGGAGGCGCCAGTGTCCAGGCGGAAAGGTATTGGCGATTGGTTGACCGTCAGAGTGGCACACCATTCATCACCCGGATTGATAGTGTTAACTCGGTTCCCATCAATGACCGCAACACGGAAGGCGTCTCAGTCATCTGTGTCACCGGTCTGGATGTCGCCTGGGCAAGATTCGCAATGGAGAGGCTGAATGGTCCGCACATCCCTGCGAGGTTGTCGGAGTTGTGGAACATTGACAGGTTGAGCTGCTCGACAGTAAGCAGCGCAGTGGCCCACCTTGCCACAGCGTAGGCATTGTCGGGTTCTTGCTGGACATTGCCGCTTTAAATGTGCAGCTCCACAGTTGCCGCACGTCGTGACGTCATGACGTTCGTTGCGCCACTGCGCATGCGCAGTTCGGTCTTGCGTCGGGCCGCCTGCACATCTCGTCCCTCAGTGTTGCCGTAGGTTTTGCTGCGCACAAGCGCGGGAGACCTCGAAAAGCGCGCGAAATGGCCGACGTCGTCCGGGCCGGGGGCCGGGAGGAACTCTATCGCCTGGACCCGTTCGGCCTCGTGGGGCACCTGGCTCGGCGATCCGGGCGCGTAGGACCCCCGCCGTGCCGATTCGGTCGCCTGAAATTGTGCATAGCAGCTAGTCGCGTTTTTGTGCAGGATACAGGCTTCGATTGCGGAGGCTAAGGTGAGGCCTTTTATTTTTAAAGGCTGCTGGCGTAGGGTGCCCGAGGTGACCCCAAAAACGACCTGGTCCCGAATCATGGAGTCTGAGGTGGTGTCGTAACCACAGGACTGCGCGAGGATGCGGAGATGGGTAAGGAATGACTGAAAGAGCTCATCCTTACCTTGCAGGCGCTGCTGGAAGACATATCTCTCGAAGCTCTCGTTGACCTCGACGTTGAAGTGTTGGTCGAGCTTGAGAAGGACCGTCTCGTATTTGGATTTGTCCTCTCCTTCCGCGAACACCAGGGAGTTGTAGATATGGATGGCGTGCTGCCCTGCGGTGGTGAGGAGGATGGCGATCTTTCTGGTGTCCGAAGCGCGCTCTCTTTCGTTGGCTTCCAGGAAGAGCTGGAAGCGCTGCTTGAACAGCTTCCAATTTACGCCGAGCTTCCCAGCGACTTGCTGCGGTGTGTTGACGGGTGTCCATGGCGCAGGATGGCAGATTTGTGGGTAGGTGTCAATTCACTCCTGGTATCATGAAGTGTTGGGTACTCTGACACACAGACGAACCAACACAGTTGCATATGGTACAACGCAGTTTTATTTCATTGAACTATAAACACCGTAAACTCTGGTATTCAGCACATGGTGAACCTCTGAGTGGCTGGCAATGAGGTCTGTGTCCTGAGCTCTCTCCTGCTCGAGTGCTCAGGACGTGTCGTGTTCCCTGCTTTGTACTATGTATGCTCTTGTCTGTGATTGGCTGTCGTGTTGTGTGTGTTGATTGGTCCGTTGATCTGTCCATCATTATGTGTGTATGTCTGTGCTGTGATGTTTACCTGAATATCATGACACCCTTAGCAAAGCCTGGCTAGTCCTCTGCCACCACACAGTTCTGTTACGCAGTTCTCCAGTCTCTTGGACAGGACCTTTGCGAGCATTTTTGTGTCCATGTTGACCAGTGAAATAAATCTGCATGATCCACATACCTTTGGGTCTTTGGCTTTTTTGGGTAACGTTCATCCCACATATTGGTTTTTTCCCATATGTTTAGAGTACCCAATTCATTTTTTCCAATTAAGGGGCAATTTAGCGTGGCCAATCCACCTACCCTGTGGGGGTGAAACCCACGCAAACATGGGGAGAATGTGCACACTCCACATGGACAGTGACCCAGAGCCGGGATTGAACTTGGGACCTCGGTGCCGTGAGGCAGCAATGCTAACCACTGCGCCACCATGTAGTTTCCGCATATCTTTTATTTGTTTGTTATTTTAAGCCTTTTTACTCACTTCCCTCCTGTTTCCTACCTCTTTATTTGTGATTAATGGATCTATTATGAAATTTAACCTATGCAGGAGCAAGTAATTTGAGTGGATGCATGTGTGATGCTGAAGTGTGACTTGGATACAATGCATGTCAGATATAAGAATAATTAAATAGCATAATGCGTTCTTTATATGCAGTGCTGAATACAAATTTAAAACCTTCCACTCAAGTACAGACCGCTATTCAAGGACATGTTTACGGTATGTTGATATGCTTGCAGGAAAATCTAGTTATCAAATTCCACACTGAATCATTGATTATACTTTTGTCACCTACACAACAGCTTGTGACAAATATTAAATTAGGCCATTTGATGCAAAATTAAACTTGTGTATGATTCCTAAATAAAAACCTAGAAGTAGTCAACAGTTTTAACGTCTGCCTGCTTTCATTCCAACCATGGCTTTGGTTGGGACACAGTGGGTGGGCTACAAATTAGGCCTCGAGCAAGCCACATGGAATCCAAGCCTTCCCTGATGTTTACTCAAAGCCCTTCTTTGTGGCAGATTCTCTGCTATCCCCAAGCAAGACCATGGATATGGCTGAGCATGAGCACCAAAATTGAGTTCCCAAGCATGGAACCCGGTTGGTTTTTGCACTACAGGAATCTGGAAAATAATGGCTTATCTGGTTCCAGCCTCTCATGGCATGCCATGCTTGGAAGGGTGCTAATGGGGCTTATGGCGTACATGCACCAGAAGCATATGGGTGTCGCCACGTTGTGATGTTACTCAGCTGATTTTATGTCGGACCTGCCGTTTTGGAATTTTGAGGTCTTGTTATCCCCTCAAATACGCAAGAGCTGCACAAACACCCCCCCCCCCCCCCCCGGCCACACTCTCAAGCTACTGAATATCAGCCACACAGAACTTCAAAGTCAAATGCTTTTGGCTTTTGCTGCGCATGCAGAGTTAGTGGAAGTACAGTGTTATTGGAAATGGAGTGGTGCTGGACTTTTCCAAGAAATGCAGTGCCGTTTGAAAACCTGTTATCATTCATGGGGCGATATAAAATCCTCTTGTGCTGCATCATGGCAAGGAAATTGGGCAAAAGCAGCAGAGAGGGAAAGCACAGAGGGACGATGATTCAATCGAACCTGTGCTATTCAGAGAACACTTTCACCTCCACCTGAACCAGAAGCAGTGCTTCAGCCGGCCGTGCTTTGCTAAGGAGGCAGTCACTGAACTGTGCTGCCACATCTTCCAATCAGACCTGCTGCAGGACAGCCCAAAGACAGTGCTTAGTTACTGAGGCCCCGTACACAAGGAACAGGGAATTTTGCAGCCTTCCCATAACCAAAGAGAAACAGGAAAGGTGAACATGTGCGATTGCCAGTGAGGCAGGAAATCATTGACTGTGGGTGCTGCATCTCAATAGGGAAAGTGAAAAGGTTCCAATTTTGTATCTGGGAGTGGAGTGTTGGTGAACAGCTGTTACCCTGACACAACTCGTTATACTTTCATCTGGCAGCACTCAGCTGTTTTTGCCACCTCCAAACCATGACATACAAAAGGGTGGTGGCTTGGTTGCAAAGGCTACCCACTCTATACTTGGCTTCTGGCTCTCCTCTGTCACATGATCACATTTGAACAGCATGCATACAACCAGAGCCATGTTGCCACCAGGGATGTCAATGCTGCAAACCATCAGCACTTTGAAGCAGCAGTTCCATATCCTAGACTGCTCGGAGGTATCTGCAGTATTTGCAGGAGGGTCTCCACAAACTGTGTGGTCCATTACTTGTTAGCTGGTTCTCATGAGCACAGTACGAAGTCTTTCAACACCAGGTTAAAGTCCAACAGGTTTGTTTCGATGTCACTAGCTTTCGGAGCGCTGCTCCTTCCTCAGGTGAATGATGAGGTCGGTTCCAGAAACACGTATATAGACAAATTCAAAGATGCCAAACAATGCTCGGAATGCGAGCATTAGCAGGTGATTAAATCTTTACAGATCCAGAGATGGGGTAACCCCAGGTTAAAGAGGTGTGAATTGTACCAAGCCAGGACAGTTGGTAGGATTTCGCAGGCCAGATGGTGGGGGATGAATGTAATGCGACATGAATCCCAGGTCCCGGTTGAGGCCGCACTCGTGTGCGGAACTTGGCTATAAGTTTCTGCTCGGCGATTCTGCGTTGTCGCGGGTCCTGAAGGCCGCCTTGGAGAACGCTGACCCGGAGATCAGAGGCTGAATGCCCTTGACTGCTGAAGTGCTCCCCGACTGGAAGGGAACATTCCTGCCTGGTGATTGTTGCGCGATGTCCGTTCATTCGTTGTCGCAGCGTCTGCATGGTCTCGCCAATGTACCACGCTTCGGGACATCCTTTCCTGCAGCGTATGAGGTAGACAACGTTGGCCGAGTCGCACGAGTATGTACCGCGTACCTGGTGGGTGGTGTTCTCACGTGTAATAGTGGTATCCATGTTGATGATCTGGCACGTCTTGCAGAGATTGCCATGACAGGGTTGTGTGGTGTCGTGGTCACTGTTCTGAACACTGGGTAGTTTGCTGCAAACAATGGTTCGTTTGAGGTTGCGCGGTTGTTTGAAGGCAAGTAGTGGGCCTCAACCGGGACCTGGGATTCATGTCGCATTACATTCATCCCCCACCATCTGGCCTGCGAAATCCTACCAACTGTCCTGGCTTGGTACAATTCACACCTCTTTAACCTGGGGTTACCCCATCTCTGGATCTGTAAAGATTTAATCACCTGCTAATGCTCGCATTCCGAGCATTGTTTGGCATCTTTGAGTTTGTCTATATATGTGTTTCTGGAACAGACCTCATCATTCACCTGAGGAAGGAGCAGCGCTCCGAAATCTAGTGACATAGAAACAAACCTGTTGAACTTTAACCTGGTGTTGAAAGACTTCGTACTGTGCTCACCCCAGTCCAACGCCGGCATCTCCACATCGTGGCTACCAACGACACCGCAAACTGCCGGCTCAAAGTGGAGAGGATCTCCAGGAAGATCGCGCATATAGACACTGACATTAAGTTTCTACAAAGATGCAAGAAAGCAGACAAGATCCCGAAAGGGCTACAGATCACAAACCCACTCAAGTCGACCTACAACACAGACTTCGCTGAGAGACTCTGCCGTCGCACCTCTCTCACACTCCTCAACCACCTCGTACACCAGCTCTACAGCAGACGACGCAACCTGGAAACCAAGATAGAGGCCATATTCTCAACTTGCGCTCAGGATGCAGCAGACCAGCTGCGGAACACCACCAAACAGATGAGACAACAATACTATGCCACCTATATGCATACCAAGTTCAGAAAGCTTGAGAAACTTGGCATCACCACCGGCAGCAACCAAGCCACCCCCGGTGTCACAGTAGAAAACAATACAGGGAAATCTATTGTCAACTTGTCAGACTACACCCTTCAACCAGATGAAATCGAAGTCCTCAGCAGAGGGCTCAATTTCTGCACCCCCACCAAAATGGACCCCATCAGTCTCGCGGCAGACACGGAGGAATTCATCAGGCGAATGAGGCTCCGGGAATTCTTCCACAGACCCCAAGAGGCCAACAGCGAACCCAAGCAGACTACCAATGAACCGGAACAGCAGACCGAGAGATCTGCGGTGCAACAACCGAAGAGGAAAGAGTCGAATTGGACCCCTCCGGAAGGCCGCTGCCTTAGACTCGACATGTATGCTCAAGCCGTCAGGAGTCGCGTCAGTGCCAGATTCATCAGTCGCATTCACAAGACAGCCCCGAACGTCACCCAAGCACAATGCAATGCCATCCGCGCTCTCAAGACCAACCACAGCATCGTCATCAAACCAGCAGACAAAGGGGGGGCCACTGTCGTACTGAACAGAACGGACTACTGCAAAGAATTATACCGACAACTGAACAACCAAGAACATTACAGAGAGTTACCCGCAGATCCGACCAAGGAACACATCCGCCAACTTAACAGACTGATCAAGACCTTGGATCCAGATCTTCAGAGCACCCTACGTGCTCTCATCCCACGTACTCCCCGCATTGGAGATCTCTACTGCCTCCCGAAAATACATAAGGCCAACACACCAGGCCGCCCTATCGTTTCGGGCAATGGGACCCTGTGTGAGAACCTATCTGGCTACATCGAGGGCATCTTGAAACCCATCGTACAAGATACACCCAGCTTCTGTCGCGACACGACGGACTTCCTACAGAAACTCAGCACCCATGGACCAGTTGAACCAGGAACATTCCTCGTCACAATGGACGTCTCGGCACTCTACACCAGCATCCCCCATGACGACGGCATTGCTGCAACAGCCTCAGTACTCAACACCGACAACTGCCAATCTCCAGGCGCAATTCTGCAACTCATCCGCTTCATTCTGGATCACAACGTCTTCACCTTCGACAACAAGTTCTTCATCCAGATGCACGGAACAGCCATGGGGACCAAATTCGCACCCCAATACGCCAACATCTTCATGCACAAGTTTGAACAGGACCTACTCACCGCACAGGACCTTCAACCAATGTTATACACCAGATACATCGATGACATTTTTTTCCTTTGGACCCACGGCGAAGAATCACTGAAACGACTACACGATGACATTAATAAGTTCCATCCAACCATCAGACTCACCATGGACTACTCTCCAAAATCAGTTGCATTCTTGGACACACTCGTCTCCATCAAGGACGGTCACCTCAGCACTTCGCTTTACCGGAAACCTACGGATAACCTCATGATGCTCCACTTCTCCAGCTTCCACCCTAAACACATTAAAGAAGCCATCCCCTATGGACAAGCGCTCCGTATACACAGGATCTGCTCAGACGAGGAGGAGCGTAACAGACATCTACAGACGTTGAAAGATGCCCTCGTACGAACGGGATATGGCACTCGACTCATCGATCGACAGTTCCAACGCGCCACAGCGAAAAACCGGACCGACCTCCTCAGAAGACAAACATGGGACACAACCGACAGAATACACTTCGTCGTCCAGTACTTCCCCGGAGCGGAGAAACTACGTCATCTTCTTCACAGCCTTCAACACGTCATTGATGACGATGAACATCTTGCCAAGGTCATCCCCACACCCCCACTACTTGCCTTCAAACAACCGCGCAACCTCAAACGAACCATTGTTTGCAGCAAACTACCCAGTGTTCAGAACAGTGACCACGACACCACACAACCCTGTCATGGCAATCTCTGCAAGACGTGCCAGATCATCAACATGGATACCACTATTACACGTGAGAACACCACCCACCAGGTACGCGGTACATGCTCGTGCGACTCGGCCAACGTTGTCTACCTCATACGCTGCAAGAAAGGATGTCCCGAAGCGTGGTACATTGGCGAGACCATGCAGACGCTGCGACAACGAATGAACGGACATCGCGCAACCATCACCAGGCAGGAATGTTCCCTTCCAGTCGGGGAACACTTCAGCAGTCAAGGGCATTCAGCCTCTGATCTCCGGGTAAGCGTACTCCAAGGCGGCCTTCAGGACCCGCGACAACGCAGAATCGCCGAGCAGAAACTTATAGCCAAGTTCCGCACACATGAGTGCGGCCTCAACCGGGACCTGGGATTCATGTCGCATTACATTCATCCCCCACCATCTGGCCTGTGAAATCCTACCAACTGTCCCGGCTTGGTACAATTCACACCTCTTTAACCTGGGGTTACCCCATCTCTGGATCTGTAAAGATTTAATCACCTGCTAATGCTCGCATTCCGAGCATTGTTTGGCATCTTTGAATTTGTCTATATATGTGTTTCTGGAACAGACCTGTTCATTCACCTGAGGAAGGAGCAGCGCTCCGAAAGCTAGCGACATCGAAACAAACCTGTTGGACTTTAACCTGGTGTTGAAAGACTTCGTACTGTGCTCACCCCAGTCCAACGCCGGCATCTCCACATCAGGTTCTCATGAGGGCAAAGCTCATTCCTACCAGACCATATGTGATGCCCTCATTGAGGGAGGAGAGATGAGGTGTGATGGTTAGGGATAGGATGAAAAGGATGGGAAGAGACAGCCTGGGACCCAGAATCCAGTTTCTCTAAAATATCTTTCATTCTTGGTGAGCATAGAACATTTTGTTCAGTGCCGTGGATTGCTTTTTCAACATTCACTAATTAAAAAGGAAAGAATGACAGTATATAGCATCTTTCATGACCTCCGCACATCCAAGAGCACTTAACAGCCAATTAAGTAATTTTGTATTGCAGCCAATTTGCACACACGAAGTCCCCACAAACAGCAATGTGACCAGATAATATGTTATGAGTGATATTAATTGATAAGTAAATAGTGTGGCTATGTTGAGCCATATTACATTTCTCATGCAAACTGGTTGCTTTTTGAATATTAATATTAAAAAGTTTGGCTTCCAAAGCAGGCTCACTTAGTTTATTTCTGGAAAGCTAGGGCTAAAATTTAAAGAAAATAATTCCTTGTACATTCTTGCCCAAGATAAGCATCCTGAAACCTTTCCAATAGACTTGTTTCTGTTTGTTCAGACACAATCAGTTAACAAACCAGCTTATTTTTAGGAACTTGCAAAGAGCATTATTTAAAATGAATTTGCTGTTCCCACATGCATTTTCTTAAAAGAAATGTTATACATGGAAGTTCTTCTTGGTTGTAAAAATTTATTTCTGTCACTTTGATTTGCGCTGTCATGGAAATTCTGTTCATATGCTATTTTTAAAAGGCCTTCGTATTGCGCAACTATACATTTTTCTGCAAGGCGAGGAAAAGCAGTCTGCGGAAACGTTAACTAAAGGCTATCTGAGGTCTGAAGGGATTAAAAAAATATATAATCAACATCTGGGTGGAGCAGGAATACAATTTCCCTTTTGCTCAGTGTCAACACATCTGTACCTCAGTAATTGGTGGAGAAGAAGTGAACAAGAAGAATATTCATCAGCAAATAATCTCTGATGTGATCTCATAAATGCTGACACTTGGTATTGATTGACCGTGGGTATGGGGTCAGTTGTACAGCTTCTTAGGTTATTAACATTTCTTTTCAGCCACACTGAGATTGGAAATGTTCATATTGTTAAAAAGAAAAATATGTTGTTGAAGTTTCTCATCCTGCCCTCATTGGGACAAATACAAGAATGCCAAGTTTCAAATGATTACAACAATTTATAATACAGGAGGAGAAAAGGGTGCTGATTGATTGGCAAATTGATTAACCGAGGCATTGCCATGCAGAAAGCAATGGGCGACTAAAGGCTCCCAAGTTCTTTGGTAATTCAAAAAATGACGCAAGGCATATATCTTTGTGAAGTCGCTAGAAACTGGCAGTAGTAATTCACAATCATTTGGCCAATTCATGCTTCATGGAGTTTAGAAGGATGAGGGGGCATCTTATTGAAACTTACAGGATACTGCGTTTCCTGGATAGAGTGGACGTGGAGAGAATTTTTCTACTTGTAGGCAAAACTAGAAGCAGAGGACACAATCTCAGACTAAAGAGACGACCCTTCAAAACAGAAATGAGGAGGAATTTCTTCAACCAGAGGGTGGTGAATCTGTGGAACTCTTTACCGCAGAAGGCTGTGGAGGCCAAAACACTGAGTGTCTTTAAGACAGAGATAGATGGGTTCATGATTAATATGGGTTCATGATTAATATGGGGATCAGGGATTATGGGGAGAAGGCAGGAGAATGGGGATGAGAAAAATATCAGCCATGATTGAATGGCAGAGCAGACTCAATGGGCTGAGTGGCCTAATTCTGCTCCTATGTCTTATGGTCTTCATAGAACCAGCATTGATGAGTAGGGTATAATGATGCACCATTTTTATGCATCTTCGGCGGCCCATACATATGTGGATGTGGTCCATGAGGATGAGTCTTGTCATGTATGTCTCAAGGCAACTTGTTTCTCTTACACAAGTCAAACAATCATTTTTGTTGCTTGCTTTCGAGCAAAGCTGCAGAGTCATTCTTGGCAGCAGATCAAGTAGATAAAAATTTGGAATATTGTAAAATACCTAATGACTTGTCTAATTTTTCACATGCAATGTGAATGTCTAGTAATGTTGCAAGGCTTCAGGGTCAACCCAAACATACTTTTGCAAGCCTGACAAAGGGACTGGAGACGCCATTCTAATCAAGCGTGATTATATTGACAAAATTTATGCTGTTCTTAATGGCAGCTCCAAATCCAGAGGCTCTCCGTCATGGCAAAAATCCAGGTCTAAAACTCTATTTTGAAATCCTCACCCTTGTTTTCAAATTCCCCCATAACCTCATTTCTCCCTATATCTGTGGCCTCCTCCTACCCGCAAGCCTTCACAAACTCCCTGCTCTACAAATTCTGGCTTCTTCTGCATCCTCAATTTTAATCAGTGTATCTTGGCATGTATTCAGATGCCTCGGCCCTAAACTCTAGAATTTCCTTCCTCTGCCTCTCTCTCTTTCTCTCACCACCCCCCCCCCCCCCCCACCCCAACTCTATGAAGCATCTACTAAAAGTCTACATTTTTAATCAAACTTTTGCTCATCTGTGCTAATTTCTCCAGGTGGCATGGTGCCAAAATGTTTTTGATATCACTCGTCATGCCCCTTGGATATTTTACTACACTAAATGTGTTAGATAAATATAAGTTGGTGTCTTTGGAGGAGTTGCTGAATTAATACCACTTACCAGCTCTTTACCCATAACCCTGCAAATATATATTTCCAATTATTTTTGAAAGTTACTATTGAATCTTCTCCCACCGTCTTTTCAGGCAATGCATTCCAAATCATAAATAATTGCTTGGTAAAAGCATTCTCCTCTTCCCTCTAGTTTTTACCTTGAGTCTGGATTGTCAACCCTCCAGCAAGTGGAAACTGCTGCTCACCTTTTACTCCATACCTCTATTTAATTTCCCCTTAACTTTCTCTGCTATACGGAGGATAATTCTATATTTCCCTATGTCTCCGCAGACTACCCAGCCTCTGACCTTCACCCGTAGTCATTGCAGTTATGTGGTTGGTTCAGCTGAATCTTTTGGTCAGTGATGACCCCAGCATGTTGCTCGAAGAAAACCCAACAATGTAGATGCTATTGAATATCAAACGAAGGTGACGCTCTCTTGTTGGAGAAAATTATTGCCTGGCACATGCAGCATAAATGTTGCTTGCCACCTATCAGCTTTGACTTGGATATCACCCAAGAATTATGAATGGTGCCGAATACTGTGGAGGAATCCGTGCACAGCCCAATTTCTGGTCATGTGTTGGAAGGAAAGTCATTGGACCTGCAATGATGCACTTGTCTTTGATGATTGGCCTCTGAACAGCCACAATAACTTCCTTATATGCCATTAATGCTCTAGCTTACTGGAGAGGGTTTCCACCGAACCCCATTACCTTTAATTTTATAGGATGCCTCAATACTAAGTCAAATGCTGCCTTGATGTGAAAGGCAGTCACTTAGCCTGCTCTGGAATTTTGCCATTCTGTCTACTGAGGTTTGAAGTCAGTGGCCCCTGCTGCGGGCCCAAATTTAGCATCGTTGAGCAGTTTATTCCTTAATTTTCTGCCACCATCAGTCGACTGGCTTGATGTAGTTATTTCTCTAGCTGAAGTTTTTAAAAAGTAAGCAGCCATAAGAGAATCCTCAAAATCTACCTTCTGCTGCAATCCAGCTAATTATGTATACTAGGTCATGTAAACTTGTAAATTGCATTTTTAATAGGAGACAAGCTGTGATTAACAATGGATTGTTTCGAGCCTGTAGCCAAATTATCGAACAGTAATGTGACAGGATAGCAAATGGCTATGGGAAAATGGTCGGTTTTGAGATCTGGTTCTCAAACACTACTGTTTCAGTTTTCACTTATTGAAAGAACTGGAAGTAATCTAAGAAAAAATTATTTGCTACAAAAATATTTGCCGTTCAGTGGCATAAAGCAGTGTGGCCTTTAGTGGTAGGTAGTAGTCTAGAAGTAGGATTATTGTATAAGTATTAATTGCTGTATATAATAAATGAGCGTTGATTTAACTCTTACTAAGCGGTGTGTTGCATTATTAATCATTACTTGGACTTGAACCACGTGGCGGTATCAGAAAGATACCTGGCGACTCATGAGCAAAGGTGACAGAATAAGAATAAGTAAACTAAGGCTAAAACGAGCAACATTTTGGCGACTCTGGTGGGACCCGATCTAGAAGTGGAAAACCACTCCGGGAGAACCCAAGAAATTTGAATTAGAATCCAATTGGAAACACAAGACCACAAGTGTTCAAGCAGTTCTGATTAATAGTCATAATTCAGGAGTGTGTGTATGCATGCGTAACAGGGCTATAAGGTAAAACTGATAGATTTTTGTTGCGTCAAAACTGTCGGAAGTCTATTTTCGGAAATTAGTGAAAGCCATACCTGCATCTAGGACACCGCCTTAGCCCCCTGTTCCAAATTTAAACAAAGCAAGCGGATCGGAAAGATGGTCATGCAGGCAATGCAGCGCCTCATGAACCCTGAGGAATTTGCGGTCGCAGCGACCAGCAGCAGTAGAGTGGGACAGTGCCCCATTTGGGAAGAGGAAATCCGGAAATATCTCAAGGGCAAAGGGTGGCCCATGTGGAATGATTTCTGCGATAATAACGAATCAGGTCCCGGAAGTATAGGGCATACTTGGTGGGAGAACATGAGTGAGATACATAAAAAGAGCTTAGCGAAAGCTCGCAAGCCGATGGCAATCGTGTCCTGTTTGGCACAATTGCGAGGCACAGAGGTGGTCGTCCAGACGCTCCGCAAAGAAGTTGAGGGCCTACATCGGACGAGTAAAGTCGATGTAAGCGAAGGTGAGAAAGAGAATTTAGAGTTGAGGAGGAAATTGGCAGCAAAGGATGACGAGGTGGCTGACGCCAAACAGGGTCACCAGTCTTGTCTGGCGTATTTAAGCTGTTTCCAATCGCAGTACGAAAAGGCCTATCAGGACACGCAGCGTGCAGTCCTGGTAAGGAAAGAAACAGAAAAGCAGGTGGGGACGCTACAGAAACAATGTAGTGATCTCAAGGCAGCCTTGAGAGCGCTCCACGCTGCCACCGCAGAACAAATTCAGAGCACCATAGATCATGCAAAGTGCCGGAAGCAGATTGCAGCTCTGCAGTCACTGCTTTCTGTTCAGAAAGGATTTAGGAAACCTTTGTGGAAAAATTAGACCAGGAAGACGGCCCTGATTGGGAAGAGTTACAAGAAACAGCGCAGAGATATGTTCAGGGAACATGTGCGCAGGGAAAGCCCCAAAGGAGAAAAGCACCCCAACCCCCTACACAGCAGGTAGTTCAGGCTCCAATGAACCCTGTAACCACCCACCGCACAGCCACATCGGACGAGGCGGAATTTCTATATTCCACCCCCCTAACAGTGACCCAATTACGGGACGCGTGTGCAAAGATCACACCGCTCCTCCCCGCCGCAGACCCCCACCATTTCTTTGCCACCGTCAAACATCAGGCGAACATGTACGGCCTGGATGAGAGAGAGCATGTAAAGCTCATGGTTCTAAGTTTAGATCCATCGGTAGCAGCAGCCCTTCCCGACCCACAGAACGTAGGAGGAGGCACCCTTGCAGAAATGCATACCACGATCCTGGATGCGTTCGGGTATAACCGGGGTGACCCCGTAGATGGCCTCTAAGTGTAGGCAGAAGAAGTCTGAGCACCCCACAGCGTTTGCAGGACGCCTGTGGATTCACTTTGCAGCCGTTTTTGGAGACATAGACCGTGCCCATTTGTCCCCAGATAATATGGCCAAATGGACCCGCACCCTCAAATCCCATGCCACAGATGCAAGACAGAATGCCTGTACTAGTTATGATCCCTCAGAAGAGGCCCATAACGAGAAGTGGGTAGTTAAAAGATTGTCCCGCGTTTGGGAGCAATCTGTTCAGAGCAAATCCACAGCTAAAAACACCGAAGAAATGCAGGCCGCCGCAGACATGCAGACAGTAAAAGCAACACGTCACAACCCCGCCTGGGTAAATGAGGGAAAGAACAGCCCCCCCACCCAAGTCCCAAGAATGTTACAACTGCGGACATTTGGGACATTTCGCAAAAGAGTGCAATGCCCCAAAAAGCCACAGAAAGCCCAACAGACAGGCACTCTGATTAAAAGACAGAGCCCATCCATAGCGTTAGCGCCCGTTCGGATCAGACGGACTTGATCGGAACGGACTGACGGTGTATGGGCTCCCCCAGTTGGGTCTGCGACACCCTTTGGGATAGGTCGGGACGACCCGTAGTCGCAGTGAAAATTCGGGGACAGCCTATCGAATTTCTTTGGGACACAGGAGGGTCCCGTACCACCATAAATTCCTCCACCCTTTTTCAAAAAGACACGTGGCCCACTACAGCCACTATCACCCTCAGCGGCTTTACAGGCCACTCACAGCAGGGACACAGCACAGCCCCTGTACCCATTCAAATTGGTAACATAACCACAAAACACCCCGTAGTTTTAGTAGACCTGCCCCACACAGCAGAACACATTCTGGGAATCGACCTTATGAATTCCCACCACCTATCCTTCGACCCAGTCAACCAGTGCGTCTGGAAGATGGCAAAATGCGCTAGAACCCCCGCAACGCTCAACATAGGGGACTACATGAACAAAATTAGCGCAGTAGGCGAATTTTGGTTCAACCCGACCACGCTTAGCACGGACAAGCAGGTTAGGGCAGTCCTGCAAAAGAACAGAGCAGCATTCGTGACCCACTAGCACAACTGTGGACGGATGACTGGCTCCGTACAAGCAACAGAACCTGACCCTAGAACCCAGAAACAGTACGGATTCCCCCTAGAAGCAGAGGGAGAAATCCTAAAAGTTATAGAGAGCCTATTCGGGCAGGGTGTGCTAAGATCAATAGCCTCTACTAATAATGCCCCGATTTGGCCAGTAAGAAAGCCCAACGGATCATGGCGCCTGACCATTGATTATCGGGAACTCAATAAAGTCACCCCCGCAGCAGCCCCCACCGTAGCAACAAGTCAAAAGACCATGCTCAAGCAGGGACTCAATTCCCGCTACTTCATGGTTTTGGACATCAGTAATGGATTCTGGTCCATTCCATTGGCAATTCCAGTACAAATTTGCCTTCACCTTTAAAGCACAGCAGTACACGTCGACATGCCTGCCACAAGGCTTCCACAACTCCCCCTCCATTTTCCACCGACAGCTGGCAAATGGACTAGCGAAATTCTCTCGCCCCGAATGTCTGGTACAGTACGTAGATGATCTACTACTGCAGACAGACACAAAGGAAGAGCACTGAGCTTCTGTCCGAACTCCTGGAATTGTTACATTCCATTGGTTGTAAAGTTAACCCCAAAAAGGCCCAGATTTTGGATGAAAAAGTGGTATATTTGGGAACGATTATCACACACGGTAAACGCGAGATCGAGCATAAAAGAATTGACTCGATCGCTAAATTGCCCCTTCCCCAGAATGTTTCAGCCCTTCGGTCGTTTTTAGGACTGGTTGGCTATTGCCAAAACCTCATTGACGGTTTCGCCAGCAAGGCAGCGCCCCTCTCAGACCTCCTAAAGAAAGGAGCCCCCTGGGAGTGGCTTCCGCAGCATACGGATGCTGTGGACTCGTTAAAACAGGCACTCATAGCCGCCCCCGCACTACAAGTTCCAGACCCGCTTTCCCCTTACGCCATAGAAGTAGCGACCACAGACCGCACCCTCTCAGCGGTGCTCCTCCAGGAACGGCACGACCAGTTAAGACCCGTAGCTTACGCCTCCCGACTTTTAGATGCCGTGGAGCAGGGATTTTCTGCCTGTGAGAGGCACCTGCTCACAGTTTTCTGGGCAGTCAAGTACTTTTCATACATTACCGGACTGAACCCCATCACCATTCTGACCGAACACACCCCCACCCAACTTTTACTGGACGGACGACTCAAGGACGGTACCGTCAGCCAAATACGCGCAGCTGGATGGACCCTTCTCTTGCAGGGATGGGACATCACAGTAAAACGGACAAAGACACACACATACTTAGCGGACAATTTGCAGTACCCCGGAAACCCCCATGAATGTGAGATCATCACTCCACACCATAACACAGGCCCCTTTATAGCAAAAACGCCCCCCAGAAAGATAGGAAATTAAT
Organism: Scyliorhinus torazame; assembly: GCF_047496885.1. NCBI lineage: Eukaryota > Metazoa > Chordata > Chondrichthyes > Carcharhiniformes > Scyliorhinidae > Scyliorhinus > Scyliorhinus torazame. The sequence continues at coordinate 66,805,715 of NC_092714.1, read as the reverse complement.
CTCAGCCCCCCGCACACGGACACGTGTGAACCCATTAAGATTTATGTGGATGGATCTTCCACAGTCATAGATGGGCAACGCATAACAGGGTGCGGTATCTATGTTGAGGACGCGCAGGGACGCGCCCTCGAGGAAATAGCGTTAAAACTACCCGGACACTTCGGCACGCAGGCAACAGAGCTTGCGGCCATCGCATACATCGTTGAGCACCCAGATTCCTTCCCCAGCCCAACAGACATATACTCGGACAGCCTCTATGTCTGTAACAGCCTTACAGAATTTCTGCCCCTGCGGGAAGCAAGAGGATTTGTTTCCGCAGATGGGAAATCCCTCCCCTCAGCCCCATTACTCCGCCATATTTTAGAGAAAGCCCAGAACAGGACTTTTGGGATCATAAAAGTCCGCAGCCACCATCGTTCCTCCTCCCCTGGAAATGTAAAAGCTGACGCACTGGTTAAAGCAGGTTCCAGACATGGGTATTTTTGGAAACCCCCCAAAAGCGCGCCAGTGAGTGCGCCAGTGAGTGCAGTTCAGGTCACACAGACTAGAATAGAAGATCTAGTAGAGGCCCAGAAGCAGGACAGCAATCTCGCGCAGATTGTGAAAGGAAAGTTTCCAGCCTCCTACGAGAGGTTCAGAAATACAATGACCACACATGACGGTGTGGTGTTAAAGGACACCCTTTACGTAGTTCCTGAACAGGACAGGAACCAATTGATTTATTTGTTCCATGATGGTCATGGACATCAGGGAATCGATCCCACTACAGCCCACCTCAAACAGCTTTGTTAGTGGCCAAATCTCAAGGAAGATGTAAGCCATTACATTGAGAATTGCCTTATCAGTGCGCAGAACAACCCTGACAAATATGCCAAAAAGGCCCAACTCAGCCACACCCGACCCGTTAACGGCCCCTGGACTAACCTCCAGATTGATTTTATAGGTCCATTGCCCCCTTGCAGGAATGGCTATAAATATGTACTGGTGGTCATAGACACTTTTACTAAATGGGTGGAAGCATTTCCAGCCCACGGCAACACCGCGAAAACCACAGCCAAGATCCTAACCCACCACATCTTTACAAGATGGGGACTCCCCCGCAGCATTGAATCGGACCAAGGTTCTCACTTTACGGGACGTGTCATGCAGAACGTCCTCACGATATTTGGCATCACCCAAAAATTCCACATTGCATACCACCCACAGTCGAGTGGTATCGTGGAGCGCATGAATCGGACCCTAAAAACCACCCTCAGAAAAATGGTCCAGCAGAACAACACCACTTGGGACTCAGTCCTCCCTTTTGCCCTGATCTTTTTGAGTAACACTGTTTCCATCTCCACAGGTTACAGCCCACACACTCTCATGACCGGACGCCCCATGAAAGGAACAGAATACTTGTTAGGTTTAGACCTGACCAGCCCCGAAGTAATGGCCCTCACCCACGAGAAAGCCGGGGAGCAATTAGTTGCTAATGTAAAAACGGATCAGTTAGCAGCCGCAGTAAAATTGGGCACCAAAAAGAAACAGAGCAAGGCTTGTTTCGATAAGGCAGTGCATGTAACGGAGTACGATATCGGACAGCAAGTGATGTTGTCTGTATATAACCCCAGCACATTTCTGTCACCAAAATACTCGGGTCCGTATTCCATTGCGGATAAAGTAAGCCCATCCGTTTACAAATTAAAGTACCCCAATGGTAAGACTGCGTGGTTTCATATAAACCAGTTAAAGGCTTATGGAACACAGTCGAACCACGCACACCACGTCATGCTTGACGCAGCAGACCACACCCCGCCCACAGCCAACGTAACCCAACCAACCCCCACCACGTCCAGCCCAGCCACGGACTCGACCTCGACTCCACCCCTGAAATACACACTCCGCCCCGGAACGCCAACAGACTGCAGCAGCAGAGACAGCGACTGTAACTCGGACGACAGCCACAGCACGCCGCCCTACTATCCCCATGCAACCGGACCCACACCCAGCGACTCCGAATTCAATCCAAGTGATCCCTTCCTGATCACTTTTCGAAATAAATCCTACCACCGACCACCGAACCACACGGACGACCCCGATTTTGTCCCCACACAACTTGACACAACTTATTGGCACCACGACAACTCCTACAGACTCATCCGCAACGACGAGAGCAACCCCAACTCACACCAAGCAGCTCTTTCAGCCCTAATTCACTCCAGAGTTTGGCACCCGGGAGAAGGTGACGACCTCGGGTCTGACTCCTTTGCGACCCTGTTCGCAACTGAGAACTGAGGTGTCCACATGATGTTTAAAAGGAACCGCTTGGGAAAAGTGGTGTCCTTCCTGATGGAACCTGCAGAATGTTTTATGTTGTTCGTACGTTTGTTTAGTGTTGTTCGTCCGACAGGAGAAATTTTTTTCCAGCCGCTTGTTCAGCGGTACCAACTTATCTGCAGATACCTGGTCAACAGACAACACGCTGGTTCAGTGGAACTAGCTTTTCGGCTGATACTTGTTAGGGTATCAGACGCCTGATGTAACTGTTCTTCTGGTTCAAGGGATAGAACCAGTATGGCAGCCCCACCACGATGACTACATTTTTGCCCGTTCTTGTCAGTTGCTCAGGCAGTGGAGAAACGGCGTGAGACCTGCCCTGCCTGGGGACCCCCCCCCCGTTGGTCAATCACACTCGGGTAGGGGAGATACAGCATTGGTAGCCGTCCTACCCGGGGACTCCATCCACCTCTTACCCGTCGCAGCCCATACACACCTCATTTGACATTTTTCATTTCAAAAGGTTTTTGGTTTGTTTAGGGAACCTTTAGGTTGCCCGCCATCTGCTATTTACATCCTGGAACATTTGGATGGTAAATCAGCACTGGTCCGTCATTGGGAAGTGTGCCGTGTCCTAAAATTTGTTTTTGGGAAAAAATGAGGGAGTCACACATAGTGACCAATTATAAGGGAATAATTGGCACCAAAAGACAGACACACTAGCATACCGGATATTAAACAAAGATAGTTACAGATACTATGCTTGTTCTACAGAACTCCAGAAGCTCCAGGATCGGAGAAAATAAAGAGCACTCAAAGAAAGAAAAAGAAAGAGGACAGCCATGAGGACTTCCTTCACCGTGATCAACATTTTTTAATTGGACATTTGGTTGCGCCTGAACGCGAACCCCATGACTTCAAACCTCCCAGCCATTAATGTTTCACTGCCCCGCAGTACCCAGAGCCCAGTCACCAGCGACATTGCATCTTCCTGGTGTGCCAGGTTCATAACCTGGTACTCCCTGTCCTATGTGATCGAAGCACTGTTAGCGTTGGCGATACTCTGCTGTGTAGTGCAGACTATGCGCCTACGTAAATGGAGAAGGAGAGCGTACCGCGCTCGAACGCCGGTATATAGGATCAGATCCCTTATATTTGGTTACGACCAGACCCCCGACCCCCGCGATCTATAATAAAATAATAAAGTGCATTCACTTGCATTTATTGTTGTAAATAAAGAGATGTACAAAACTTTTCATGAACAAAAAAAAAATGTATGATCCTGAGCTTGACTGCCAAGCCAGGAAAGAGTGTATGAAATGTTGTGATTTTTTGTTGAATGATTAGGGAAGATAGAATAATGGAATATTTAGCGAGGGTAGTGTCTTAAGGATAAATTAGAGGTTCCAAGTTTGTTATTTTGTAATGCATGTCCCTGTCTGACATAGCGCCCTTAGAATTGTTAGGTAAAAATCTTTGTGCCTAGCTAGGGTCAGAGCAGAGGCCATGTAGGAGGTGTCTCCCCCCCCCCCCCCCCCCCCCCCCACCCCCGGGCAGGGAATGGAAAGTAACAAAGTGATGTGATCCTTCACGCTTTGCGTTAGGATCACAAGGAAGGAATGTAGCCACGTAAAATGGCTGATTCCCGATTAGAATGGTCAAACCCCGATTTAAAATGGCGAACAGAAGAGGCTGATGGGAAAATTAGCCAACAGGACTCGAACAGACAGCTGCAGGTAAAGCAGTGTATTAGCCTCTGGGGAAGTCAGTCCAGAGCGATACCTGCAGCCATCAACATCACAACAACCCAGCCATCTGCATTTTAGTCAGCCATCCCCGGGAACAATTGCTACAAATTAGCAACTCAAAGCCGACCCAGACCTTTCGGCGCCAGCAGGGGCTGAGACAAAGAAAGGTAAACTACCACCCCCTGATCAAGGAATCGCTCCAGTATTGGAGCATATCGAACCAAGTGATTGGGACCAAGTCCAATCACTTGGAACCAGGTACAAGGTCCGCCCCGAGAGGCGGGAAGCCCTTGGGGACTATAAGAACAGGGGCCAAGTTCAACTCGACCTTTCTCTTCCTGCGCGCAACCTTCGAGACCCTGCTACAAGAAACCGTAAGTTTTACTCCAGCGATCGCTACCAGATAGGCACTCCTGACTATCGACTCGTACCAGCTTTTGAATCCTGCAGGCTCAGAACCAATTCGAAAGACCATTTGTTTCCCTGACCTGGTGGGCCATTTCCAAAAGTTAAGTATTGGCCTTTAGTGGTAGGTAGTAGTCTAGAAGTAGGATTATTGTATAAGTATTAATTGCTGTATATAATAAATGAGCGTTGATTTAACTCTTACTAAGCGGTGTGTTGCATTATTAATCATTACTTGAACTTGAACCACGTGGTGGTATCAGAAAGATACCTGGCGATTCATGAGCAAAGGTGACAGAATAAGAATAAATAAACTAAGGCTAAAACGAGCAACAGCAGTCAAAGATAATGTATCCTACAATACATTCAAAGATGTGATTATTTTGCTGTGATTCTTGTCTGCATATACAGCCTTTGATTGACCTCTGCAAGCTTCAAAGGCATAATTATTTTCAAACTTTTCCAGCAAATATTGTCTCTCAAAGGGCAAATGTATCAATAAAGAAGCATATCTTTTGCAATCATAAAGATTACTTAAAATGATTAAACAACAAACAAACGTACACAATATTTCTTTTCCACAAAACCTATCTTACTGGTAACATGAGACTCTGCGCATCACCCATATAGACAGGAACATTGCAAATATAAGGGGAAGAAGTATACGGAAAGTACACAGACAATACATTAGTATACAGAAAAAGAGGCTACAAACTAGGTTTTGGGTCTAAAGCCAAAATTATCTTTACAGATGCTGACAGGCTGATTGCATATTTCTATCATTTTTTGTTTTGTTTTCACAATTCACATTCTTCATGTAACTAGGAACACTCTGTGGCAACTCTAATGCTGATTTTTCCCTCCTTTGGTGTCTCCTCTGATAATATGATTGATGAAAGGAGCACGCCATTTAGCACATTGGTTACATATGGATTTGTTTATGCTGATGGATCGAATGCACAGGAAACAACTTGGACCTAAAGAGTGAAGTAAATCACTTGTGTTATCAATCCTGGTTTTCTATCCTGCTGGGACATGCTTTGAGTCAGCTCATTACGGTCTATGGCTCAAACTGGGGAAAAGAGCTGAACTCCAGAGGTGAGAGTGACATCAAGGCACCCTTTGAACAAGTGTGGTATCGAGGCAGCCCGAGCAAAACTGGAGCCAATGGGAAGCTGGGGGAAAATCTCTGCTGCTTGGCATCATCGCTAACACAAAGGGAAATGGTTGTGGTTGCTGGCAGTCAATCATCTCCAGATCAAGGACATCACTGCAGGAGTTCCTCAGGCTAGTGTCCTAGGCCCAACTATCTTCAGCTGCTTCATCAATGACATTTCTTCCATTACAAGGTCAGCAGTGGGGATGTCCACATGGCTGATGATTGCACAATGTTCAGTATCATTCACAACTCCACAGACACTGAGGTAGTCCATGTCAAAATGCAGCATGACGTGGCCAATATCCAGGTTTGGGCAGATGTAGCCACCTAAATTGGCCAACTCCCGATTTAAAATGGCGAACGGCAAAGGCTGATGGGAAAGTCAGCCAACATAGACAGAAACCAGCAGGTGCTGTGTATTTAACTCTGCAAAAGGCCAGACAACATCGATACCAGCGACCATCAGCATAACAATGTAGCAGCCATCTACATACTGATGAGCAATCCCCGGGAACAATAAGTAACATTTTGGACACACAAAGCAAAGCCAGACTCCTCGGCACCAGCAGGAGCCAACACAAAGGAGGCGAACAAGCACCTCAAGACCGCCCATCGATCAGGGAACCGCTCCAGTATTGGAGAAATTGAACCAAGCGATTGGGACAAAGTCCAATCACTTGGGACCAGGTACAGGGTCCGCCCCGAAAGGCGGGAAGCCCCTGGGGACTATAAGAGTTAAGCCCCAAGTTCAAATCGCTCTCTTCACCTCTTCGTCCTGCCCGGGTCACCCAGCAACACAAACCAACATTGACCGTGACCGGTGCAGTGACCGCTGACAGAAGTAAGTCTTAATTCAACGCTCGCTACGAGATAGGCGCTCCTAGCTACCAATCCGTACCAACTTCGAATCCCGCATACTCAGAACCTGAACGAAAGGCCATTTGTTCCCCTGACCTGGTGGGCGAGTCCGAGGTTAAGTGTAGGCCTGTTAGTTGTAGAAGTAGCTTAGACGTAGAATTTGTGCATGAGTAGCGATTACTGTGTATAATAAATGTGCTTTGATTTGAATCTTACTAATGGGTGTATTGGGTTATTGATCATTACTCGGACTTGAACCTCGTGACGGTATCATAAAGATATCTGACGACTCGAGAGCAAAGGTAATAAAACAGAGCAATTGAACCAAGGAGAAAGTTAGCAACACAGACGAGTGGTAACAAATATTGTGACTATAAGAGCAGGTCAGAGACTAGGATTCCTATGGCAATTAACGCCCTTCCTGACTCTCTGAAGCCTGTCCATCATCTACATGCCACAAGTCAGGAGCTTAATGGAATAATCTTCAATTGCCTGGATAAGTGCAGCTCCAACATCACTCAAGAAGCTTGACACCATCCAGGACAAATCAACCTTCTTGATTGGCCCCCCCACCCAAAACATTCACTCCTTCCACCGCCAATGCAGAGTGGCAACAGTGCGTACCATCTACAAGATGTATTGCAAGAACTCACCAAGGCTCCTTTGACAGCATCTTCCAAACCCAGAACCTCTACCACCCAGAAGAACAAGGGAAAGCCACCACTCAAAGTTCCCCTCCCAGCCACACAGCATTTGGCCTGTAAATATATTGCTGTTTCTTCACTATGACGTGGTTAAAATCCTAGAATTCCCTCCATTACAGCCCCTTGGGTGTAACTACAGCACATGGTTGCAACTATTCCAGAAGAAGCTTACCATCACCTTCTCAAGGGCAATTAAGGATGGCAATAAATGCTGGCCTAACCCGCGACACCCACATCCCATGAATTAATTTGTAAAAGCTTGACCTGCAACGGAAAACTCCTTCAGTGAAGTTGAAACTTTGGTCGTGTACCGATTTAGCTGAAGTATCATCTTTCAGATTTTTCCTATTCTTTCATGTGATATGCCTGTCGTTGGCTATGTCAACATTTGTTAACCACCCTTTGAGAAGGTGGTGGTGAGCCATTTTCTTGAACCACTTCAGTCCAGATTGTGTAAATACGCCCACAGCACTGTTAGGGATTTCCAGGAATTTGAGGCAGCCACACTGGAGGGATGTCAATATAAATTCAGTCTGGGATGGTGTGTGGCTTGGAAAGAAAGTTGCAGGTAGTGATATTGTAGTGATGTCCCCATGTATCAACTGTCCTTGTCCTTCGAGATCAGGGTGTGTCTAAAAGTGCGAGGTGCGAGTCACGACCCAAGGGCAGATGTCGGGAGCGTCATGGAGCAATCAGACATGACATTCCCACAGTGGGCCTGATCATTGGAGAAGCGCCCAATGCCGCTACCGCCATTTTTATTGAGAATGGCATCTGCTGCCACCCTTTAAATGAGAAGCAATGAGGCTGTATGCAGTCTTCTGGCCAGAGGTGGCAGCAATAAGCAGGTCACGCGCCCTGCATGTACACTTGACGACAAGCGCCCTCAATGCACATGCTCTTGGTGCAAAATCACGGAGGAGAGCTTCTTCCATTTTCTAGCCGTGGCAAGCAAGGCAAGAGGACTGTGAAGGTTAATAATTTTGTTCCTGTAATGGGGTACCTTTAGTTAGGGGGCCTCTATGGGAGTCCCTTTAGTTTGGGGGTACCTGGGGGTCTTCTTATTCGGTGGGTTCTTGGGGGGTCTCCCTAGTTAGGGAGTCCATGGGGGTGTGGATCAGGCCACCCCCGTACTTGGGGGAAGGGGGAGGGCTGATTTGCAGTGTGGGGGGTGGGGGTGTTGGCCAGCTGTGAGACTTCACTATCGGGCCACTTGCTCAAAATGGTGGCCCAATAGCGGGATTCCCTCGTATTCCTCGCCGTGCATAAATTTACATGGCAAGGGATTTCTTCCCAATTTTCACTCCCAAGGGGAACAATTCCCCTCCGGTTGGGGAGAACAGTCTCCCAAACAGAGAATCTTGCCCAATTTAATATTTAGCTTGAAATCAAATTGAAATTTATAGAAATGACTATGAAAGAAAGAAGCTGAAATATTTGTGGAGAGAGGAAAGCCAGAATTGAATATGGAAATATGGGAACGGATAAATATGTTGGTGTTTTACACAATGCCATTAAGGGATTACAGAACATTTGCACAGCATTGCCTCAAGAACCAGACATGAGGTGCAGCCCAAGATAGTTATTTGTACATGTACATGGCCTGTGGAAGAAACAGGCTTGATAAACCAAATAGCCTTTATTCACTTTTTGTATGCTTTAGTAAATTAAATGTCATGTGTCTTGGTTGAGAAAATATGTGCCAGCTGTCAACAAACCTCAAAGTGTATTATTCCAACTATTTCTCGCTATAAGAGAAGTGCCAGTACTGTTAGTGTTTCAATGCTCTTCCTATCCATAAAGCACAAGATCAATCCAGTTCAGTTACTGATCTGGATCACTTTATCTATTATTGGAAAGTAATTTTATTACAGGGAATGATACGTCTTTATATGTACAAGCTCTTGGACCAACTGCTAAAATCATACATCCCATTTTTAAAGGGACAGTCTCTTTACACCCTCTTACAAGTGACTGAGTTATATTGTTTAAAATGATTTGGGAACAAGATTGATATAAATGTGTGTATGCTTATAATATGTATCTGGGATGCCAGGATTAACAGCCTACCTGAATAGTCAGTTCATTTGCACCATTCCGTGGATGACTGCGGATTTTTAAGAGAACAAAGAATTGCCTCCAGACCAAATGTCTGAGTCACTAAACGCCTCATCCAAAAATTCTATACATAACAACTGTGTCCCTGAGGAAATAATTATGATAAACTACTAATAAATCGAAGTAAAGCCTAGCCATTTCTTCAGTCATCTAATGTGAAGCTTTAACCGCAAGTCATGTGTTCCATGTATACATTCATCAACTGATTTACATGTCTTCACTTGTGTGTCCATGTAGAATTTAGTTTAGAAAATGCAGGATAATGTTTTATTGATCTAGTTCTCTTGTCAATTATGGAATATTGGCATTTTTAGTGGTAGAGAAGGAGAAATTGCCAATACTTCTGTTAAAGACAAACTTTCCTCTTATTTGCAAAAAGGTTGCCATTAAATATGTTGATCTTTTATGTCAGAAAAACATTAGAAGCAAACAAAACATGGGAATAAGGTGATTAAATGAGCTAGATAAAATACCAACAATACAAACTGGAACAACAAAACTTTTGCTTACACATTATCAGAAGAGGTCATGGTACAAGAGTGTTTGGCCAGGTCAAGGGTTAAGGTGGGACTTGGGAAATAGTGCCACTCACATAATGTGTAAAGTGTTACATGTTCGCAGACCATGCATAGAGGAGTCTGAAAGAAGCCAGCATGGAGATAGCACCCATCACATGGAAGGCAGATCACAAGAAGGGTGAACAAAATACAGTAAAAAGGCAAAAATTACCTGATAAAATAGGGATCAGCACTAGAATACTGGAGTGCAGCTGGAAGAAAGTTGTTTCCAGCTCCGCACATGAGGCCAAGCGCAATTTTAAACAGCAGGCAGAGCTGAAGATCATCTTCCATGTGATTCCCAGGATTAAAAAACCAAGCACCAAACCCAAACAACTTGATCTGAAGATTTCCTGCAGAGTTTAAAGCAGGGATTTCAAAGGTATGGCTCGTGGGCCGCATTCGGCCTGTGTATGATCACAATGTTGGTAATATGTTGGAAGGTATTCTGAGAGACAGGATTTACAGGCATTTAGAGAGGCAAGGCCTGATTAAGGACAGTCAGCATGGCTTTGTGAATGGAAAATCATGTCTCACAAATTTGATTGAGTTTTTTGAACGGGTAACCAAAAAGGTAGATGAGGGTAATGCAGTTGACAATGTCTACATGGGTGTTAGCAAGGCCTTTGACAAGGTACCGCATGGTAAGTTGTTGCATAACATTAAATCTCACAGGATCCAGGGTGAGTTCGCCAATTGAATGCAAAATTAGCTTGACGACCGAAGTCAAAGGGTGGTTGTAGATGGTTGTTTTTCAAACTAGAGGCCTGTGACCAGTAATGTGCCTCAGGGATCAGTGCTGGGTCCACTGTTATTTATTATTTATATTAATGATTTGGATGAGAATTTAGAAGGCATTGTTCGTAAGTTTGCAGATGACACCAACATTGGTGGCATAGTGGACAGTGAAGAAGGTTAATTAGGATTGCAACGGGATCTTGATCAATTGGGCCAGTGGGCTGATGAATGACAGATGGAGTTTAATTTAACTAAATGTGAGGTGATGCATTTTGGTAGATCAAATCGGGCAGGACCTACTCGGTTAATGGTAGCGTGTTGGGGAGAGTTATAGAATAAAGAGATCTAGGAGTACAGGTTCATAGCTCATTGAAAGTGTAATTACAGGTGAACAGAGTGGTGAAGAAGGCATTCAGCATGCTTGGTTTCATTGATCATAACACTGAATACAGGAGTTGGGACATCTTGTTGATATTGTACAAGACGTTAGAATAACAATATAAGGAATAAGGAATACAAAGGGTTAACAATTTGATGTTACTACTTCTCACCACCAGATTGAGATAAGGAGCAGGCATATACATATCATGTGACTCCTGGGATTCTGGGAGTAGGGGTTTAGGGTGAGAGAGATTAGTTGCATAGTTGAGAGATCTGGAGGGATGTCGTATAGTTTAATAACTTTAACCTTGGAACTTGTTAGATCTTATTTAAGTAGTGTAAATAAATCAGCTTGGTTTAGTAACATAGCTTGATGTTCTTTGTCCTACACTACGCTCTGAAGACATCCTGATTTACAAAACAGAGACCATCACGTGGTACCAGGAGTAATTGCCAAGGTGGTATAGTTAGTTTAGAAAGAGAAAGAAAAAAATCTCATCCAGACTTCGATCGCAACGACATCATGGAAGACAGTTGCAGCGAACAGCAGAGACCAGTCAAAGCTTCATGGAGGGTTTGCAGACTCCAAAGCAGTTGAGGACATTGGGTAAAATAGATGTGAACTAGAGACACTTTGAACATCAGTTTGAATTGTACCTCTCAGCTCAGACCTCGAAGCGGCCAGTGATCAGCGAAAGATTGCGCTGTTCTTAACCATGGCTGGAACGCAAGCGATAGCATTGTATAACTCATTCCACTTTGAGAATGAAGCAGATAAAAATAAATATTATATGGTCATTGAAAAATTTGACAGAAACTCTGAATTGGAGATTAATGAAACGTTTGAGTATTATATTTTCCGAAAATGAGTACAAAAGCAGGTGAACTGTTTTGTAACAGATCTCAGGCTCAAAGCGCAGACCTGTAATTTTTAGCTTTTATCAGACTCCATTCTGCATGATCAGATTGGATTCGGTATAAAAAATTAAAAGCTGCGTGAAAGATTGCTCAGGCAACTGAAATTAATGCTATCAGTATATGTCATGTGAGTGAAGTTGTTAAGAATCAGTACTCCGAAATGTTGGTTTGCGAAAGTGGTGTGAAAACGAACATCGTGGCTGATGCCATTGATGCTGTGGTGCACTTGAAAAAACAGCGTGCTACAGATGGCAACCGTTTAGCGCGTGACTCAACCAGCATTGTGGCGTGCAAATGGTGTGGCCACACCCACCCAGTGAAAAAATGCCCAGCCTTCGGGTAAGTATGCGCAAAGTGTCACAGGCAGGATCATTTTGCTGCGCAGTGCAGAACGGGAACTAGATCGCCTCAGTCTAAGAAAAGAAGTTCAGTTAACAAAGACAGAACTGTACAAGCTGTTAATGCAAATAAATGTGCAATGAAAGTGATCAAAACTGACACTGTTCCAGATATGTGTGACTTAGAAGACACTTGCTTTGTTGGGATTGTGGAAAATAATTAATGCTATCCCAAAGGTTATTTCTACAAAAGAAAACTTAATCCAATATCAATTGCCAATACTAAAGATGATTGGACAATTCCATTGACGAAAAATGGAACAAACATTCTATTCAAATTGGATACAGATGCTCATATAAGTTTAATTAATAGATTGGACTTGGCTAAATTAAATCAACAGGCTCCAATACATGACAATGATTGTCAACTGCGAGACTATAGTGGCAATGTCATCAATACATTGGGAACATATTATCTCACAGTACAAATTAAAGACACGGAGATGCCTTTAAAATTTGAAGTAGTAGGACCAAAGCATTCATCACTACGAGGAGTGCAGGCATGTGAGCTACTGCAGCTGTTGAAGAGAATTCACAGCACAGACAAAATCTCAGTCCATCTACAAGATCAAATAGATGTCATTTACAGTCCATCTGGGGCAGCACGGTAGCATTGTGGAATGCACAATTGCTTCACAGCTCCAGGGTCCCAGGTTCGATTCCGGCTTGGGTCACTGTCTGTGCGGAGTCTGCACATCCTCCCCGTGTGCGCGTGGGTTTCCTCCGGGTGCTCCGGTTTCCTCCCACAGTCCAAAGATGTGCAGGTTAGGTGGATTGGCCATGATAAATTGCCCTTAGTGTCCAAAATTGCCCTTAGTGTTGGGTGGGGTTACTGGGTTATGGGGATCGGGTGGAGGTGTTGACCTTGGGTAGGGTGCTCTTTCCAAGAGCCGGTGCAGACTCGATGGGCCGAATGGCCTCCTTCTGCACTGTAAATTCTATTGGGCAGCACGGTAGCATTGTGGATAGCACAATTGCTTCACAACTCCAGGGTCCCAGGTTCGATTCCGGCCTGGGTCACTGTCTGTGCGGAGTCTGCACGTCCTCCCCGTGTCTGCGTGGGTTTCCTCCGGGTGCTCCGGTTTCCTCCCACAGTCCAAAGATGTGCAGGTTAGGTGAATTGGCCAATGATAAATTGCCCTTAATGTCCAAATTGCCCTTGGTGTTGGGTGGAGGTGTTGAGTTTGGGTAGGGTGCTCTTTCCAGGAGCCGGTGCAGACTCAAAGTGCCGAATGGCCTCCTTCTGCACTGTAAATTCAATGATAATCTATGATTAATCTGGGACAAAGGTTCGGCACAACATCGTGGGTCGAAGGGCCTGTTCTGTGCTGTATGTTCTATGTTCTATGTTATGCCATTATTGATACATTTCCAAACTTGTTTCGAGGAATGGGTACATTACCATTCAAGTACAAGACACAACTGTAGGAGAATGCCAAGCCAGTTATTCACCCACCAAGAAGTGTATGAGCCCCCTTGGAAGAAGACTTGAAACAGGAACTCAACCACATGCAGCAGTTGGGAATTATCATGAAACTGATAGAGCCCACTGACTGGGATAGTTCAATGGTATGCGTGAAAAAAAACAAATGGAGATCTCAGAATCTGCATCGATCCAAAAGACCACAATCAGAATATTAACAGGGAACATTATCCTATACCAAAACGTGAAGGAATCACTAGTGAAATGGCACACGCCAAGATTTTTTTCCAAACTAGATGTCTCTAAACGATTTTGACAGCTGAAACTGGATGAAGCCAGTAGAAAGTTATGTACATTCAAAACTCCCTATGGTCAATATTTCTTCAACAGAATGCCCTTTGGAATAATATCCAAGGTATTCCATCATGCAATGGAGTGACTGATTGAAGGTGTCCCCGTCCACATTGACAATATAATTATATGGTCAGCGACCCGTTAAGAACATAATAAAAAGGGCAGCACGGTGGTGCAGTGGTAGCACTGCAGTCTCACGGCGCCGAGGTCCCAGGTTCGACCCCGGTTCTGGGTCACTGTCCATGTGGAGTTTGCACATTCTCCCCGTGTTTGTGTGGGTTTCGCCCCCACAACCCAAAGATGTGCAAGGTAGGTGGATTGAACACGCAAAATGGCCCCTTAATTGGAAAAAATAAATTGGGGACTCTAAATTTTTTTTAAAAAAGAACATAATGAAAGACTTCTGCAAGTACTGCAACGTGTAGACAAGTTTGGTTTAAAGCTCAATTGGACCAAATGCCAATTTAGTATATCAAAACTCACATTTTTGGGTGACCAAATTTCCGCTCAAGGTGTGCAGCCAGATGACTAGATAGTTGCAGCAATTAACAAGATGTTTTTGCTCAAGGACAAGAAAGCGATTTTCAGACTACTTGCTGTCGTAAACTTCCTTGGAATGTTTATTCCAAATCTATCCTCAAGAACAACAATTAAGAAGAATATTGTGTTCATATGGACAGAGCAACATGCAAAAGAGTGGTCATATTTGAAGACGGCACTCACAACTGCACCAAGTACTATCATTCTACGACTCAATGAGTGAGACAAAGATATCAACCGATGCAAGTAAGGATGGCATAGTTGCTGTGCTACTTCAGAAAACTTCTGATGAGCAATGGCGACCCATAGCACTGGCGTCCAGAGCGATGACTCTGGCTTAACAGCACTATGCACAGATAGAAAAGGTATGTCCAGGTCTTCTGACAGGAATTGAGAAGTTCCATGACTATGCATACGGATTACCGACTAGAGACAGATCATCGTCCACTTGCAACAATCATAAAAAAGAATTTAAATGATACGCCACCGAGACTACAAAGGATCATAATGAAACTTTGACATTATGATTTTGAGCTTGTATACACACCCGGGAAGGATCTCGTGGTAGCTGATGCACTATCACGTGCAACTGAAGAAGATACTGTGGTTAATGACATAGTACAGGTAGTAGAAGCTCAGGCTACTTTCTTAGAAGAAAATCTCCCTGTATCGGATGAAAAACTTAGGAAACCACCAAAGATGACACATCACAGCATGTGATACATTATATGAGAGATGGTTGGCCTAAAGGACATTGTTCAAATTCGAGGAAAATTCGTGCTGATCTAAGCAGCATCAATCGATTCTTGCTTAGGCAAGACCGCATAGTGATTCCAATTATGCTAAGGCAAATGATCTAACCAAGGTTCACGGAGAAAACTTAGGAATAGAAAAGTGTAAACGGAGAGCTCGACAGTGAGTCTACTGGCCAGGTATTAATACAATCATCACTAACCCCATATCAGAGTATGAAACATGTCAACGCTGTGAAACATGTCAACGCAACCAATCACAGCAACAAAAAGAGAAGTTGACGATGCATGATCTTGTAAAGTCTCCATGGTCAAAGATTGGCATTGATCTATTCTACTTTCATGGTAAAGATTATGTAGTAATCAGCAATTACTTTTCGAATTCCCTGAGGTGATAATATTACCCAACTCTAGTTCACAAGCAGTAATCAAAGCCACAAAAGAAGTGTTTGCTCGACATGGGATCTCATTCACAGTCATAACAGACAACGGTCCATGCTTCGACAGCTACGATTGGATCGAATTTTCACAGCAATATGATTTTAATTATATTACATCAAGCCCATTGTATCCGCAATCAAAAGGAAAAGCGGAGAAAGGTGTCCACATTGCGAAGAATCTCCTGAAGAAATTGTATTCAGGAAGTGATCCGTTTTTAGCCCTACCTAGCTACAGAGCTACACTACTAGCTATAGGTCTGTCACCAGCTTAACTGGTGATGAATCGATAGCTACGTAAAACTTTACCATACTTAGAAATAGCAGATCCTCATACTGAAGAAGTTATAAACAAGATAAAGCAGAACAGGCAAATGCAACAACAGTATTATGACAGGACAGCTAAACAATTGGCAAAGCTAGAACCAGGTGATCACATCAGAGTACTGATTCCTACTGGAGGATGGTCTTTCATAGCACATGTGATTCACCAGGCAGCTCCACACTCGTATGTCGTGATGACAAATGAAGGTTCTAATCTGAGAAGAAACAGGAGAGCACTTCAAAAATTGAAGTAGACTCAGCCAATCTTTCCGAATATTGAGTTCAACAAGGGATTACTCAAATCAACTGAGATCACGAAAGTGAGAAGTAGTCACAACGGAAAAGCCAAAAACATCTGCTGATGATCAACCGCAATTGAGAAGGTCGACTCGAATCAAATGAAAGCTGGACAGACTCAATCTATGAACTATAAAAAGTTTAAAAATTGTTAACACATAACAATATTCATTTAAATATACATAGCATACATTTATTACCATGTATATATGTTTGTAATGATGTAAAAATATCTATAATAAAGAGGGATGTAACAATATGTATATTGTAAGGAATACAAAGGGTTAACAATTTGATGTTATTACTTATCACCACCAGTTGGAGATCAGGAGCAATCATATAAATATCATGTGACTTCCGGGATTCTGGGAGAAGGTGATTAGTTGCATTGTTGAGAGATCTGTATTTCGAGATATCGTACAGTTTAATTTAATAACTTTGACCTTGGAACTTTTTAGAATCTTATTTAAGCAGTGTAAATAAATCATCTTTGTTCAGTAACATAGTTTGATGTTCTTTGTTCTACACTATGTTCTCAAGACATCCTGATTTACAAAACAGAGAACATCACAATTAGTAAGGCCACACTTGGAATATTGTGTACAGTTCTGGTCACTCTATTACAAAAAGGATATTATTAAACTAGAAAGAGTGCAGAAAAGATTCACTAGGATGCTACCGGGACTTGATGGTCTGAATTATTTGGATAGGCTGGAGCGTAGGAGGCTTCGGGGTGATCCTATAAAGGTCTATAAAATAATGAGGGGTACAGATAAGATAGATAGTCAATATATTTTCCCAAAGGTAGGGGAGTCTAAAACTAGAAGGCATAGGTTTAAGGTGAGAGGGGAGAGATAGAAAAGCGTCCAGAGGGGCAATGTTTTCACTCAGTGGGTGGCGAGTGTCTGGAACGAGCTGTCAGAGGCTGTAGTAGAGGCCGGTACAATTTTGTCTTTTAAAAAGCATTTAGACAGTTATATGGGTGAGATGGGTATAGAGGGATATGGGCCAAATGCAGGCAATTGGGACTAGCTTAGTGGTAAAATCTGGGCGGCATGGATAAGTTGGGCCGAAGGGCCTGTTTCCATGCTGTAAACCTTTATGACTCTGTGGCCCTGCCGAACATTTATAAAATTAAAATAAATGTTGTGGGTACAAACGTTAATGGTGGTAAGGCAGCGTCTCCACCGGCTCAGTCCAACTACGGCAGCACAGTATTACAGTGGTTAGCACTGTGGCTTCACAGCGCCAGGGTTCCAGGTTCGATTCCTGGCTGGGCCACTGTCTGTGCGGAGTCTGCACGTTCTCCCTGTGTCTGTGTGGGTTTCATCCGGGTGCTCTGGTTTCCTCCCACTGAAAGACATGCTGTTAGGTAATTTGGACATTCTGAATTCTCCCTCTGTGTACCCGAACAGGTGCCAGAATGTGGCAACTTGGGGCTTTTCACAGTAACTTCATTACATTGTTAATGTAAGCCTATTGTGACAATAAAAATTATTATTATTATTAACTGCACAAGCGCAGGTACGGGAACAAATGCAGTCTTTATGCAGAAGGCTTCAGCTTCTCTGGCTTAGGCGTGCTTCTAACTGGAAATCAGTAAGTGCATATGTAGAAGCTTACTTAAAATATAAATATTATGTGACTAGCAATATAAAAATACACTTTTAAAAAATTAATTTACTGGATGTGGGCTTTGTTGGTTAGGCCAGCATTTATTTCCCATCCCTAGTTGCCCTTCAGAAGGTAGTGGTGATTTGCTACAGTCCTTGAGGTAAATACACCCACTGTGCTGTCAGGGAGGGAGTTCCAGGATGTTAACCATGTCTGTGAAGAGAAAAGTAGATAAAGAATGCCATGCACTTTTAAAGAAATGGAAATACTCAGCTTATCTAGGTTCTTAACTGGAATATTTGGGCCTCATTACGTACATCTTCAAGGGCATCTCTTTTGTAAAATGATATTGGTCGGGCCCACCACTATTTTCATACAACAAAATTTGTCCCTTTGGTTCATTGAGTCTGACACCCTGGTTTAAAGAGCCGGGCCCATGATCAGTGGGGGAGATTACCAAAGTCTGATAGTTGGGGGGAAACAAAGCGGAGAGAAAAATAGCCAACTGCTGCGGTCCTATCTTAAAGAACAAAAAATAAAGAGGTACCCACTGGTTATGAAAAACTGCCATGACAGTAAATTAAAGCTACCAGACTAGTTTATGCTCATACATGAGCCAAATCAGATGCTTTGTACCATTAACGTTTGTACCCACAACATTTATTTTAATTTTATAAATGTTCGGCAGGGCCACAGAGTCATAAAGGTTTACTTGGGCATTATGGAAAATAAAAATTTAGATTACATGAGTACAGCAGGAATAAGTAAGAAATCAGACAAATGCACGTTTTTATACTTGGTGTATTACTGATGAAATAATCCTAAAACAAAATATAGACACATCCTCAACCACTTTTGGTGGGATATTAAAAGCCTTTGACTAATATTTTAAACTCCAAGTGTGGAGCATGCAGACCCTAAAAAAAAGGTCTAGAACACTCCCAATCAAGTCCAAAGGGGCAAGGAGACCCCAAGTCAAGAGAGAGGATACGAAAACAAAGCACAAGATGGTCGCAGACCATGTCAGTGCAATGAAGCTGAAGTGCAGAAGGAAGAAGAGGCTGCCGAATAGCTTAAAAACAGAATCTTTTGCAAATGCCAATTCAATACTTTGGGCTGCACGGTAGCACAAGTAGATAGCACTATGGCTTCACAGCGCCAGGGTCCCAGGTTCATTTTCCTGCTGGGTCACTGTCTGTGCGGAGTCTGCAAGTTCTCCCCTTGTCTGCGTGGGTTTCCTCCGGGTGCTCCGGTTTCCTCCCACAGTCCAAAGACGTGCAAGTTAGGTGGATTAGCCATGCTAAATTGCCCTTCGTGACCAAGAAGGTTAGGAGGGGTTGTTGGGTTACGGGGATAGGGTGGAAGTGAGAGTTTAAGTGGGTCGGTGCAAACTCGATGGGCCGAATGGCTTCCTTCTGCACTGTATGTTCTAGGTTTTAATACCCAAACTGTAATAGTTGTGAATGAAGGAAAGCTATCTGAGGTACCTCAAAAGAAACAAAGCCTGCAAAATGAAAATGAAGCTTTTCCACAGGAAAATGTTTTTATCAAAGCAGAGTTGCAAGAACTTAACCAGGCACAATAGCAGGTAGAAAAGATACTTGAAGCAGTAGCTGTCCAGAAAAGCTCCTTGAAGAATCCATATGTAGCCTGGAAGAAAAAACACAAGGAGCTAAAAATGATGTTGAATATTGTTTCAGCAAAAGATAGTTTGGAACTAACAGTAGAAACAAAGCAATGCACTGAAACACAGTGCCAGTTAGCAAGAGGTCAAAAAGAATATTAACAGTTCAAAGAACAGCTGATTCTCCTTTAAGATCAAATACAAAATGAGTACCTAACCTTGAGCAGAATGAAGAAGCGATGACTGTCTTGAACAGCAGAATGGAAAACAGCAGAACAAAGTTGAGGATACTCTGTTGAACTACAAGAAAACTCGAGATGAAGCAATTGAGTTTCACAAAGAACAGAAAAACCTGTTGAAAGACTTTCACATGCCACTAGTACCCCTCAGGTAAGCTTGTTCCTCTGTTAAATTATGAGGAGAGGCTAAATGAATTTAACACTCTGAATGAACTGAAGAACTAGTTGGCAGAGAAGACTCAGCAATGTTTAATATTTCAGGAGAAAGCCAAGAGGTATAAGAAAGAGACTGAAGAGTTGAAGAACTGACTAAATACAAAAGAGGCATTGAAAGGAAAAGCTGTAAAACTTTCCAAGCTGCGAGCAGATAATGAAGCCATGAGAGTCCAATTTTAAAAAATAAATTTGGAGTACCCAATTCATTTTTTTCCCCCAATTAAGGCGCAGTTTAGTGTGGCTGACTTCACCTGTCCTGTACATCTTTGGGTTGTGGGGGTGAGACCCACACAGACACGGAGAGAATGTGCAAACTCCACACGGACAGTGACCCGGGGCCAGGAACGAACCCAAGTCCTTGACAGCAGTACTAACCGTGTCGCCCCCCCCCCCCCCCCAGGAGAGCGGAATTAAAGAACTGAAACAAGTTAAGACTTCAGAGGCAGACCTGACCAAAAGCAAAACCAAGATGAAGGGCTAAGACAATGCTCTGATGCATGCAGAGAAAGAAAATAGTTAAGATTGGAAAATGTAAATCCAATGCCGGAGGTGGAGAAACCAGAAGAAAGTGCACTGGATGCATCACATGTACTGAGACCAATTGAATTGTTGAAAATAAAATGGCGGTCTTCCGGTGGCGGCCATGCGAGGGTAGGTCACGAATTCGGCAGCTCCCGCTGCGAACGGACTTACGGACCCTTTTTAGGAGTTTCAGCGGCTCCTCGATGAAATTCGGGGGGGGGCAAGCAACGCTGGCAAGGTTCCCCGCATCGGTTAATGGAGGGGACCCGGAGCAGAGCGGCAAAGCAAGCGTGCTGAGAAGCGGGTGGAACGGGCGCGGAAACACAAAGTGACGGCCGGCTCGGATCAGGCAGCGTGGGCCCAGTGGTCGCGGGAACAACAGGAGTTCCTCAGAAGCTGTTCTGCAGACCTAAAAACGGAGATGCTGGCCCCGATGAAGGCCTCAATGGAGAAGATGGTTGAGACCCAGAAGATGCAGGAAAAGGCGATTAAGGAGATCGAGAAAAAGGTCTCTGATAACGAGGATGAGATATTTGGTCTGGCCGTCAGGGTGGAGGCGCATGATGCCTTGCATAAGAGATGGCAGGAGAGATTGAAAAACCTTGAAAACAGGTCCAGGAGACAAAACCTGCAAATTTTGGGCCTCCCTGAGGGTGCGGAGGGTTGGATGCGAGTGCATTTGTGATCACGTTACTGGGGACTCTGATGGGGACGGGGGCATTTCCTCGGCCTCTGGAACTGGACGGGGCACAGAGTCCTTGCAAGGAAGCCCAAGACTAACGAACCGCCGAGGGCTATGGTGGTACGGTTTCACCGCTTTTCAGACAAGGAACGTGTCTTGTGGTGGGCCAAAAAGGAGTGGAGCAGCAGGTGGGAGAACAGTGTAATTCGCATATACCAGGACCTGGGAGCAGAACTGGCCAAGAGGCGCGCTGGATTCAACCGTGCTAAGATGGCCCTCACAACAAAGGCGTGAAGTTCGGGCTGCTGCATCCGGCGAGGCTTTGGGTCACGTATCAAGACCGGCATTACTACTTCGATACACCAGACGAGGTGTGGACATTTATCAACCAGGAAAAGTTGGACTCGAGCTAAAGGACAGCTACACTTTGATGAACCGCTCTGGTGGGGATGTGTAACATGATGCTGTCCTAACATAAGATTGGGAGTAATGTTAATTGTTTGAGGGGGCTGGGGAGGTGGCTGGAGGGAGCTATGTTATGTTGTTTTCCTTTTTTATTCCCTGTTTCTCTGGCCATGCTCTCTGCTTTTGCGGAGCTCAGCCACAGAGGGGGGAGAGGGCCCCTATACTTAGGGCTGCTCTTCAGGCATCTGGAGCCGTTTCTTTTGTGGGGCTGGGTTAGCGCCCAGGGTTTGTTTCTTGTTTCACTGGGGGGGGGGGGGGGGGGGAATATTCTTTGGGTGCTGTAAAGGCGGTTAAATTGGGCTTTCCATAGGAAGTGAGGGGCCCGAATAACGAGGCAACAGGATGATCGGAGTCAGAGGCGGGTGCGTCCGGGGTCACCGTGGGTCAGCTGACTCACGGAAGCGTAATGGGGGGGAGAGTTAGTGTTAAGCTGGTGCTTGACTTGGGGGATTGGGATCGTGGGGCTGCTGGGGGGGTGGTGGCAGGGGGGTTGGTACTACTTTGCTGACAGAAGAGGAGCCAACTTTGGGGAACAGATGGAGAGTCGGGGGGGGTGGGCCTCCAGTGGGAGCGCTCGAGTAAGCGGGGTTGCGGGCTCGTGGCTGGCCGAAAAAGGGGGATGGCTAGTCGGCAGGGGAGTGTGGGGGGGGGGGGGTTAACCCCCCATCCAGGCTGATCACGTGGAATGTGAGGGGTCTGAACGGGCCGGTCAAGAGGGCTCGTGTGTTCTCGCACTTAAAGGGATTGAAGGTGGATGTGGCCATGCTGCAGGAGACGCATCTAAAACTCGCAGATCAAACAAGATTGAGAAAAGGGTATGTGGGCCAGGTGTTCCATTCGGGGTTGGATTCAAAGACCAGAGGGGTGGCAATTCTGGTCAGTAAAAGGGTGGCATTCGAGGCAGGGAGTATTGTGGCTGATAAAGGGGGCAGATACATAATGGTGAGTGGGAAGCTGCAGGGGACCCGGGTGGTGTTAGTGAACGTCTACACTCCGAACTGGGATGACGTGGAATTCATGAGACGCATGCTGGGTAAAATCCCAGACTTACACTCACATAATTTGATCATGGGGGTTGACTTCAACACAGTCATTGACCTGGTATTGGACCGGTCAGAGTCCAGGTCAGGAAAGCGACCGGCAGCGGCTAAGGAATTGAGGGGTTTCATGGAACAGGTGGGGGGGGGGGGGGGCGTAGACCCATGGAGGTTCACTCGGCTGAGGGCGAAGGAGTTCCCTTTTTTCTCTCATGTCCACAAAGTTTATTCTCGTATAGATTTTTTTTTTGTGAGCAGGGCGTTAATCCCAAGGGTGGAGGGGACGGAATACCCGGCCATTGCAGTCTCTGACCATGCTCCGCACTGGGTGGACTTGCGACTTGGTGAAGAGAGAGGGCAGCATCCACTCTTGAGACTCGATGTGGGACTGCTAGTGGATGACGAAGTTTGTGGGCGGATAATTAGGAACATCCAAAACTACTTGGAAACAAAAGATACGGGAGAGGTAACAGCGACTACGGTGTGGGAGGCTCTGAAGGCAGTTATTAGAGGGGAGTTAATTTCTATCAGATCCCATAGGGAGAAGAAAGAAAGAGTGGAGAGAGAGAGGCTAGTTGAGGAGATACTCAGAGTAGATAGGAGTTACACGGAGACCCCCGAGACGGGGCTACTGAAGGAGCGCCGGAGACTGCTGGCGGAATTTGATCTGCTGACCACAGGGAAAGCTGTAGCACAGCTGAGGAAGGTAAAAGGGGCAGTCTATGAATATAGGGAGAAAGCGAGTAGAATGCTGGCACACCAACTTCGTAGGAGAGAGGCGGCCAGGGAAATTGGGGGAGTTAGGGATAAGGAAGGTAACACGGTCTTGGACCCAGAGGAGGTGAACAAAGTCTTTAAGGTGTTTTATGGTAAACTGTACGAGTCAGAACCCACAACGGGAGGGGAAGGGATGAAGCAATTCATGGACCAATTGAGGTTTCCAAAGGTGGAAGAGGATCTGGTTGAGGACTGGGGGCCCCGATAGAGTTGGAGGAGATTGTTAAGGGCCTAGGAAGTATGTAGTCGGGCAAGGCCCCGGGGCTGGACGGCTATCCTGTAGAATTCTACAAGTAATTTTCGGAACTGTTGAGTCCACTCCTGCTAAGGACCTTTAACGAGGTTAAAGAGAGAGAGACCCTCCCCCTAACAATGTCACAGGCCTCGAGCTCTCTCATTCTCAAACGGGAGAAAGATCCGCTACAATGTGGTTCCTACAGACCGATATCGCTCTTGAATGTAGATGCCAAATTGCTGGCCAAGATTTTGGCCGCTAGAATAGAGGACTGTGTCCCAGCGGTGATAGGGGAGGATCAGACAGGCTTCGTTAAGGGCAGGCAATTGAACTCCAATGTATGGAAGCGCCTAAACATTATTATGATGCCTTCAGAAGGAGGGGAGGCAGAAGTAGTGGCTGCGATAGATGCAGAGAAAGCCTTTGAACGGGTGGAATGGGAGTACCTGTGGGAAACGCTAAGAAGGTTTGGATTCGGTGAGGGATTCATAGGGTGGGTCGAACTACTATATCAGGCCCCCGAAGCAAATGTATGCACGAACAGGGTGAGGTTGGAGTATTTTAGGCTTCACCGAGAGATGAGGCAGGGGTGCCCCCTCTCCCCGTTACTATTCGCCCTTGCAATAGAGCTGCGGGCTTCAAAGAACTGGCAGGGGTTGGTTCGGGGGGGGGGGGGGGAGCATCGGGTCTCGCTTTATGCGGATGATCTGCTCCTGTATATTTCAGACCCACTAGAGGGGATAGGGGAGGTCATGCAGATTCTGAGGGACTTCGGTAATTTTTCGGGGTACAAATTAAACGAGAAGAAAAGCGAGATGTTCGTGATCCAAGCTAAAGGGCAGGAGAAGAGACTGGGAGAGCTTCCGCTTAAGATGGTAAAGAAGAGCTTTCGGTACCTAGGCATACAGGTGGCTCGAAACTGGGATGCCCTGCACAAGCTTAACTTATGTCGGCTGGTAGAGCAGATGGAGGGGGACTTTAAAAGGTGGGACATGCTCCCGCTTTCTCTAGTGGGGAGGGTGCAGACCGTTAAGATTACGGTCCACCCCAGATTTTTGTTTGTCTTCTAGTGCCTTCCCATCTTCATCCCTAAGTCCTTCTTTAAGTGGGTGGACAAGATCATTTCAGGATTTGTATGTGCAAATAAGACCCCGCGAGTAAAGAGACTGTATCTAGAGCGCAGTCGGGAGGGGGGGGGGGGGGGGGTGGGTGCTGGCGCTGGCGGATTTTTGAAGTAACTACTGGGCGGCCAACATAGCCATGATTAGGAAATGGGTATTGGGGGAGGGGTCGACGTGGAAGCGGTTAGAGGCAGCGTCATGCAAAGGCACCAGCTTAGGGGCACTGGTAACGGCACCTCTGCCGTTCTCGCCGGCGCGCTACTCCTCCAGTCCGGTGGTGGCGGCGGCACTAAGGATCTGGGGTCAGTGGAGAAGACACAGGAAGGTGGAAGGAGCCTCAGTTTGGACCCCGGTACGCAACAATCACAGATTTGTCCCGGGCAAGATAGACGGAGGGTTTCAAAGCTGGCATAGGGCAGGTATTAAAAGGATGGGGGACCTGTTCATAGACGGGACTTTTCCCAGCTTGAAGGCGCTGGAGGAGAAATTTAATCTGCCCCCTGGAAATGCCTTCAGATACCTTCAGGTACGCGCCTTTCTAAAAAAACAGGTGGTGCAATTTCCGTTGCTACCCCCACTTAGGATACAGAATAGGGTGGTCTCCGGCACCTGGGTAGGGGAGGGGAAGGTGTTGGACATTTACCAAGAACTACAGGAGGCGGAGGAAGCCCCAGTGGTGGAACTTAAGGGCAGGTGGGAGGAGGAGCTAGGCAGGGAGCTGGATACGGGCTTGAGGGCGGAAGCTCTAAACAGGGTTAACTCCTCTTCATCATGTGCCAGGCTTAGCTTAATCCAGTTTAAGGTGGTCCACCGGGCACACATGATGGCAGCGAGAATGAGCAAGTACTTTGGGGTTGAGGATGTGCGAGATGTGCGGGAAGCCCAGCGAACCATGTCCATATGTTCTGGGCATGTCCGGCTCTCAAAGGATTCTGGCAGGGATTCGCGAAGGCAATGTCCAAGATCCTAAACACGCGGGTGGTGCCGAGTCCCGAGATAGCGATCTTTGGTGTGCCAGACGATCCGGGAGTTCAGGAAGCGAAAGAGGCCGAGGATTTGGCTTTTGCCTTCCTGGCAGCCCAGAGACGGATCCTTTTAATGTGGAGGGACTTGAAACCCCCGAGTGTGGAGACCTGGGTTGGAGACATGGCTGGATTTCTCAGTCTGGAGAAAATAAGGTTTGTTTTGAGAGGGTCCATGATGGGGTTCTCTCGGAGGTGGCAGCCATTCCTCGACTTTCTAGGAGAGCATCAAAATGTCAGCAGCAGCATTCTGGGGGGGGGGGGGGGGGGGGGGTGGAATGTTGCATATTCTTGTTTTATTTTTTTAATATAATGTTAATGTTCATCTTGTTTTGTTAAATGTTCTTAATGGTTCTGTAAAAAAAATTGTTTTTGATAAAAATCTGAATAAACATAATTTTAAAAAGAAGAAAATAAAATGGCTCACATGAAAATAAGAACCTAGAAAGTCAAGGAAAGGAAAAGAAAAAGCAAGCATTATGGAGGAAAGTGTTGCAGGTGGTCAGTAGGACGTCTACCACTCCATGTACAGCTGTGTGATGACAGAACACAACAACCTTCATTTGTTTATCACCTTGAACATGGTAAAACATTTCCAGGCAGTTGAAAAAATGGAAGTTGATCCACAGAAGGAAATATTAGGAGGGTTGACCAGAGGCCAAAGAGGTGGGCTCTAGGGTGGGGTTTAATGAGGGATAGGTAGGTAGAAAGATTTGTAAAGGAAATGCCAGAGTTTGGAGTCACGACCATGGCTGAAGGCACCGATGCAAACGGTAGGGTGAAGGGGGTGATGGAGGTGTGAGTGTGAGTAGGCAATGATACACAAGAAGCCTAAGTTAGAGGGCAGGGAGGTTAAAGGATTTTAAGCACAAAGATATGTCAAACCCCCCACAAGGACCAGGGAGAAACAATTGTCGATCCCCCTGTAGGACTTAAAGGCGGGATTCTCCGCTCCCGCGACTAAGTGCCCACGCCGTCGTGAACGCCGTCGAGGTTCACAATGGCGCGAAACGGCCCCGGTCTCGACCGATTCAGGGCCCGCCAATGGGCTAGGATCGGGGCTGCGAGAAACTCGGGGGGGGTGTCGCTAAAGCAGCGGCGTCAGCACGCGCCAGGCATCGTTTCAGGGCCTTGGGGCAGTGGGGGAGTGTGAGTTCCATGAGGGGGCGCATGCGATCGGGGTCGGGCCCTAGGACTCCATTTTCCACGACATAGCGAAGGATGGCTAAGCGGTTGGTGCGGAACACGCATTTCTCCTCATTGTATGTGAGGTTAAGGAGTTTGGCGGTCGGGGAATTTTTGGAGATTTGCGTCGTGGTCCTGCTGATCGTGGCCGCAGATGGTGACGTTATCTAGGTACGGGAAGGTGGCCCGCAGTCCCTACCGGTCTATCATACAGTCCATCTCTCGCTGGAAGACCGAGACCCCATTAGTGACGCCGAAGGGAACCCTAAGGAAGTAATAGAGGCGACCGTCTGCTTCGAACGCAGTGTATTGGTGGTCCTCCGGGATGATGGAGAGCCGGTGGTAGGTGGACTTCAGGTCCACTGTGGAAAAGACTCGATACTGTGCAATCTGATTGACCATGTCAGATATGCGTGGGAGGGGGTACGCGTCGAGCTGCATGTACCGATTGATGGTCTGACTGTATGACCATCCTGTGCTTCTCCCCAGTCTTTACTACTGCCACTTGAGCTCTCCAGGGCCTGCTGTTGGCCTCAATGACCCCTTCCCGCAGAAGCCGTTTGACCTCCAACCTGATGAAGGTCCTGTCCTGGGCACTGTACCGTCTGCTCCTAGTGGCGACGGATTTGCAATCCGGGGTGAGGTTCGCAAACAGAGAAGGTGGATCGACCTTAAGGGTTGTGAGGCCGCAGACAGTGAGGGGGTGTAGGGGTCCGCCGAATTTGAAGGTTAGGCTTTGGAGATGGCACTGAAAGTCCAGGCCGAGTAACAGGGCAGCGAAGAGGTGGGGGAGGACGTAGAGCCGGAAGTTGCTGAACTCTATGCCTTGGACGGTGAGGGTCGTGATGCAGTACCCCCGGATTTCCACAGAATGGGATCCGGAGGCCCGGAAGAGTTTCTGGGTGACGGGGTGTACCGAGAGGGAGCAGCGCCTTACCGTAGTGGGGTGGATGAAGCTCTCTGTGCTCCCGGAGTCAAAAACACAGGTTGTCTCGTGCCCATCGATCTTCAACGTTGTCGTCGCGGTCGCGAGGTTGCGGGGCTGCGAATGATCCAGGCTGATAGAGGCGAGTTGCGGCAGGTGCTGGGAGGTCCCGGGCTGGTCAGCGGTGGTGGAGGTAGCGGCAGACGATGAACGGCCAGACGAGCAGGAGTCCTGAGGCGCCGTCCAAAATGGCGCCGAAGATGACGGCGCCCACAGGGCGCCCACGGCACATGCCGGGTGGCATCAAAGATGGCACCCACGGGACGCACGTGGTTTGTGGTGAAGAAGATTGTGGCGCCCACGGGACGCACGTGACTTTCTAAGGGGAAAATGGTGGCGCCCCTGGGTCGCACGTGGGGGGTGTAGGAATGGCGGGCCTGGAAACAGCGGCGACCGACCGGGCCTGGCAAATGGAAACAAAGTGTCCCTTCTTCCCACAGCCAATGGAGGTCGCGCTCCGCGCTGGGCAGCGCTGCCTGGGGTGTTTGTTTTGCCCGCAAAAAATAGCACTTGGGCCCCCCAGAGTTGGCTGGATGCCGCGCAGCGCAGGATTGCGGTGAGCTGGAGTCGGCAGCTGGTGGGGTCCACGATGCCCATGAGGGTGGCGCGCGGTCAGGGGCGTAGGACTGGACGTTACGGGAGGCCACTTCTAATGAATTAGCGAGCTGCCTCGTTCCCGCAAGATCAAGCGTACCCCCTTCCAGTAGCCGCCGGCGGACGTACACCGACTTCATGCCCGTAACGTAAGCGTCTCGAATTAAAAGTTTGGTGTGTTGGACTCCCGAAACTGCCTGGCAGTCGTGGTTCCTACCAAGGATGAGCAGGCCAGAAACCGTCCAGAGACTCCCCGGCGTGTCTCATGGCCAGGAGGTGCCTTGCATATACTTGATTGACTGGTCGAACGTAATGTCCTTTCAGAAGCTCCATCGCTTCAGAGTAGGTGGGCGCATCCCGGATGAGAGGAAAAATGTCAGGGCTCACCCGTGAATAGAGGACTTGGAGCGTCTGTGAGTCCGAGGGTTCCTCAGCAGCTGTTCGGAGGTAGCTTTTGAAGCAGGCTAGTCACTGGTCAAAGGTGGACGTAGCATTGGCTGCTTGAGGGCTCAGCTGCAGGCGATCAGGCTTGATGTGGAGATCCATCGTTTTAAAAAATCTTGCTCAATAAATTGATGCACAATCAATTACCACAAAGACGTGAGTAGCGGAATAATCAAGGCTTTATTGAGCAAGATGTGATGCCTCCTGTAGCTGGAACCAGAATGGCTGCAGCACTGGCGAGCACACACATTTATATGCCGCCTACTGAGCGGAGCCAGCAGGCAGTGATTTACCCATGTACCTCTACTATACGGGAAGTGCCATAATAGATGTAATATACTACTAGTGGTGACTACCACAGCATCCATGGAACAAAAATGATAATGGCAAAGATAAAGAAGGGGAAATAAGGGAATCAACAGGAAGGACTCTTGCATACCTCCCTTTCTGAAAGGAATGAAACAGAGAGGAATGGACGCTTCATTATGAGGTATGCAAGACATAAATCATGAAGATATGTAATTGGGATGGATGGATACAAGTTCCCTTCCCAGTCTCTGAATTGGTAACTTGTCAGCCCTTAAACCTATGACAAAGCAACCACAACCTCATTATCCTTTCCAAGAATGCGTACAATTTTAACATTGATTGTTGTATTAATAAACTACAACAAAATAATCTTGCGTTCCGGGTTTTAAACATTTCTACAAACTCAAGCGGATTATTGTCCGTATGAACTAAGCTTTGTTTATCATCATGTCAGACATGATGACCTCTTTGCACAGGTCAAAGAGACGCAGCCGGAGTGAGACACATCCAGAGTGGGAATTTGGAACTTGGTCATTTGGTGCAGTGAGATAATCAGGAAAGGTAAGTGGGAGAGAACCAGAGAGCATCTGAGACTCTCGGAAGGTAACTAAGTGATTTTTACTCATTTTTACTTTTATTACCTTTTCAAATTGTGTGTGTGGGGGGGAAAAACTGAAGTGACATCACAGAAAAGCTGTGACCTGATTGGCTGGTTGGGAATCTACACTAAATTAAAAAAATTAAGCATTGGTAAACTAATTAAACATAATTACTTAATTATAATTTAGAGGGGTATCTAAGCCAGAGATCTGAGATTACTGTATTTAGCTTTCACATTTATAGTAGAAATCTAGTGCTAGGAAACATATAGTTAACAGTAACTTTTTTAAAAAACTTAAATTTAATTGACTAATTAATTGACGCAATGTCAGTTAGAGGGGTGCAGTGCTCTGACTGTGAGATGTGGCAGGTCCGGGAGGCTTCTAGCGTCCCGGATGGCTTCATCTGCAGAAAGTGCACCCAACTGGAGCTCCTCACAGACCACATGGTTCAGTTGGAGCAGCAGTTGGATGCACTTAGGTGCATGCAGGTGGCGGAAAGCGTCATAGATAGCAGTTATATAAATGTGGTCACACCCAAGGTGCAGGCAGAGAAAAGGGTGACCACCAGAAACGGCAGGCAGTCAGTGAAGGAATCCCATGTGGTTGTCCCCCTCTCGAACAGGTATACCCCTTTGGATACTGTCGGGGGGGGGGGGGGGGTAGCTTATCAGGGGAAAACAGCAGCAGCCAGAGCAGTGGCACCACAGCTGGCTCTGATGTTCAGAAGGGAGGGTCAAAGCGCAGAAGAGCAATCGTCATAGGGGACTCTATAGTCAGGGGCACAGATAGGCGCTTCTGTGGACGTGAAAGAAACTCCAGGATGGTATGTTACCTCCCTGGTGCCAGGGTCCAGGATGTCTCTGAACGGGTAGAGGGCATCCTGAAGGGGGAGGGCAAATAGGCAGAGGTCGTTGTACATATTGGTACTAACGACATAGGCAGGAAGGGGCATGAGGTCCTGCAGCAGGAGTTCAGGGAGCTAGGCAGAAAGTTAAAAGACAGGACATCTAGGTTTGTAATCTCGGGATGACTCCCTGTGCCACATGCCAGTGAGGCTAGAAATAGGAAGATAGAGCAGCTAAACACGTGGCTAAACAGCTGGTGTAGGAGGGAGGGTTTCCATATCTGGACCACTGGGAGCCCTTCCGGGGCAGGTGTGACCAATATAAGAAGGACGGGTTGCATCTAAACTGGGGAGGCATAAATATCCTGGCCGCGAGGTTTGCTAGTGTCACACATTTAAACTAGTATGGCGGGGGTGGGCACGGGAGCAATAGGTCAGAAGGAGAGAGCATTGAGGGAGAACTAGGGAATAGGGCCAGCATGGCTCTGAGGCAGAGCAGACAGGGAGAAGTTGCTGAATACAGCGGGTCTGGTGGCCTGAAGTGCATATGTTTTAATGCAAGAAGTATTATGGGTAAGGCAGATGAACTTAGAGCTTGGATTAGTACTTGGAACTATGATGTTGTTGCCATTACAGAGACCTGGTTGAGGGAAGGGCAGGATTGGCAGCTAAACGTTCCAGGATTTAGATGTTTCAGGCGGGATAGAGGGGGATGTAAAAGGGGTGGCGGAGTTGCGCTACTGGTTAGGGAGAATATCACAGCTGTACTACGGGAGGCCACCTCAGAGGGCAGTGAGGCTATTTGGGTAGAGATCAGGAATAAGAAGGGTGCAGTCACAATGTTGGGGGTATACTACAGGCCTCCCAACAGCCAGCAGGAGATAGAGGAGCAGATAGGTAGACAGATTTTGGAAAAGAGTAAAAACAACAGAGTTGTTGTGATGGGAGACTTCAACTTCCCCAATATTGACTGGGACTCACTTAGTGCCAGGGGCTTAGACGGGGCAGAGTTTGTAAGGAGCATCCAGGAGGGCTTCTTAAAACAATATGTAGACAGTCCAACTAGGGAAGGGGCTGTACTGTACCTGGTATTGGGGAATGAGCCCGGCCAGGTGGTAGAAGTTTCAGTGGGGGAGCATTTCGGGAACAGTGACCACAATTCAGTAAGTTTTAAAGTGCTGGTGGACAAGGATAAGAGTGGTCTTGGGTGAATATGTTATATTGGGGGAAGGCTAATTATAACAATATTAGGCGGGA
This sequence comes from Scyliorhinus torazame, assembly GCF_047496885.1. NCBI lineage: Eukaryota > Metazoa > Chordata > Chondrichthyes > Carcharhiniformes > Scyliorhinidae > Scyliorhinus > Scyliorhinus torazame. Next base: position 66,773,571 of record NC_092714.1, on the reverse strand, counting down.
ACTGAAGAACCTAGATTGGGGGTGGATGTTTGGGGGTAAATCAACATCTGACATGTGGGAGGCTTTCAAGTGTCAGTTGAAAGGAATTCAGGACCGGCATGTTCCTGTGAGGAAGAAGGATAAATATGGCAATTTTCGGGAACCTTGCATAACGAGGGATATTGTAGGCCTTGTCAAAAAGAAAAAGGAGGCATTTGTCAGGGCTAAAAGGCTGGGAACAGACAAAGCCTGTGTGGAATATAAGGAAAGTACGAAGGAACTTAATCAAGGAGTCAAGAGGGCTAGAAGCGGTCACGAAAAGTCATTGGCAAATAGGGTTGAGGAAATTCCCAAGGCTTTTTACACGTACATAAAAATCAAGAGGGTAGCCAGGAAAGGGTTGGCCCACTGAAGGATAGGCAAGGGAATCTATGTGTGGAGCCAGAGGAAATGGGCGAGGTAATGAATGAATACTTTGCATCAGTATTCACCAAAGAGAAGGAATTGGTGGATGTTGAGTCTGGAGAAGGGTGTGTAGATAGCCTGGGTCACATTGAGATCCAAAAAGACGAGGTGTTGGGCGTCTTGAAAAATATTAAGGTAGATGAGTCCCCAGCGCCTGATGGGATCTACTCCATAATACTGAAGGAGGCTAGAGAGGAAATTGCTGAGGCCTTGACATAAATCTTTGCATCCTCACTGTCTTCAGGTGATGCCCCGGAGGACTGGAGAATAGCCAATGTTGTTCTTCTGTTTAAGAAGGGTAGCAAGGATAATCCAGAGAACTACAGGCCGGTGAGCCTTACGTCAATGGTAGGGAAATTACTGGAGAGAATTCTTCGAGACACGATCTACTCCCATTTGGAAGCAAATGGACGTATTAGTGAGAGGCAGTATGGTTTTGTGAAGGGGACGTCGTGTCTCACTAACTTGATAGAGTTTTTCGAAGAGGTCACAAAGATGGTTGATGTAGGTAGGGCAGTGGATGTTGTCTATATGGACTTCAATAAGGCCTTTGACAAGGTCCCTCATGGTAGACTAGTACAAAAGGTGAAGTCAGACAGGATCAGGGGTGAGCTGGCAAGGTGGATACAGAACTGGCTAGGTCATGGAAGGCAGAGAGTAGCAATGGAAGGATGCTTTTCTAATTGGAGGGCTGTGACTCATGGTGTTCCGCAGGGATCAGTGCTGGGACCGTTGCTGTTCGTAGTATATATAAATGATTTGGAGGAAAATGTAACTGGTCTGATTAGTAAGTTTGCAGACGACACAAAGGTTGGTGGAATTGCGGATAGTGATGAGGACTGTCAGAGGATACAGCAGGATTTAGATCGTTTGGAGACTTGGGCGGAGAGATGGCAGATGGAGGTTAATCCAGACAAATGTGAGGTAATGTATTTTGGAAGGTCTAATGCAGGTAGGGAATATACAGTGAATGGTAGAACCCTCAAGAGTATTGAAAGTCAGAGAGATCTAGGTGTACAGGTCCACAGGTCACTGAAAGGGGCAACACAGGTGGAGAAGGTAGTCAAGAAGGCATACGGCATGCTTGCCTTCATTGGCCAGAGCATTGAGTATAAAAATTGGCAAGTCATGTTGCAGCTGTATAGAACCTTAGTTAGGCCACACTTGGAGTATAGTGTTCAATTCTGGTCGCCACACTACCAGAAGGATGTGGAGGCTTTAGAGAGGGTGCAGAAGAGATTTACCAGAATGTTGCCTGGTATGGAGGGCATTAGCTATGAGGAGCGGTTGAATAAACTCGGTTTGTTCTCACTGAAACGACGGAGGTTGAGGGGCGACCTGATAGAGGTCTACAAAATTATGAGGGGCATTATTGGTGTTCTGTGGACCACAGCAATTTTGCTTGTTTCTGCAACATATCCAACATGCATTGTACTTCAGTCTCTAACTGAGCCAGTCTCCATGGGTTTAATCGAGATGGACCTGGCTTTATTGGCTCAGAGTTTCCTATGTCTGCATCCTGACTTGCTAACAGAGTGCACCCTGGTGTTTCCTACAACTCTGTCTATATTCTTTCAATATCTTTATTATATCTTTCCTTTGTTCTTCTTCTGCTGATAGGTTTGCATCTTTCAGTTTAGAACTTCCTCTGATATCTGCTAACAGTGCCTTGTTTCCACGCTCTTCGTCAAAGTCAAAGGCAATGTGCTTCCCTTTGCCAGGTTCCTGACTGACCAAATTGGAGAGGGCTCCTTGAATGGATTCCTTCTGCATTTCTGTCTCTTTCTGTCTCTCGGGCAATGCAGCCAGTCTTTTCTGATCATCCAATGAATGTTTATCCAAATTTCAATGATCTTCTGCAGCCAAACTATCAGCAATATTGTCAATATTGAGGGAAATATTTGGTTCATTTTAAATCAATAAGCCCTATTCAACTCCTCCAGCTTTACATTCTCTCTTTTCCTTCACATGGTTATTTACACGACAAGTAAAGTTGAAGGTTAATTCTCCGCAGAGTTGGGTGACTTTATATGCACCATTCTTTATTTTACAGCATTTACCTCTTCATCGGCATCTTCATAATCACAGCTTTTATCTTTACTTCATATTATTACGGACATACACAATTTGTGCTGTCAAGATTTCAACTTTCCTTCTTTATTTTCAGATATACCAAGGTGAAGCCTATGGCTAGGAGTGTCCATGGTGGATGTGTTCAATTGAGTAGACATTATTCATTTAAATGGTGGTGGCTTGCAACTACCTTTTACATCATTATCAGAATCAGAGGATGGCACATTTGTGTTTCCATGAACTTTCTGTTTTATGTTAACTGATGTGGTTACAGAATCACTGTGCGGTTCTTTGTCCACCTTCCTTTCCATTTTCCAAAGGAATTGATCACTAATTATTTCATCTCCTTTGCTATATGATCCCTTTACCTTCACAAGGCCTTTAAAAGGGTGTGCGCTAATCAGTCATATGCTTGGTGTCATTTCTCAGTTATTGCTGTCCTCATCCTGAAAGCTGATGCCATGCTTTCACATTTATTTTCCTTCAAAACAGGCATGCTCTGGGAAATGTTTACATCTGAAGTTAATGGCAAGGGATTTACTGCAAGAGATGGTAACAAATTACTTTTAGAAAAGTTCAATTCGCTTTCTTCTTCCGATTTGCTAAGGACAGGTGGAGAGGGAGAACGCGACGGTCTGGAAGGCCCTACGGTCTAGAAGTCTCCCAGTCTCCTGCTGGCAGGTGGTCCTCTCCAATGCGCTCAACTCCATCCTGTCGCTCCTGTGTACTGCCACCAACGAGACTCCTCACGAGCGTATGTTTGCCTCCCCCAGGAAGTCCACCTCTGGGGTCTCGCTCCTGTCCTGGCTGACAGTCCCAGGGCCCGTTCTCCTCCGGAAGCACGCGAGGAGCCATAAATCAGATCCCCTAGTCGAGAAGGTCCTGCTCCTCCATGCCAATCCACAATATGCCTACATGGCACATCAGAACGGGCGACAGGACACAGTCTCCCTTCGGGATTTGGAACCTGCAGGTTCCCAGGCGACCATCACCACCATCCCCGACCCTACACCATCTTCCCCCACCTCTACCCACCTACCTCGAGACCTGGCACCCGCAGGCCCACCGGCGACCATCACCACCACCCCCGCCCATACACCGCCCCCCCTCCACCGACTCAACAACTGGGTGAAGAAAAGAACAACACACTCCCGGACGCGCAGGTCTCAACACCAGTACCCACACCAGAGCCGGGACTGAGGCGATCACGGCGGAAGGTCAAGGCCCCCGACAGACTTGATTTCTAAGCCCACTTCACCCCCACTGGACTCTTTTTTAACAGGGGGTGAATGTGGTAAACCACTGTATTGCATTGTATTGTATTGTTACATGCCTGGGCCTGTCCCTGATGGCTCCGCCTGTGGCTCCTCCCCTCGGGCTCATGTATACAGGTGGCTGGTCTCCGCCTCTGATCCAGTTCGTGAGCTTTCTGTTTAGTGTATTAAAGCCTCAGTTACGTTCACCACTCAGCGTGTGTTTATTGATGGCATATCATGAGGCAGCTTGACAAGGTAGATGCTGAGTTGCCAGGTTCTGGAAGGTCAAATGCAATCCAAAGCGAATAGCCGTCCACCTGAGAGACTGTCTTATTGAATTGTAAAGTAAAAGTAAAGTTGCCATAGTACAGATGACTATAGGCTGCTTTCCCTTTTGAGGGGGAGAGCTGACTGGTGGTGATTTAACCTGAGGGTCACCACATGTCAGACAAGGGGCAAGGTTAAGTAAACTCGTCGATATGGGAATTGACCCGTGCTGTTGGTCCCGCCCTGCATCATAAGCCAGCTGTCCAGCGATCTGAGCTAAACTGGCCTCCAATTGAATTGTATATATGTGTATAAAGATAAAGATCTGTTATATAAATATTAAATCATTGTCGTTGCACTAATGAAGTAAAGGGGAGAGGTGTTATGTATCAAGGAATACATCCCTGCTGTTAAAGTGTCACGTGGTGTGCAATGACGTCAGCAGCGTCTTTGTGTGGGCTTAGCAGTTCCCCATCTTATACTGTATGAGCACACCTCTCATCGTGTTTGAAAGAATCCAGAATGTGGGCACCTACATACCTTTTCTCTTTGCAGCTAACAAAGGAATATAGCAGTTTCAAAATAAGGGTTCTCCCATTTAAGATGGAAAGCGGGGGGGGGGGCGGGGGGGATTTAGAATGAAACACATTATCCCCCAAAAGACAGGGGGACCCAAAAATGCTGGTTCTTTGATTGATGTTTCTCACAGCCATTCAGATGCAGACATACATTACAAACCTGTCCACAATTGAAAACTCGATCACTATTCTCAGCCAAGAAGAGATGAGATGGCAGGGTTTATCTGATCCACTGCACTGTCTGGATGAGTGAGACTCGGCTTTGTGTTGTAGAACATGGAGGTGGAATGCTGGAGGTTCTGTTCCTGGGCGCTTCTTACAGTGTGGCCATGCCCACATGCAGCAGCTCAGGTACTCACTGCATAGCTACAACATTGTACATGTGTTTTGTTAAGAACCCCGCTGATGTTAAATGCAAGGGTATCCCAAAACCCAGAAGGGTAACTTGGAACATCGGTTCTTAGTGGTGAATATTTTCGATTGTGAGAAAAGATACGTAAATCAGGGAGGTATAGTCCAGTCATTTTGTGATAAAGAATATTTATTAACTTAAAAAAAGACAAGGGGCGGGATTCTCCGAGCCTCTGCACCGAAATTGCACTCGGCGGGAGGGAGGGAGAATAGGGTGTCACACCCACGATCGGGTCCGACGCCTTCCCGCGATTCGGCGCCAGTCATGCATGCGCGATCGACGCGGCGCTGGGCCGTGGGCCATTGAAAGAGGCCCCCACGGCGATTCTCTGCTGGCAGTTGGCCGAGTTCGCACCAGCGTGGTTTGCTCATGGTTCCACCTGGCGGGAGCTCGGAGTGGCAGCTGCGGACCCAGTCCACGGCAACCCTTGTGGCGGACGGGGGGGATTTGTCACTGGGGGGCGGGGCCTCCAGGACGGCCAGGCTCATGATCGGGGCCACCAATCGGCGGGCGCGACCTGGGGGGGGGGGCGGGGGGGCCTATATTGTTGGGGCTGGCTTGCTGTGTGGGCCCACTGCAGCGCGCATGCGCAGACCCGCAGCCGGAAGTGCAGGGCCCCGTATCGACAGCCGGAGCTGCATGGACTACCCCAGGGCCCTGAAAGTCCCCTTCAAAATGGTGAATCACCCTAGACTTTCTCCAGGAAAGTCCAGAGTGATTCACGGCCTTTTTCTCGCGGGCATGGGGACATAGACCGATTTTCAGAAAATTCCGCCCAACGACTTTAATGCACTGTAATAGTACACTTAACTACATATACACACACAGTATCACATCAAGATAACCCTCTGTTCCCAATTGCCTACGTTTCCTGAACTGTGAGACGCCCTTTGTTCCCATACATTGTCCAATATTATGAAATGAAATGAAAATCGCTTATTGTCACAATTAGGCTTCAAATGAAGTTACCATGAAAAGCCCCTAGTCGCCACATTCCGGCGCCTGTTCGGGAAGGCAATTACAGGAATTGAACCCGTGCTGCTGGCCCGCCTGGGTCTGCTTTAAAAGCCAGCTATTTAGCCCACTGTGCTAAACCAGCCCCCTATTACATAACTCTTGTGAATTAAACACAGCAGATAATTACCACACAGGTTATTTGTCCACTTTTGGGAAAACTATCTTCAGTTTCAGCGAAAGTGTGAACAGATTAATAGACTCGAACATGTTGATATTAAGGAGGATATGCGGGAAATTTTGAAAAACATCAGGATAGATAAGTCCCCTTGGCCTGACGGGATATACCCAAGGTTACTACGGGAAGCGAGGGAGGAGATTGCTGCGCCGTCGGCGATGATCTTTGCGTCCTCACTCTCCACTGGAGTAGTACCGGATGATTGGAAGGAGGCGAATGTTGTTCCCCTGTTCAAGAAAGGGAGTAGGGAAATACCTGGGAATTACATACCAGTCAGTCTTGCGTCTGTGGTGAGCAAACTATTGGAAAGGATTCTGAGAGATGGAATTTATGATTATTTAGAAAACCATAGTTTGATTAAAGATAGTCAGCATGGCTTTGTGAGGGGCAGGTCGTGCGTCACAAGCCTCATTGAGTTCTTTGAGGATGTGACGAGACACATTGATGAAGGTCGGGCAGTGGATGTGGTGTGTATGGATTTCAGTAAGGCATTTGATAAGGTTCCCCATGGTAGGCTCATTCAGAAAGTTAGGGGGCATGGGATACAGGGAACTTTGGCTGTCTGGATACAGAATTGGCTGGCCGAAAGAAGACAGTGGGTGGTAGTGGATGGAAAGTATTCCGCCTGGAGGTCGGTGACCAGTGGTGTCCCGCAAGGATCTGTTCTGGGACCTCTGCTCTTTGTAGTCTTTATAAATGACTTGGATGAGGAAGTGGAAGGGTGGATTAGTAAGTTTGCCGATGACACAAAGGTTGGGGGAGTTGTAGATAGTGTTGAGGGTTGTTGCAGGTTACAGCAGGACATTGACAGGATGCAGAGCTGGGCTGAGAAGTGGCAGATGGAGTTCAACCTTGATAAATGCGAAGTGATTCATTTTGGGAGATCGAATTTGAATGCTGAATACAGGGTTAAAGGCAGGATTTTTGGAAGTGTGGCGGAACAGAGGGATCTTGGGGTCCATGTACATAGATCCCTCAAAGTTGCCACCCAGGTTGATAGGGTTGTTAAGAAGGCGTATGGTGTGTTGGCTTTCATTAACAGGGGGATCGAGTTTAAGAGCCGCGAGGTTTTGCTGCAGCTTTATAAAACTCTAGTTAGATCACACTTGGAATATTGTGCCCAGTTCTGGTCGCATCATTATAGGAAGGATGTGGATGCTTTGGCGAGGGTACAGAGGAGATTTACCAGGATGCTGTCTGGACTGGAGGGCATGTCTTATGAAGAAAGGTTGAGGGAGCTAGGGCTTTTCTCACTGGAGCGAAGAAGGCAGAGAGGTTACTTGATAGAGGTGTACAAGGTGATGAGAGGCATGGATAGAGTGGATAGCCAGAGACTTTTCCCCATGGCTGTCACGAGGGGACATAATTTTAAGGTGATTGGAGGAAGGTATAGGGGAGATGTCAGAGGTAGGTTCTTTATACAGAGAGTGGTGGGTGTGTGGAATGCACTGCCAGTAGAGGTGGTGGAGTCAGAGTCATTAGGGACATTTAAGCGACTCTCAGACAGGCACATGGACAGCAGTAAATTGAAGGGTTATAGGTTAGGTTGATCTTAGATTAGGACAAATGGTCGGCACAACATCCTGTTCTAAAGGGCCTGTACTGAGCTGTACTGTTCTATGTTCTCAGTTCAAGTTTTGGGTTGTAACCGACTGTTCCTTTAGCAATAACTTGCTTAAAGTGGCGACTGTTTCCTGCAGCTGGGTGTGGCTGTGATGGTAGCTGTCTCTATTGTGTTCCTTTCTCCAGTTATTGTGCGATGGATATAACATTCTTTCCCTTTGATGTTATCCACCCTGTGGACCTGACTTTTAGCATACAAGTGACAACTCCCTTATCTCCCCTCTTTGAAGTTATCTCTTCCACACCCCATTTTTTAATTTAAATGTTCCCCACTTCTTAACAGTTTGCACTCGGGAAGTCTACCTTGTGTTTAAGAATTGAACGTTTTGTAAATGGATAAAATGCTGATAAGTGAAATCCATAATTAGTATTTAGAAATAATCTAGAAAACGTTGACATGGTTAGGGAATGGGAGAGAATAAAACCAGACCACCAGTAAAAACAAGTAAGACCCAGCATATGCACACGTCCTCTGCAGTCTTACTCATTTTCTGGTTGTAAGGGTTTTTTTATTCAAGGTGTTTTGCAGATGTTGTTCCATTTCTCCACTATAAGGACTGTGAGTAATGTGTGAAGATGACAGATTATCACTCAAGACCATGACCTCTGCAGGTTGACTGTTTCAAAAGGGCATTAGAAGAGATAGGCAAAAAGAAAATCTTCACCTGGTCTTGAAGAGTGTCCACAGAAAACTGAGGAGAGTGAATTGTGCAACCTCTCAGCCCTGTTTTCCTCTGCAGCAAATGCCACAGAGGTTGCCATGCTAGAGTGGGGCAGGTGATGTATAACACAAATTGACCACCATGGCATAAACCATCCTCTTACGACATGGAAGGATACCAATGAACATCCTTCTCCTATTATAATCTTATTGGGGAAGTGGTAGTCAATGGAGGTCAGTAAAGACTGGAGTAGCGAATGAACAGGACTTAGAAATGGGCAGCAGAGTTTTTGAATAAGCTGAGAATTTTGAAGATTGGAGGATAGGATGTCAGCCAGCAGTAGGTGGAATAAATGAATCTGTTGATAACAAAAAGGCTTTCAGTCACAAATGTGGCAGAGTTGGAGGTGTGCAATGTTATGTCGGTTGAACTAGGCAGACTTTTAGTATGGAAAGGATACAGGTTGAAATAGGGCACTAAGATTGTGAGTAGTTTTTTTCAGCCTAAGACATGATCTAAGGAAGGTGATTGAGTCAGTGGTAAGGGAAAGTAGTTTGGCAGGGACAGAAAATGAATGTTTCAGTTTTCCCTGTGTCTAACTGGGAGAAATTATTCCTCATCACAACTAGATATCTAACAAGCAATATGACAACACAGAAGCAGTGGGACCCCATATACCACATTGGACATTCACTCTCTCTACCACGGGTCCATCACGACTTCAGTGTCTCCTCCAATGTCCCCAAACTCTCAGGGCCGCCACCACCAGGGGGCTGGTGGAGTACCGTGCCGGCGGGAACGGCAGAGGCGCAGTTACCAACGCCCCCAAATTGGTGCCCTTGCATGAAGCCACCTCCATACGCTCCCACGCCGACTCCTCCCCCACCACCCACTTCCTGATCATGGCTATATTCGCCGCCCAGTAATAGTTACTAAAATTTGGCAGCGCCAGTCTGCCCTCTCCCCGACTCCGCTCAAGCATTATCTTCCTTACCCGCGGGGTCTTGCCCGCCCAAACAAAGCCAGAGATCATTTTGTTGACCAGTTTAAAAAAAGACTGCGGAATAAAGATGGGGAGACATTGAAACACGAACAGGAATCTCGGGAGGACCGTCATCTTCACCGTCTGCACCTCCCAGCTGATGACAACAGGAGCACGTCCCATCTCCGAAAATCGGCCTTTATTTGGTCTACTAGCCGGGCCAAATTTAATTTATGCAGCCAGTCCCATTCCCGCGCCACATGAATGCCTAGGTACCTAAAGCTTCGCCCTACTAATCTAAACGGCAGCTCCCCAGTCGCCTCTCCTGTCCCCTCACCTGGACCGCAAGCATCTAGAAACATGCCTCTCTAAACAGCGCTCAAACACAAGGATTCTTTCTACAGTTGAATACTGGGAGCAACAGCAAAACTCACTCATTTGCCTAATAGCAGGATATATTAAAAATTATAGACTTCTCTTTCTTAATGCATTAGCTGCTATAATAGAGGGAATGCTGTCTGTAGCAAACTGTTTGATTCCAAACAATTAGACTGCTGTCCAAGATGTAATCCTTTATTTAATTGTGAAAAGCCTGTAAGACGTGCTTGTTAGGTGAATTGGACATTCTTAATTCCCCTGTCTACTCAAACAGGCACAGTGTGGTGACTCGGGGATTTTCACAGTAACTTCATTGCAGTGTTAATGTAAGCCTACTTGTGACACTTTTTAAATTTTGAGTACCCAATTCATTTTTTCCAATTAAGGTGCAATTTAGTGTGGCCAATTCACCTACCCTGTATATCTTTGAGTTGTGGAGGCGAAACCCACGCAGACACGGAGAATGTGCAAACTCCACACGGACAGTGACCCAGAGCCGGGATTGAACCTGGGACTTCGGTGCCGTGAGGCAGCAGCACTAACAACTGCGCCATTGTGCTGCCCAACTAATAAAGATTATTATAAAAGAAAAGAGTGGTGCCAACTGAAACCTTTATTTTTCCCAGCCCCTTGTCCTTGAATAAAAATTGTTGATCAGTAAATAGGATAAAAGTTATTTAAAAATTGCACTTAAAATTCAATATAATGCAATAAAATTTTAAAAATACAATTAATCAGGGGAGGGCACATTCTCTCCAATGCAGCGAAATGCATTCCAAATGCCGCAATAAAAAAAATTGAGAATACTCTAGAAGTGGGAGCTGGGAGTTTTGTGCCTTTTTGTTCACCCAACACTTCCCATGCGAACAAACGCAATAGGGGGAAGAGTGTCAGACCAGTAATTGATAGGCCACATGGCCAATCGGAAACAGCATAGCCAGACGCTGGGCCAATGGCCGCAACCCTCTGACCAATAATAGCATGAAGAATAGAAGGGTAGTTTGTAGTGTGAACGACTCGGGCTGGATTCTCCATTTCAGTGGCTAAGTGCCGGCTCAAACGGAGAATTCGCGGGCGTTTTATGATGCCACAACTTCGGGACCGATGAGGAACTAGCAGCGGCGCCGTGTGAAACTCCCAGCTCCCACACCAAAAATGGTTGGAGAATGGCACGGCGCAACCTGCAGCAGTCACACCGTACAACATGGTGCCGGCCGTGTGCGGACCCGACCCGCCATCCGCGACCCCACAGGCCACACCCTGGCTACTCCCCAGCAGTCCCCCCAGCCCTTGTGGAAGCCCTCCCGGCCATCGACACGGATCCCGGCCGAGTGTGGCATCGCTGGACAGCCCAGATGTAGCAGTGATTTGTAAGAAGGCGATACTCCTACATTGTCTCAGAGACGAAGACCAGCGAATATTCAAGCAGCTCACGGAAGATATGTCTACTTTTGATATGGCAGGAAGTGCTCCCAAAAAATACTTTAGTTCAAAGAAAGGTGTGATGATCGAACAATATAGATTTGTCTGTGATCACAGGGAAATGGTGAACCCATTGAACAATAGATGGCATGTTGCAGCAATTGGCTTACACAAATATATTTGGTGCACTAACCAATTAATTGGTGACCAATTCATTGAAAAGACTTCAATTCCACAAATTAGGGAACATTTCCTTATGGTGAATGGTGATTAAACCTTGGACAAAGCTGTGAATTTGGCAATTCAGCTCGAATCTGCCAATCAAAGCGGTTGCTCAGTGAAGCACCCTTAGACTCCGGATTGGAGACACAGCTTGCCCAACCAGCACAGCTGCAAGAGATCTTAGCGACCTCATGAACGCGTACACCATCACTATCAGATACCTTCAAAACTGTGCCCAACGTGTTGAAATGCTCATCGAGCCACAACATCCAGCTCGAAGGAGGAAGGGAAACTCATGTTTAAGTGAAAACATTTCACAAAGATATGGAGGTTGTCAAAGAGGATTTCATCACATTGACACATGAGTGAGTTATGACGATATATACCATCGAAAAAACAAACTCATCTTTCAAACTACTTGATAAAGTGACTGCACATAAGATTGTCCATAGTGAGGACAAACTCAACAAATACAAACCTTGTGGAAAAAGATTTGTTGCCCCCATAAATGTGTACAAGCACCACAAAAAGACACACTTGAAATAGAGACTATTTCAGTGAGAGGTTTGTAAAGATTTGTTTTGAAAATCCCTCCTTCCTGCAGAGACATCGACTAATGCACAACAGTTGATGAACTTTCAAATGTGATCCACGTGGTGAAGACATTATGACTTCCTCTGTGCTAAAGAGTCATAAAGATACAAACTGGAGAACAGAAGATGATTTTCCCATACTGTGGCTGGATATTTGCTAGCAATGGAACCTTATGTCACATGGCACATTTGGAGTCACACAGATGAGTGTCCTAACAGTGTCCCTGCTGTGACAAAGCTTTCAATCAGATTGATGGATTAAAGATGCATATTAGGACACACACATGGGAAAAGCCTTACCCGTGCTCAGAATGTAACAAGACTTTAGCCAGAAGAGGGGCCTGGATGAGTATTTCAAAACAGTGATTATGAAGATATTTTTCCTTTTCTATGAGTGCTGTTAACCATCTGCCTCGTCAAGTTGATCACAGAACCACAACATCAAATTTGGATATCTAATCGCAGATCAAAAATGCCTCTGTATCTCAAACACTGTTTTGGTACTTGTGGAAATAGCCTGTTGAACTCTAAGAAGTAATTTAATTGAAAATAATGCCTTTAGTTAAAATGGGGAAACGATGTAATGTTCAATTGTTTGATTGATTTGTTCGATTATGTTTGTCGGTTCTCTGATCTATGTAACTACTTGATTGCTTACGCCCAGTGGACCTCCAAAAGCATCGGGGAGCACCAAACATTTTCATAATGCCGACGTCTATTTTTGCAGTGAAATTGATGTGAACACGAGGACTTCCGGTGGCGTTCGCAAGCGGAACGGCCGCGTTAAGGAGAAGCTCCCGCCGGTCTGCGATATCGCAGTCTTTTTCGGGGGGTTCCCCCCTGATTTTTAAAAAAAAATTCAACTTCTCCGGGGTCGGCCCTACCTCCCTCGCCCTGTTAAAGCGTCAAAGCTCCATTTCACGGAGCCGGAAGGTTGGAAGGACGGGAGAGGAGAGACTGGTCCCGGTGGGTTCGGTGGAGCGGCTGCACGTGGAGGAGGAGCAGAGATCGCGACTTTGTTCCCTAAGAAACAACCTGAAAGCCGAAGGGCTCAAAGAGCACGGAGAGAATTTTTTTTTTCCTCTCGCTCTCCTGAAAACTTGAAAGGAGCAGCAGGGGGCGAAGCCAAATGCAGGCCGAGGCTGCAGGCCCGAAGCCAGGGCGCGATGTAGGTGAGATGTCCCACATCGGATGGCTACCGCCAAGAATGTGGTAAGAAGACTGAAGCCCGGTCCAAGGGAAGTTATGGAGGTGTACAAAAAAGAAGAGAAAGAAGTTTTAAAGAAATTTGAGGTTGGAGAAGAAAGGAACGGTGAAAAAAAGAAAAAGGAAAAATAATAATCCGTTAAAGGATGCGAAGAGCAGCGTCGAAGAAGGGAGGAAACGCAGACTCGCCGTTGAATGAGAGGACGAGCAAAAGTGCTGACACGATGGTGGAGGCCGGACCGCATGGTGGGGCTGCACTACTTATGGTGGAGAAGATGACCGAGGTGATGGAGCTGGAAAAGCAGTTTGCGAGGCACATGGAGACTCTGAGGAAGGAGACGGCGATCGCATTGAAGTCATTGGTGGAGGAGGCAATCGCCCCGGTGAGAGTAGCTGTGGCAAAGAAATCGGCCGAGGTGAGAGAGCAGGGCGAGAAGTTGAATAATGTGGAGGAGCCTGTGTCGCAGCACAGCGACCAGTTGACCTTGATGGGGGACGAGCTGCAGAGGGTGGTGGAGGTCAACAGAGGACTCCGAGCGAAGCTCGAGGACTTGGAGAACCGCTCGAGGCGGCACAATCTGAGAATTGTGGGCTTGCCCGAAGGGATAGAGGGTCCAATGCAACAGGGTACTTCGCTAAGAAGTTGGCGGAGCTGATGGGGGAGGGTGAGAACCCCTTCCGATACGAGCTGGACCGAGCTCATCGGCCATTAAGGCCAAAGCCCAAAGTGAATGAGCCGCCAAGAGCAGTAATTATCTGCTTCCATAAGTACTGCTTGAAGGAGAAGGTGTTAAGCTGGGCAAAGCAGAAGCGCGAGGTGCAGTGGGATGGTGCTGGAGTTCGGATCTACCAGGACTTGATGGTGGAGTTGGCAAAAAGACGAGCGGCGTTCGGGCGAGTGAAGGCGGCACTGTACAAGAAAAGGGGAGACTCACTTGAGGGTGAAGGACCAGGTGAGACTTAAAAAGGGCTTGGTTAGTCAGGTGTTTCACTCTGGACTTGACGGAAGGGCTCGAGAGGTAGCGATAATGGTCAGCAAAAGAGTACGCTTCCAGATGGAAAAGGTGGTGGCAGATCAGGGGGGCAGATATGTGATTGTGACAGGGGCGCTGGAGGGGGGGTTAGTGGCGCTGTTAAGTGTATATGGCCCCAATTGGGACGATGTGGGATTCGCAAAGAAAGTGTTTGGGGCCATCCCCGACTTGGACACACACAAACTGATAGTGGGGGGGGGACTGGAACTTGGTGCAGGAGCCAAGGTTGGACAGATCACGGCCGCGCTCGCTGGTCCCATCGGGGGGGGGCGTAGGCGTTGGCTGGGCTAATGATAGAAATGGGAGGGGTGGACCCTTGGAGGTTTTTGCACCAGAGGGAACGGGAGTACTCGTCTTTCTCAGCAGTCCATAAGGTATACTCGTGGATCGACTTTTTCGTGGTGGGGAAGGCTTTGCTGGCTGGGGTTAAGGGGTCGGAATACTCGGCAATTGCAGTGTCAGATCATGCTCCGCATTGGGTGGATATGGTGTGGAGAAGGGGTAGCGCAGAGTCCGGGGTGGAAATTAGATGTGGGACTTTTGGGGGACAAAAAGGTAATTAAGGAGTATGTAGGTTTCAACCGTACGGGTGTGGTGTCGAAGGTGGTCATCTGGGAGGCTCTAAAGGCGGTGGTGAGGTGATTTTGTTTAAGGCAAGGGTGGACAAAGAGGAGAGGTTGGAGTGGCAGAGGGTAATAGATGAGATGTTGGAGACAGATAGGAGTTATGCAGAGAATGGGGACCCAGCGAAGCTGGAAAAGAGGAAGGAACGACAGACGAGTTTTGACCGACTATCTGCCAGGAAGGCAGTGCGCCAACTGAGACGAGCAAGCGGTGCAGTTTATGAATATAGCAGGTCAGTTCTGGATGGAAGCAGCGGCAAGGGAAATTGTGCAGGTGAGGGATAGGACAGGGAAGTTGGTGGTGGTGCCGGATCTGATTAACAAGGTTTTTGAGGAATTTTATGAGAGGTTGTATAGGTCAGATCGGGACCACCTGGGGGAGACCGTGAGATGCAGGAATTTCTAGATGGGTTGGAGTACCCGAGGTTAGGGGAGTGGGACAGGGATGGATTAGAAGGAGCGATAGTGGAGCAGGAGATAAAGGATGCGATTGGGAGGATGCAGTCGGGGAAGGTGGCAGGGCCAGATGGGTTTCCGGTGGAATATTATGAAAAATTCAAGGATAAGCTGGCACCCCTGATGGTGGGGATGTTTGAAGAGGCGACCGGGAAGGGGGTGTTGCCACAAACCTTGGGGCAGGCATCGATTTCCCTGTTGCTAAAAAAAGATAAGGATCCGACGGAGTGTGGGTCGTATAGACCCGTATCACTTCTGAATGTGGACGCAAAAGTATTGGCGAAGGTACTGGCGGGTAGGCTGGAGGAGTGCCTCCCGAAGGTGATAGGTGAAGATCAGACAGGGTTCGTGAGAGGGAGGCAGCTCTTTTCAAACATTAGAAGGGTATTGAACGTCGTTATGGCACCGGCGGAGGGGAAGGAAACAGAGGTGGTTGTGGCATTGGACGTCGAGAAGGCATTTGACCAGGTAGAATGGGGGTATTTGATGGCAGTTCTGGAGTGGTTTGGGATTGGACCAAGATTTGTGAACACCAAGGAGTTGCATACATCGATGGCGTGCTGACCTGCGGTAGTGAGGAGCATGACAATCTTTGTTTCGTCCGAGGCGCCCTGTTTTTCGTTGGCTCGCATGAACAGTTCGAATCGCTGCTTGAAGAGCTTCCAATTGGTGCCCAGGTTCCCAGCGACTTGCAACGGCTGCGGTTTGTTGTGGGTGTCCATGGCTCAGGATGGCAGATTTGCCGGTAAGTATCGATTCACTCACTGGTACCATGTGGTGTTGGGTGCTCTGAGGTACAGACGAACCAACACGGTTGCGATTGGTACAACGCAGTTTTATTCCAACTAGTTATTTACACATCTGACTTGGTACTCAGCACGTGGTGACTGTGCGAGTGTCTTGTTAATGTGGTCCTGGCCTTGTCCTGTCTCCAGATGGACTGACCAGGAGGTGTTGTGTTTCTTGTCTTATACTGTGTCTGCTCTTGTCTGTGATTGGCTGTCGTGTTATGTGTGCTAATTGGTCTGTTGGTCTGTCTATCATGATGTGTGTGTTGTGATGTGTGTTTGAATATCATGACAGGGGGAAGGACCGTTTACGTGCGGCTGCGGCGTGTCAGCCTCATGAGTACCAATCACGGACCCGAGGAATCCGGCACCATTTTTCGTGGAATTCATTGTGTTCTACGTGTCATCGGTGCTAGCCCATTAAAAGTAGCTGAATCAGTGCAGGTGTTGTGTGGATCTTTCTGTCATAAAACTCCACACATCCTCCTCTGGCGTCAACACTTAGTCTCTGAAATGGAGAATCCCACCCAAGAAATTTTCAGAAGCAAGAGAGTTTGGCGATGGGGCGGTGGTTTGCAAGAATGGAGGGCTTTTTGATGAGAAGGGTGATAATGGTAAATGTTTAAAGGCAGGGACACTACTTAAGATGAGAGAACTGTTAATAATATCAGTGAACATAGGTGCCTGGAAGGGAAGTTGAATGGTCAAATATTTAATGGAAATAGGGTTTGAAGAGCAGGAGATAAGTGTCAAAATTAAGATGCATTGCAGGTTCTTTCCAAAGCTCCTCCCAAATGTGTGTCCTCCACCAAGAACAAGGGCGGGCACATGGAAATGTCACCTCCAAATTTCCATCCAAATCACACACCATCCTGACATGGAACTATGTCGCCTCTCCCTTCACTGTCACTGGGTCATAATCCAGGATCTCTAGCACTGTGGATGTACCCACACCACATGGGCTACAGGCACCTTCTCAGGGGTCTTTAGAGATGGTAACAAATGCTGGCCTAGCCAGTGACACTCCTTTTCTATGAAGGAATAAAATAAAATTGAGTTTGGAGAGAGCATGAGGAAAGGTGGAAGATAATCTACAGCAGGATATGAAATCAAGGGTTACGGTGGGGGGGGGGGGGGGGGGGCAAACAAAGGGAAAGGAGAGAGGCAGCAGAATGGATGGTCTCAATCTTTAGAACTAAATACAAGTTCCATGAGTTCCTTGCATTTATTGTTGGTGGAAAGGATGACTTAAGGTCTTTCAAGAAAGCATTTATTCATGCTTTGTAGCTTCTGTTTCTATTTTTCACTGCTTTTCATTATTCCCATGAGGAATATTGCAAATATACTAGAATACCATAACGGTTAAATAGACTATTAACAGTCTCAAGTTTCTTTGAGTTACAGCCACATTTGCCAAGAAACTGGATAGTGTTGTTAAAAGACTGTATTTTAATCAGTGTTCAGAATTGAATGCTAGCCCATACATATGAACGAAAGACCTCTACTCCCCGAGAAACTAAAGGATGGAAGAATAACAAGGCCAGACTCCAAATCTGAACTGGTAGGAGTTGGGATAATGTTTTACAGTTAACATAGGAACATTTGAATTAGGAGCAGGAGGAGGGCACACAGTAGATCATGGCTGACCTGATTGTAACCTCAGCTTACATTCCTGCCTATACCCGATAACATTTCACCCCCTTGTTAATTTCTGCAGTGGTAGAACTCAGTTCTGTCGTATCACTGTCCATACACTCCGTTTGAATATTTCTGATGAAGACTCTACATTTACTTCATGAAGCTAATAACTGGTCACATGTTGACATCAAATTCATTCTCCATCTGTTTGAACTGTGCAAGATATCGGACCTGTCTTGGCTAGAAATATGGCTGGAGTCCATTTTTCATTCATAGTATAGTTCCTAGATAATAATCAATCTCCACGGTTGAAGACTCTACACTTCAAGTTTTGCTCTCTTCTAACCATTTTTGTTCGATGCTCTCGCCTGACAATATCTGAAGTTGTAGGTCGGGTCAAGACGTCGAATTGCGTTCTCAATTTCCTCTTGAACAGCAGCATTGCCGGTGAGCTTTGTGTTGTTGAATGTGCGGAATTTCTTTCTGACATTAGTAAGTCTGCTAACCAGCTTTCTATCCATCTCAAGACACTATTGGTAATCCCATGTGCTTTAACTTTACATGTTAATCTGCTACGTGAGACTTTGTCAAAGGCCTTCTGAAAGTCTAAATAAACCACATCCACTGGTTCTCCCTAGTCAACTCTACTGGTTACATCTTCAAAGAATTCGAGTAGATTTGTCAAGCATGATTTTTCTTTTGTAAATCCATGCTGACTTTGTCTGATTACATCACTCCTTTCCAAATGCTGTATAATGAAATCATTGATAATGGACTCCAGCAACTTCCCTACTACCAACGTTAGGCTCACTGGTCTATAGTTCCCGGTTTTCTTTCTACCTCCCTTTTTGAAAAGCAGGGTAACATTTGTTCTCCTCCAATCTGTAGGAATCATTCCAGAGTCCAAAGTATTTGGGTAAATGACCACCAGTGGATCTACTATTTCTAGGGCCACTTCCTTAAGTACTGTGAGATGAAGATTATCAGACCCCGCCTTCAATCCCATTAGTTTTCCCCGAAACATTTCTTTACTAAGACTAATTTTATACAGCTCCTCACTAAAATTTGTGTTTCTCAGAACTTCTGGTACATTATTCATGTCTTCCTTTGTGAAGACAGAAGCAAAGTATGAATTTAGTTCCTCAGCCATTTCTTTGTTCCCTGTAATGCATTCCCTGTTTCTGACAGTAAGGGTCTACATTAATTTTTATCAATCTTTTTTTTCTTTTCATACCTTTAGATTGTAAATTGTATTTTCCCCTTCTTAATCAAACCCTTGGTCCGCCTTTGCTGAATTTTAAACTGTTCCCAATCCTCTGGTCTATTGCTTTTTCTTCTTAATTTGTATGCCTCTTTGAATCTAATTCTATCTTTAACTTCCATTGCAAGCCATGGTTTGGCCACAGTTCCCTTTCTACTCTTGCGCCAAATAGGAATAAACAAATTTTGGAGTTTACCTATTTGTTTCTTGAATGCCTGCCATTGCCTGTCTACTGTCCTTCCTTTCAGTAATGTTTCCCAATCCTTCATAGTCAACTCATGTCTCATACCATCATAGTTACCTTTATTGAGGTTTAGGACCCTGGTCTCAGAATCAACTGCATCACTATTCACTTTGATAAAGAATTCTACCATATTATGGTCACTCATCCCCAAGGTTTCTCTCAACTAGACTGGTAACTAATCCTTTTTCATTGCTCAACACCTAGTCCAAGATGGCCTGTTCCCTTGTTGGGACACTATTTGGCAGGCCGGGTCCACGCTAGACTTGGGGGCTCTAGCTGCGTGCCTGCTAGACCCCCACCAGACCGAGGATCGGCGGCCGTTTTGCACCGTTTTGCTAACCACTATGCCACCATGTTCTAAGAAACTATCCCTAAATCAGTCAGGGAAATCTTCATCTATGCTACCTTTGCCCATCAGATTTTTCCAGTCTATATATAGATTTGAATCCCCCATAATTGTCACCTTGCCTTTTGATAAGCTCCCATTATCTCTTCTTTTATAACCTGTCCTACCATGTAGCCACAATTAAGGGGCCTGCACACCACTCCCACAAGTGACTTCATCATTTCTCCTCTCAACCCAAACCTCTTCTACATCCTGGTTTCCTAAACTTTGGTCATCCCTCTCTAATGTGCTAATGCAATCATTAATTAACAGAGCCACCCCTCCACCTTTCCCTAACTTCTTGTCCTTCCTAAATGGCACATACCCTTCAATAATCAGATCCCACTCTATTTCATCCTGTCGCCATGTCTTTATCACGGCTATCAGATTGTACTTAGACTTGTCCTATCAGTTCATCTGTTTTGTTTTGAATGTTACTTACATTTAGATACACAGCCTTCAGTTTTATTATTTTTTGTAGCATCTAGTCTTATCTGCTGATTTACTCTTAAATTTGTACTCTCTGTCCCTCATGTCACGGTCTGTTTATAATTTCTCATATCAGTACTTATCTCTCTTCCCTTATCTCTATTTTTTGGTTTACCACATCTCCTAAATTTACTCTCTTGTCCCCACTGTTCAGTTTAAAACCATCTTTACTCCCCTAGTTATGTGGCTCGCTGGAAAATCAATGCCACTGCCTCAACAATACAGATCCCACTTTGCCCAGTATTGGTGCCTGTGCCTCACAAACTGGAACCCACTTCTCCCACACAAGTCATTTCTCCAATCTCATTTGTCCATTGCTAATTTATATGTGGCTCAGATAATAATCCAGAAATTATTACCTTTGAGGTTCTGCTTCTTACTTTTTGCCTAGCTCTTCATACTGACCATGCAGAACCTATTTTCTTGTCATGCCTATGTCATTGATACCTACAAAGACCATGACCACTGGATCCTTCCCCTCCCACTGCAAGTTCCTCTCTAGCCCTGAGTAAACATCCTGAAGACTGGCAGGGGGCACAACCATCTGGATTCTTGCTCCTTGCTACAAAGAACAATGTTAATCCTCCTCGCTATACTGTCTCCTACTATTAAGTTATTTTGTGCTGCCCCCACTTGAATAGCTTACTGTACCACAGCCATTTCATCCATCTTGCATATAAATAAATCATACATAGATATTAGTTATTAAATTGAATGGCTATTCATTCGAATTGCTTTTGCATGCATGGACGTGGCCATTTTATTAGTTATCCCAAATGTTTGGTCAACTGTGGATAAAAGAGAATACTGTGGATGATTTTTTTATTGATTCAGTTTTTCACATTTGTTGCATCTTTTACCATATGTTAAACAAGCACTTCTGGTCTGAGGGTGATGGCCACTTCAGTTAGAGCAGGGTGCTCCCTGTACTGTGAATACTTCTATTTTCCGTTTAAATTCTCAGCTTCTTTTTTATGGTTGTTCATTTAACATGCAGATACTAATAGCTGTTTATAATGTTAAATCTTTCCCTTGCAGTAGCAGCTTGCAGCTTATGGACTAGCTTGCTGTGAATTCCACAGACTATTCGATCCCTCACTAGTTCATCAGTGAGTGTTCCAAATGCATAGGGCGGGATTCCCCCATTCAACGGCAGAGTGTCCACGCCGTCGGAAACGCCGTCGCATTTCACGACGGCGTGAACGGGCCGCTGGGAGAACCGATTCTGGCCCCTACAGGGGGCCAGCATGGCGCTGAAGCGGTTCACGCCGCTCCAGCCTCCCACCCCAGCGTGAACTGTGCGCCGCGCCAACCCACGCATGCGCGGTGGCTTCCCTCAACGTGCCGGCCCCAACGCAACATGGCATGGGAGTTCAGGGGCCGGCGCGTAAGAAAATAGGCCCGGGGAGTGAGAGGCCGGCCTGCCGATCGGTGGGCCCTGATCACACGCCAGGCCCCATCGGAAGCCCCCCCCAGGGTTGGAGCCCCCCGGCCCCCCCCCCAAACAGGCCGCCCCCCCCAACCCTGTGCGCAGAGTTCCCGCCGGCTGCGGCCAGATGTGGACGGCGCCGGCGGGACTCTGCCTTTTTAGAGCGGCCGCTCGGCCCATCCAGGCCGGAGAATCGGCGGCCCGGCCGCGTAGAGCAGCCCGCGACTGGCGCCGCGCCAAACGCACCGATGCCAATGCCGCCGATTCTACGCCGCACAAAGTTTTGCATGCCGACGTGGTGCGTTTGCGGGGATTCTCCGGCCCGGCGCGGGGCTGGGAGAATCCTGTCCATAATTCTTTGTTGAGGTTTTCACGGTGGCCATATAAGATTGTATTGATTCACCTGCTCTTTGGTTTGTTAAATTTAGTGCGTGTCTGTCAAGCGTTATGTTTTTTACTGGAAAACAAATATTCTCAAACTCTTTAAAATTATTTCAGGGTTCTCTCTTTCCTCCTCCACTTGCAAAACAAACAACTCAAATTTCTCGATGGCCTTGGGGCCAGACAAGTTAATAAAATGTAGGCTTGTACCCTTTTTAACTTGTCAATTAATGCAGCACGGCAGTAATTATGTCACTCCTCAAACTTTTCCCAATTGTCTGCAATGTTTTCATCATAGATGAGCAGGTCGATGCGGCAAAGTACTTGTGGCATACTGCCATCTCCTGACACTGTGTAAATGTGTTGGGTTTCTAAAAACACTGACAAAAAGAACTTATGACTAAAGGTAGTTTATTCACTAGCTTAGCAGCTACTTCATGCATGTATGATTTCAGCGAGAACCCCCACGCTCCTATCACGTGACCCCTTTTGCAGCCATGTCATCACATGACCAATCGGTCCACGTCTGCGCTGTTTCATTGCAACAACCAGTGGCTTGAGGTGTAACAGTGTGCGCAATCGGGAAACTATAGAATTCATAGAATCCCTACACTGCAGAAGGAAGCCATTTGGTCCATCGGGTTTGCACCGAGCCTCTGAAAGAGCATCTTACCTCGGCCCACTCCCCCGCCCTGTCTCCATCACCTTGCAGATTGATCATGACCAATCCACCTAACCTGCACATCTTTGGACTGTAGGAGGAAACCGGAGCACACGGAGGAAACCCACGCAAATACGGGGAGAACGTGAAAACTCCAAACTATGTATAGACCATTTTGTAACATACAGTTAAGCAGGCTAACAATGCATAAATATTTACATATATATAGTGAGGCATGAAATATGCTGCTGCAGCTGGTGCAGAACTCATTGCATTTCCTTCCCCCTCCACTTTTTGTTGTAGAAAGACGAGATTCAAAGACCAGTTCTAGACTCGGTGATAATATGGTCCTGGAACCTTGTATTTGATTTGCTCAGGCACCCTGAGCATGTGGTTATGCCGGTTAGTGATGTTGTAGTCTTTTTCAGGCTGGTGTCCTCAGTGTGGATGACCTGGAGAGCTCTGTCAGTGTGTTCGGTGGGTACAGGTCTCACTGTGTTGGCCTCTGCAGGAGTCTGCATGTTCTCTGATGTAGGCAGCCTGTGCTATAGGCTGGGTGACTGGAGTGCTGTGTTATCTGTTGGTGCTGGTTCTGATACTTGCAGTGGGTGATGGCGGTTGCTTACATAGTGGACTCCGTTTGAGGCTACCATGTCAGTGATTGGTTGAGGGTCAAAGTTGTGTACCACTGCCACCTACGGTCTGGATTCTGACTGCCCAAGTGTGAGAGCACCATGTCTGTGGGCATTGTGACATTATACAAATGTACAGCATGTGGAGAATTAATGTTATGTTAAGCTGAGCCACTAGAGGGAGCTAAGGGACAGCACTGGCTCTTGAGCTTGGAGAGGAGATCAGATTTGGAGCTGAAGAATCATAGAATCATAGAATTTGCAGTGCAGAAGAAGGCCATTTGGATCATCGAGTCTGCACCGTCCCTTGGAAAGAGCACCCTACCCAAGCCCACACCTCCACCCTATCCCGGTAACCCAGTAACCCCACCCAACCTTTTTTGGACACGAAGGGCAATTTAGCATGGCCAATCCATCTAACCTGCACATCTTTGGACTGCGGGAGGAAACCGGAGCACCCGGAGGAAACCCACGCAGTCATAGGGAGAATGTGTAGACTCCGCACAGAGAGTGACCCAAGCCGGGAATCAAACCTGGGACCTTGGAGCTGTGAAGCAACTGTGCTAACCACTCAGCTACCGTTATGAAGATAATATTCATAATGTATTGCAGAGTTAGTTGAGATAATAGTTACAGTTAGTAAATAGAGATAGTGTTAGTGAGTGTAGTTTAATTCTTACATGGATGTTTGCTATTCAGAATAAGTCAAACTCAAATTTAGTAGTGTTAATAAAATTAGTTTAGTTCTTCAAAAGAGTTTTGTGTATCTTTGTGATCACTACGCCTTCCATCCTTGAAAACTCCTCACAAAGACCACCACAGGCATCTTGATCATAATGTCTTTTGCTTCTCAATCTGCTTTGCATGAGGGCAGCCTTCATGTTGGTTTGGGCTGCAGCAGAGCCTAGGCAGTAGGAATCATGGTCCTTCGACACCTGGAAAAGATTTACATTCACAAGTTCTTCATTTTTAGTGCTTTGGCCCAGAATGCCTTTGTTCCCTTTTCACATTTTGTTTATTTTACTTTCCGCTAATATTGGTCCATGCTAGCCATGCCTCATTTTTGCTTGATTTGAAGTTCTATTTTGTACATTTGGTTGAAATCTTTCAGTCTTAGCTCTTTTCCCTTTTTTAGGCCTGGTTTTCTGCCTCATCCTGCCACATGCAGCCATACTCCCCATCAGGATTGTCTCCCCCCATCCAATCTAACCTGCCAATTATTCCAGCTCTGACAAAGAGTCATCAGATTTGAAACGTTAGCTCTGCTCTCTTTCCACAGACGCTGTCAGACCTGCTGAGGTTGTCCAGCAATATCTGTTTTTATTTCAGATTCCAGCATCCACAGCTATTTGCTTTTATTTGCCTATTGTCTGTCTGGCCAACAATCTGGAATGACAGCTACCCATCATTAAGTGACAATCACTATTGGTCCTTCACTTAGAGTCTCTTTTTTTTCTGATCACTTGTTCTTACAACATTTATTCAAGTGAATAGGCCATGGCTGATAAACACTGGAGACAGGGCAACGAAATAGAAGATTCATTGTTCGTTAAATTGAAATAATTATAATGTTAAATTTGAAGACAGAAAAAGAAGGCCAACTGATGTTTCAGGAGGTAATTTTAACTTTATCCATTCAGTGAGAATCTGACAGGGCTGAGTCTGTCACTCATTTTGCACCATCCCAATTTTGTACTTAATTGTAGAATGCTATGGGGAAAGGTGTAAATAGATGACAGACTTAATTCTGCCCTTTTCCTGTCTGCTAAATTAATTTAGCATTACCACCAAACAATTGGATTCCAGAGCTCTTTGTTTTGGAACCTGCCCTAGTGTCCAAAAAATGTGTTACTCATCGACATTAGCTGTGATAACTGAGAGTCTTGCATTTAACTACATTTTCAGAATACTTCTCAAAAAAAATATTTTATTCAAGGCTTTTTCATATAAACAAACAAAAGGGGAAGAACAACCAAACAACATTACAAACAACCAACACTAACTCCTCCCGCTTCCCAAATCCCATCCCCTCCTCATATCCCGCCTTCCCCATTTTAACCCCTGCACAATGTCGCCTCCATTCGACCCCATGCCGACCTCTCCAAAACGACTAATTTCCTAACCATAGCAATATTCGCCGCCCAGTAGTAATTCATCATGTTCGGCAGTGCCAGCCCCTCCCCCTCACCCCTCACCCCGCTCAATGAAAGCCCTCCTAAGCCATGGAGTCTTCCCCGCCAGCGCAAATCCAGAGATCAGCGCATTTACCTTTTTAAAAAAATGACTTGGGAACGAAGATTGGGAAGTTCTGGAACACAAAGCGAAACCTTGGCAGCAGTGTCATTTCTACTGTCTGCACCCACCCCGCCAGCAACAGCGCATCCCACTTCTTGTAATCCTCTTTCATCTGCTCCACCAGCCAAGCCAGGCTCAACTTGTCCAACAGCGCCCAGTCCCATGTCACCTGGATACCCAAGCTCGCTCCTGCCACCCTAAACGGCAACTCCCCTAACCTATGTTCCTCCCCTCTAGTCTCAATTGGGAACACCTTGCTCAACCCCATATTCAACTTGTATCCCGAAAACCGGCCAAATTTCTCTAAAATCCCCATGATGCCTCTGATGCTGCCCAACGGGTCTGAAATATACAGCAACAGGTCATCCGCATACAATGAGACCCTGTGCTTGACGCCCCCCCCCCCCGCACCCTGCCCCCGTTCAATCCCTCTCCAGTCCCTTACCGCCCTCAGTGCCATTGCCAGCGGCTCTACCGGCAAGGCAAAGAGCAACGGGGTGAGCAGGCACCACTGTCCCGTCCCGCGATTCGGCCCATAGTACCCCAAACTCACTCGGTCCGCGAGCAGCGCCTTATACAGCAACCAGACCCAATTTCCAAACCCCTGCCCTAACCCAAACCGCCCCAACATCTCCAGCAGATCAACATTTGCTCCGTGTCCATCGCCACCACTACCTCCACCTCCTGCCCCTCCAAAGGCATCATGATTACATTAAGTGGCCACCTCATGTTCGCTGTCAACTGCCTCCCCTTCAGAAAACCCATTTGACCTTTACCTAACACCCCCTCGATTCACGAGGCCAGCACCTTCGGCAACAGCTTGGCATCTATATTCAGTAGTGATATCAGTCGGTATGATTCACACTGCTCCGGATGCGTATCCTTCTTTAATATCAGGGAGATGGAAGCCTGCAACCGTGTAGGAGGGAGTTCCCCCCCCCCCCCCCCCCTTCTCCCTTGCTTCATTAAAGGCCAAACAAATAGTAAACTAAAATGCTTCATTATATGCCCTCACCAGCAGTGGCCCCAGGCCCTCCCCAAATGGTTTGTGAAACTCCATTGGGAACCTATCCGGCCCCGGGATCTTCCCTGTCTGCATAGTCCCCATATTGTCCATCACCTCCCTCAGTCCAATTAGGGCCACCAGTCCCTGAACTAACTCCTCCTCTACTGCAGGAAACTCCAGCCCGTCCAAAATCCGCCACATCTCCTATCCACCCTCAAAATCTCGTCCACCAGTCTTGCCCTCTCCGCCCGCTTTGCTTTCTCCCTATGCTCCCGAATTGAAATGAATTACTCATCTCTTCCTCAACATTGTCTGATCCCCTATCTTTAGGTGCGCCTTCTGCAAAAAGGCCACATCTGCCTTCAGACTTCTCAGGTGCGTGAACACACGTGACTGTTTGACCGGCCCCTTCAGCCCCCTCACGCTCCATGTGACCAGCCTGGTTGAGGGGGTCCCTGCCCCCCTCCCCTGCCGATCACCATATCCCTTTTTGGGCCAGCCCCCGGCCCGCGTCACACAACCCTTCAGGCCCATCCTCTGATGTCCACTGTCATGAATCCCTTTCCAACTACGCTGCATCAACCACACTCTTGTCAGCAACCCTCCCCCCCACCCTCAAACAAAGAACCAGCCCCATTCTCCCACCTCCCGTGCCTGACTCCTGGCAACCTCCCACTTCACTCCTGTTAACTAGCCCATCCAGTTAGCATGGTGGCCTTCAACCTCCCTACCTACCCAGTTCCTCTCCCCTCCAACCATACATCCCTAAAGAGTAATAGAAGCTGCACTCACCATCATTGTTCCCCCATGAAAAAATCTGTCCACAAAGAACACACAAACTCCTCCAAAGTTCAATGTCATCACACTCCTCCCAGCCCATTGTCTCTCACAAACTCCATCGCCTCCTCTGGCATGCCAAAGAAATACTCTCGCTTCTGGAAAGTCACCCACAGGCAGGCCGGGTACAATATTCTAAACTTCACCCCTTTTTTAAAGAGGGCAGCCTTGGCCCGATTAAACCCGGCCCTCCTCTTCGCCAGTTCTGCTCTCAGGGCCTGATGCCCCCGCAGCTCGTTTCCTTCCCAGGTACATTTCCTGGTCTGCCTCGCCCATTGAAGGATCTTCTCCTTGTCTAGAAAGCGGTGCCACCGCACCACAATCATCCTCGGCGGCTCGCCCGCCTGCGGCCTCTTCATCAGCGCCCTGTACGCTCGGCTGACCTTCAGGGGCCGGTCAAAGGCCCCATCAATTTCTCCAGCATCTTTGCCACGTATGCCCCGGCCTCCACACCTTCAATGCCTTCAGGCATCCCAACAATCCGAAGGTTTTGCCTTCTGGAGCGATTCTCCAGATCCTCCACCATCTCCCTCAGCCTTTTCTGGCTCCCGCAGCACTCCCATCTGATAGCTTGGGCAGCACGGTAGCATGGTGGTTAACACAATTGCTTCACAGCTCCAGGGTCCCAGGTTCGATTCCGGCTTGGGTCACTGTCTGTGCGGAGTCTGCACATCCTCCCCGTGTGTGCGTGGGTTTCCTCCGGGTGCTCCGGTTTCCTCCCACAGTCCAAAGATGTGCAGGTTAGGTGGATTGGCCATGATAAATTGCCCTTAGTGTCCGAAATTGCCCTTGGTGTTGGGTGGGGTTACTGGGTTATGGGGATAGGGTGGAGGTATTGACCGTGGGTGTGGTGCTCTTTCCAAGAGCCGGTGCAGACTCGATGGGCCGAATGGCCTCCTTCTGCACTGTAAATTCTATGATCTATGATAACAGCCATCAACGCGGACAACTGCTCCTCATGCTTTCCCATAAACTCCTCCACTTTCTGGATCGCCTGGCCCTGGGACTGCAGCCTCTGCTCCACTCACTCAATCCCCGACTTAATCGGTCCCACCACCTTGGCTAGGCCTTCCAGGGCCTCTTTCCTCTGCTGCCAAAATCTATCATTGAGGAACTCTATCAACTGTTCTGTCGAGCAGGTTAGGTGGACTGGCCACGCTAAATTTCCCCTTAATTGGAAGAAAATATTGGGTACTCTAAATTTTTTTTTTTAACTGCTCCGTCGACCACAGGGCAGTCAGAGAAGCCCCCTTGCCCTTTGCCATCTTCTCCTCTGGCACATCCACATAGACTCTCCTGCTCCAGCATCTCTGTCCTTCTTGTCCACTCCTAATCCGTGGACCCATCCAACAGCCACACCAGAGGAGTAAAACCTTCCCTAGGCATTCCTTCACCTCTTGCTCTCAAAAGCTTCGCTCTTCAGGAGGGGAAAAGACAGAAAATACCCACCTTCAGCGGGAGCCACCAAATGTGCGATCGCTCACTCCATGGTTGCCATTGGAAGTCCAATGGTTGAAAATATGAATTAAATTCTATGTTTAATCTATTCCTGTGGGTGCTGGTAGAATTCAGAGTTGAGTTGTTTTTTAATAGATTCTGAGCTGATAGTAGAATCTATCTCTATTGTGCATTGGCTCAATGGCTACAACTCAGCCGAATAAAGATCAGATAATATTTGTTTCACTGTTCTGATGCCAAAATAACTTACCCATTAACAATCTTGGACCCATACTGAAATAGAAGATCATTTTTTAAAGTGGGCCTGATTATGATTCTTCAGCCCAACATTCCAACGCAAACAAATTGACAATGTGTCTGAGGTTCAGTTCAGATCAAGGGCTGAACTGGAGGCTGTCTTGGTTCAGCAGAGTTATGCCCCACATTGTACACTACATTTATCAAATGAGCCAGTAATCCATTCCAATACTGTAATTGTCTTTTAAACATTGAGCTGGGAGATTTTCCATTGGCTAGTAATTGCTGGCTGCTGTGTGAACGTAACCATAGAGAACACCACAAATGTTTATTTCCAACTGTAAGCTCCAAAACATGATTTCATTCTTACCCCTCACTTCTTGGATGCCTCAATGCCATTTGTCATTTCTAAACGGCAGATGTTTTTTATCACACAACATCTGAAAAAAAATATTGCTGATAATATTCTACTGATGACTTTCATATAATAGACTTTATTGAACCAAAGAGTGTTTCTTACCTCAAAGAGATTTCTGAATACACCATAAATATATCAAAATCTTGTTATTTTGTTTGATGGATAAATATTTTTCCAGCTTTAAAATGATTGATACCTCCTTTGAGATGTAGTCGGGAGAGTCCCATTGATGTAAGTATGACTATCAAATAAAACCCTCACCCGCCATCTGAATGAACTTAGTTTCCTTTATTGAGATATTATTATAACTTCATTTTTCCTGAGAGTATGGTGGAGGCAGGTTCAACTGAAGCATTTGACAAGGAATTGGATGATTATCAGAAAAGAAAAAAGATGCAAAGGTGTCGGGGAGAAGGCCGGGAATCGGCACTAGTTAAATTGTTCTTTCAGACATCCAGCTCAGACACAATGGGCCGAATGGCCTCCTTCTGTGATTCTACTATTTATTCTTAAAGCCATAAGGATTGCAACAGGACAGAAAACGTGCATTTTGTTTTCAATGAAGTAGGAGAATGGGGGTGGGTATTTTGGCTAGGAAGGTAGATACATACTACACCTTATGTTGAATGAATTTGCCTTGAATTTGGCTTGTAGCCATCTGGGATGGCCACTTTCAGCATATAAAATGGACACTCGCAGAGCCTATAGGGAAAAATGGACAATGCAAAGAAACAAGCAGGCACAGAGCCTGAATGTATATTTGGAAGGCAGTCAGCAGACGGAATCGAAACTCTGGGTTGATTTACATATTGATGGCCCATCTCCGAGGAACAAAGGACTAATGCTCAGGTAGCAGATACTGTCTCAGACATTCCGCTGCCACTACCCCAACCAAAAGACACAAACAAAGCAAGACCAACGGCCACCTAGGACACGCCCAGCCATCAAGGCACCCGCCCCTTTATTGGTTTAGATCGATGACAATGATCAAGAAGCTGCCCAATTAATTGGGACCAAGTTTAAGGCATGCCCAAAAGTGCGCAAAGCCCCTCCAAGTATAAGAAGGAACCCCCGCCAAAGGTTCACTCTCTTGGATTCGGCTCTCAAGCGGAGAGACCCATCCACCAGCATCACCAGAAGCAAGTAAGTTCAAGGTCAACGCACGTTACCAGACGGATGACCTTAGCTGTACTCCTGTTACCTCTTCGAACCCAACAGCCTCAGATCCGAACAATGGCCATTGTTCCTCTGATCGAAGTGGGCACCTGAAGTTAAGTATAGGTGTTAGCGATAGAGATAGTTTAGCTTGTAGTATTATTGTGCATGAGTAAATCATACTGTGTGTAAATAAAGTAGTATTGACTTTGAACTAACTAACTGGTGCATTGGCTCTTTGATCAGTATTCGGGTTGAACCTTGTGGCGGTATCAAGAAATACCTGGCGACTCTGAAAGCATACTCATAATTAGGATTAAGAAAGGCGACCTTATTAACTGCCATATCTTTAGCAAGTAAACAGAGCAACAGGCTGCACACTTTGGAGTAAGTTTCCACTTGGGCCACAGTCAGAAAAGTGGGCACATATTGTGCTTGAAATTGCGTTGGCTAGATTACAGTTCAAATCCACTAAAATTATTCTGCATGATCATAAATGGCACATTTGCTATGAGCCAGCACAACCATTTCATGCATTAAAAATATTATTTGATATATCTGATGGGTAACCCAGTACAGTTTTATTAATACACCTTAATCACAAAAAAAACTTTTTTAATAAGCATCTCTGGTATAACTGGGAATAACATGGGCATAACTTGACTTTAAATCAATGGGAAATAAACAAAGCTAGCGAATTATTTACTAATTTCATTGGTGCAGAGTAGAGTCAGTTTCTTAGTATATCTAACTATGCTGAAACACATAAGTTTGCCGGCTGGTGCAATTTAGGCGTAAGAAAACAAATGCAGTTTGAAGAGTCTCAATAAACAGCTAAAAATAGTGCAATCAATGGAAACTCAACATCCTCGTCATTCATTCTGGGTATGGTCCATTTTGTCCATGGAACTGGCTTCAGGTGAAATTATTTTTAAACCAACTATCTTCTTTTTTGGTGATCACTCGATACGAGTATGATTGTCCACCTAAGAAACTCGATGTTATTGGTCATGGGTTCTGGAAGGACTGATGAGCTCGATCCTGGAGCCGTATCTTTGACTGGACACTTGGCAGGTGTTTCCGGGAGGTGGGATCGGTCCTTGGACTCCAGATCCCTCGTATTCCGTTCTCAGGTTTCTTTTCCGGGCTTTCTCTTGCTGTCGGGTGTCTTTGAAGAATTGTGCCCCTTAAACCAGGAGGTTCCTCCAAGTAGGTCTCTTCTGAGCAAGGGTCTCCCAGGCATTGACGTCTATGTTGTATTTCTTGAGGTAAGCCTTCAGGATGTCTTTGAAGCATTTCCTTTGCCCTCCTCTTATTTATGTAGACAACTGGTGCCGGACATCTTTTAATGTGGGTATGCCATTGCACATAGGTAGTCACTGGTCCTTGATATAAGATAGGTCCAGTTCCAGT
The DNA here is from genome assembly GCF_047496885.1 of Scyliorhinus torazame. NCBI lineage: Eukaryota > Metazoa > Chordata > Chondrichthyes > Carcharhiniformes > Scyliorhinidae > Scyliorhinus > Scyliorhinus torazame. The sequence continues at coordinate 66,741,421 of NC_092714.1, read as the reverse complement.
TCATTGACAACAAGAGTGCATTTATGGAAATGTTCTCACAGGCAGTTCAAAGTGAGTTCTACAGATGTTGCCACCTCTAGGGTTATGAAAATGAAAATGAAAATCGCTTATTGTCACAAGTAGGCTTCAAATGAAGTTACTGTGAAAAGCCCCTAGTCGCCACATTCCGGCGCCTGTTCGGGGAGACTGTTACTGAAATGTGCCTGAATCAGATGATCCCTGAATGTAGTGGCATCCTGACAACACCCATGAGTCTCTGTTGGCCCCAAACACTTTGGTGTGCAGGTAGGACATCTCCGTATTCTGCATCTTTCTGCTCCTTTTCCTTACTTGTGTCATTCCTGGACTTCATCCTCTTCAAAGTCCACACCTCTCTGGAGGACATTGGTATAGGGAGCACACCAGACCACCACAATATGACCCTTGCCGAAGAATACTGCAGAGCATCCTTCCCCCTGACATCCAGGCACCAGACCATATCTTCAGCAGCCTGATGGCGTGCTCAATGATGGTCCTTATAAGCTTCTTGTGTTGGTTGTAGTACCTCTATAGCTCTAACTTGAGATCTCGTAAAGGGGTGAGTAGCTGTCACTTCAAGGGGTATCCTTGTACTCTAGAATCCAGAAATCTAGTCTGGAGGTGAAATAAAAAGCCGCGGTGGCCAGGACTGCTGGAGGATGAAGGAGTCATGGCAGCTATCATGAAAACAAACACACATGTGGAGCAAGCTCTTGCAATAACAGACCAGTTGAATGTTGGGGGAATGGAAACCCTTCCTGTAGATGATCTCACTGTCTGGTGACTGGGTGCTTTGATGGTGATATGGGTGCAATTGATAAATCTCCAACCCTGGGAGAATCCAGCAACGGAGGTGAATCACATTGCCCTATGTATCCATGAGGTGCCGTCTGCCTGGAATTAAATGCAGTGTTAATAGGACATCAATAACCAATGAAATCTAGTTGTGCGCTGCTGCATGAAAAATAACATCAAGGTCCACAGCTGATTCTTGGAAGGGCCTAGAGGCAAAGACGTTCAATTTGACAGCTACTGACAGGTCACAGCATCCAGAGGTGCGAGATGTTCAGTCTTCCACAATGAGGCTACAAATCATTGTGACCATTTGCCTGCAGATTTGAAGTCTTGTTTGGCACTTTCTCCAGGTAGCTACATCATTGGCAGTTGATTCTGTGTTGAGGCTTTGACTTTTGTTGCATTCCTGACCCTTTCCTCATCTCTCTTCCCTCCTCATATCTGGGTCTCAACCTTTCCTGTGAAGAATGTTGCTTCTCATGGCCACTGAACCAAAAATCAGAGACACAGGCCCCCACTGCCAGCTGCTGCCTTCCTTGCACTCAGGGGGCCTTCATTTGTGTCTGGAAGCCTTGTTCCCACAATGTTAGGTGGATGATAACGCCATGCATAGTCTGAATGTCTGTAGAAGACTCTCCCCACAACCAGCATCTACCTGATGATCCCTGTGTGCTAACGGGCTGAGACTCCTCCGAGCTGTTCCAGTTTTAATAATAATCTTTATTAGTGACACAAATAGGCTTACATTAACACTGCAATGAAGTTACTGTGAAAAGCCCCTAGTCGCCACACTCCAGCAACTGTTCAGGTACACAGAGGAAGAATTCAGAATGTCCAATTCACCTAACAAACACAGATTTTGGGACTTGTGGGAGGAAACCGGAGCGCCCGGAGGAAGCCCACACAGACTTGGGGAGAATGTGTAGACTCCGCACAGACAGTGACCAAGTGGGAATCGAGCATAGAACCCTGGCGCCGTGAAGCAACAGTGCTAATCACTCTGCTGCCGTTCTGCCACATGATCCCATCTAATTTCTTGGGGTGCCTATTAATGGTTTCCCACTGATGTGCTTCCTCCATGCACCTGGGGCTGAATTCTCCGTTTTTGGGACTAGGTCCCCACGCCGCCGTGAAAATTGTGGTCTTTTATGCCTGGAAAACCAGTGTCAAAAGCCCACATATTCACAGCCTTGCAAGGGGCTAACAGGCAGCAGCAGTCCTGGAGCCCACAGCTGCAGCTGCCGATACGGCCCACCGCACTTCCAGATCAGAGGCCGTGCATGAGCACGGCGACGGCCTCCAGCGGCCGCGACGTGCTCCATGGCGGACTCAGACCACGGACCTGGACCACGGAACTAGTGCCCCCGATCGGCCATATGCCCGGCCTGGACCGCCCGCACAAACAAACCCCAGCCCCACATGAAGCCCCCCCCCCCCCCCCAACCTCTGATCGGCCTTCCCCCCGACTGTGGCGGCCCCGGACTGAGTCCGCAGCTGCCACGTGAGTATCACGGACGGTGAGACCATGGTTAGTCCACGCTGTTGGGAATTCGGCCTGTCAGGGATGCAGAATAGCGGGGCGGGCCTCAGGCAATGGCCTGAGGCAGTGGATAATCGGTGCAACGTACTCCCCGAGTACGCCGCTTTTCAAGAAGGTGGAGAATCGCGTAACTGCCGCCGGTCCAGATTTTGTGCGGGAAACTGGATTCTCTGCCCCTTCACCCAACGCAATTTCGCCGTGAGCAGAGAATCCAGCCCCTGGTCTGTCCCCAGCCCAATGTATAGCATAAGTGTCCCCTCTGCAAGCTCTTAATGAGTCCCTTTAACTACCTTAATTGGATTCAGTTGGGAATCAGCTTAGTTCTCGGGACTGGCCTCACTCTGCCCTGATGAAATTTGCTGGGGTAGGGAGCAGCGATGGCAAACCAGCACAACTGCCACGTTGTTATTTTCATCAACCTCCAACCCTGGTTCCTGCCCCAGTAGGACCTAGAACTGCAGGGCCATGAACGCATTGTCTAGCTGAAGCATGACTTCTACTCCGTTCTCTAGATAAATAGGCCAGCATTGCATTAGCTTTTCTGATTATTTTCTGTACTTGTTCATATAATTTTAACAATCTGTCCACCACGATCTGATCTTCAGATTCAGATTTGACTGTCTGAAATTCAAGTGGTCTCAATACTAGATAAAATGTAATAGTGCACAAGTGGTGAAGTCACAAATCAGTGTGGAGTCAAACTGAGGCAACTATCTTAGTTTCTCAGTATCTAATTCCATGGAGTATGAGAGATCATATCAAAGGAACACAAATAATAGACATTCATGGAAATTTGATGGATCGAATGTAAAGGCGCAATACTAGACCAAACTAATCCACACACAATAAAAAATAATTTCAAATAAAAATAAAAATGTACTTTTTTCCTTTTCAAGCTGCTTCTACAAGGAGCCCACTATTTTCTTGGCATGTTATTGATAATGTGGTGCGCAGTACAAATGTACCAGGGACTAATGTTGTAATGGGTGGGCACTGATCATTATTCCTCCTTCGGGTAAGCGTTCGCCAAGGCGGCCTTCAGGACGTGCGAAAACGCAGAATCGCCGAGCAGAAACTTAAAGCCAAGTTCCGCACACATGAGTACGGCCTCAACCGGGACTTTGGATTCATGTTGCATTACATTCACCCCCCACCATCTGGCCTGTGCTTGCGAAATCCTACTAGCTGTCCTGGCTTGAGACAATTCACACCTCTTTACTCCCTTTCTCCAGTCGCTTCGTCTGGACCTGTAAAGACTTAATTACCTGCAAAGACTCAAATTCAAAGTATCGTCTTGCATCATTGACTTTGTCTGTATATATGTTTCTGGAACCCACCTCTTCATTCACCTGAGGAAGGAGCTGTGCTCTGAAAGCTAGTGATTCGAAACAAACCTGTTGGACCTTAACCTGGTGTTGTAAAGGCTAGTTTTGCTCAGTGAGCTAGACAGCTGGTTTGTGATGCAGAACTAGGCCAGCAGCGCAGGTTCAATTCCCGTACCAGCTTACCTGAACAGGCACCGGAATGTGCAGACTAGGGGCTTTTCACAGTAACTTCATACTTGTGACAATAAACGGTTATTATTATTATAAGACTTCTTACTGTGCTCACCCCAGTCCAACGCCAGCATCTCCACATCATTTCCTCCTGGGACCTGGCATCAAGTCCCTGTTGTCCAACAGTTCCTTTTAAGGATGGCTGTGAGGACCCTTTGGGAAATAATTTTGTTGTCTCTTAGTCTAGTTCCTCGACCAACATGTACCCACAACATCAACCTGTTCCTAATATGATGTGAAAGCCCAGAACTCCACATGGTGAGTTGTGCCATGGTTTATACTTGCAAAACAGGTTTGGCTAGAACTTGTGGATCAGCTCATTTACACATACATCAAATACCATGTAACAGGAGAGAGACAGAGAGCGAGGAAGAGAGAGAGAGAGACACCATGGCAGAAGAAAAACATCCATAAGAAATAGCCAGATTTTCAGTGCTGAAAGTGAAACTGTGAAAAAAAATTCTAACTATTGTCAACTTTGATCAAATTTACCCATCCTGAAAGAAACCCACTATATGTTCAGATCCAAGTCCATGACACCACCACAGATATACAAAGATAAGACCCTTTACTTGGTCTAATGGTGCGTTTGTCTCCATTCACAACAATACCAGTTGTTTAGTTCTATTGTGTGCTGAGGTCTGTCTCAGTGGTCAATCGATGATGATCTCCTCCGTGAGCATCTTCTGAGCAACTTGCTCTAACCACTGACGCAGCAATGTTCTGTGGACACTTTCTTATACCTTTTGATGTGGCCCTGTGCCATATAAGGTAAAGCCTGTTTTGAGTGCATTTAATTGTTTTTTAGTGACGTTACTGCTCCCTTCCATGCCTTTGCAGATGTTGCCTGGCTAGGCCCCATTTGAAGGTTACATTCGAGGTGCCCCAGCCAGCTTGTCTCTAAGTTGTCTCCAACACCACTATCAATCTCCAGAACTGGGAGAGGGCAGCACATTTACTGCCCCTTATCGTTATCTTCCCTGGTATGGCTCTCCTAAGGTTGAAGTCATTCTGGAGAGTTTTGCTGATGCTAGCAAAGCTTTCACTTGACTGAATTATCCATCATGATTTGGGTTTGGGGTCCACAGTGCAGTTCAGTACAGTTCTTTACATACCCTTGGTCTAAGCCCACCTTTTATTTTGATGTTCCATGTTACAACTATGAGACAGCCTCCGCATACAGGGTTACACCGGAACCTGTCTATTTGATTAATATAAAAGAAACATGGAAACGGTTACATAGTTAAAAGGTGATTGTACATTAGAAAGTTAAATAATATGTTGCCTTACACAGGTGAGCATGAGGAAGATAGAGAAAACAATAATGATTGTGGATTTTCTCGGGGAACAGAAAGGCGTGTGCAGCCATAGATGTGATTCCAGAATGGTATATTACCCTCCCTGAATCATGAGGAGGATAGCGCTGAACTTCAAGATGCCATAGCACGCTGAAGGAACTTAGGGTAAATATGTGTGAAGTGATACATTTTGGTGGGAAAAAGTAGGACAGGCAATGTAAAGTATGCAATTCCAAAAGGGATGCTGAAGCAGAGGGACCCAGGAGTGTGTGTGCACGGATCTTTGCACGAGGCGGGGCAGATTGAGAAAGAAATAACAAAGCATATGGGAGTGTTATAAAGAGAAGCACAGAGTATAAAAGTAAGGAAGTTATGGTGAACCTTTATAAAACACTTCGGCCTCTACTTGAGTATTGTGTCCAATTATGGGCACCACACTTTAGGAAGACTGTGAAGGAATTAGAAAGGGTACAGATTTAGGGGAATATGAGAATGGTCCTAGGAAGTTACATGGTTAGATCAGAGAAGTTAAGGCTCTTCTTAAAAGAGAGAAGGTTGAGAGGGGATTTGATGGGGATGTTTTAAAATCATGAGGAACCTGAATAGAGTAAATGGGGTTTCCTAAGGCAGTGGGGTCAAGAAGGTGAGGGCACAGGTTTGTAGTGATTAACAAAAGAACCAAAAGTCACATGTGAAGTCCTTTTTAAATCGCAGTATGTCTTGCCAAAGCAGCAAAGTTTATTTTGCACATGTGTGAACAACAAATGCCACCTTTGCTTTATTTCATTTACTGTGTATGAGTGAGCAGTGCCGTTTTTACTGCGGGCAGCTGCCCAAGATGTCACGACAGTGGCCTTCAGGTGATGACATTGCACTGGTGCATGTGGGGGAGTGTGCCATCTTGTGGTCAGGTTGTCAACTGTCATGTGAGAGTACCTTTAAGAAATGGGTGTTTATAAATGGGTATGTACATAAATATCTGTAGTGAGAATACCTTTAAGAAATGGGTGTTTATTACTGCAGTGATGTCAGAGAGCGGGTGGAGCTGGGCTGTCTGTCAGCTTTTTACTTTCATTTTAGGCTGTTTGCTGCAGGGTGTGTTTTAGTTTCGTTTTCAGAGCTGGATAGCTGCAGTCACAGTCAGAAGGTGTATTAGAGTCTCTCTCTGTAATCTAAAGACTGTAAGTCGATCCTGGTGATTTAAAACAAATAATAGTAGTGACTTTAACCCGATGTGCTTCTGGTAAAAGATGTTTTAAGTCTCATGGATGTTAAATGGAAAGCTTAAAGGATTACTTAGTGTTGTGTTCTTTGGGGGTTGTATTTGAATTAATGGTTGCTAAGATGTTCACTGTATGTTTTAAAAAGGTTAACTTGAGTTCATAGAATAAACATTGTTTTGCTTTAAAAAATACTTTTCCATTTCTGCTCGACCACACCTGTAGAGTGAGCCGTGTGTTCCCCATACCACAATCTATTAAACGTTGTGTGTCAGGTGAACTCCATGATACACTTTGGGGTTCTCTAAACCCTGGCCCATAACAAATTGGGGGCTCGAGGGGGATAAAAATCTATCTATTGGATTGGTTTAGTGAACTTAAAGACAGTGAGGGGTGAGCAGATTGTGGTTGCTTTTCAGGTATGGTATTTCAGTTTAAGTAGAGAGTGTGTTGTGGACAATGGCTCTTTCAGGGGCTCAGAAGTTTTTTTTGGGTGGAGACGGACACACGCAGTACCTTATGGACAGAGACTAAAAGCAGACTGTTAGATTTGGCAAAAACATTGCAGTTAACATTACCTGACAAAATGTGAAAATATGAGGTCATTATGGCAGTGGCTAAGCATTTAAAGTTGCCTGAGATACAGTTTGACTCATTGGAAAGAGCAAAAATTCAGTTACGAATTAAACAAATGGAACATGAGAAAGAATTAAAGCAGCTTGAATACGAAAGAGAGAGAGAGGAAAAAGAAAGAGAAAGAGAAAGAGAGAGGAAAAAGAGAGAGAAGAAAGGAAAACAGAAAGAATAGCCCCAGCAGAGCAAAAAGAAAGAGAAAGGGAGATACAGATCAGGGAAAAAGATAAAGAGAGAGAGTTTGAACTTCAGAAAATGGCCATGAAACATGACAGTCAGTTAAAATTGGCAGACGTAAAGGGAAACAGACAGTTGGTGGATAGTGATGAGGATAGTGAGAAAGAGCGTCATCGTCGAAGGCTTGGTGGGAATCTATTTAAATATGTCCAAGCATTGCCAAGGTTTGACGAGAAGGAAGTAGAAGCCTTTTTAATTTCATTTGTGATGGTGGCTAAACAAATGAAACGGCCACAGGACATGTGGGTATTACTGATTCAAACAAAGCTGGTAGGTAGGGCTAATGAAGTGTATGCGTCACTACCGGAGGAGGTATCTGAGACGTATGAGGAGGTGAAAAAATCCACCTTAGGTGCTTATGAACTAGTGCCTGAAGCTTACAGACAAAGGTTTAGAAATTTAAGGAAATAATTTGGTCAAACATACATGGAGTTTGAAAGGCTCAAACAGAGTAATTTTGATAGGTGGATAAGGGCTTTGAAAATAGACTAACCGTATAAAGCTCTCAGAGAAATTATACTTTTGGAGGAGTTTAAAAATTCAATTCCTGATGTAGTGAGAACTCATGTGGAAGAACAGAGGGTTAAAACTGCGAGATTAGCAGCAGAAATGGCAGATCATTATGAATTAGTTCATAAATCAAAGCTTGGTTTCCGACATCAGTTTCAGCCTGTGAGGGATAGAAACTGGGAACATGAGAAATACTCAAGTGGTAAAGGTAAAGGTGATCTGATGGGAGATAATAAGGAGAGTGTACCTCAGATTAACAGAGAAATCCAGGACGGTGGAAAAGAAATGAAAAATTTCAGATGTTTTCACTGTAATAAACTAGGCCATGTAAAGTCACAGTGTTGGTGGTTGAAGAAAAGCACTGGGAAGGCTGATGTGGTAACACAGGATAAGACAGTGGGGTTTGTAAAAGTGGTAAAGGAAAGCCCAAGTGAAGCGAAGGAGGTGCAAAAGATTGTACAGCCTGATCAAGAGGTGATTGATAAGGTGCAGGTAAAGAAGTTACAATTTTAAGAGATGAGGAGTTATGTAGTTTGGGAAGAATCTTGCCAGAAAAGGTGGTAATATGTGGAATTCAGGATGAGAGGAGTAGTGCTCCATTATATAAGGTAAGGTTGGAAAGTCCAGTGAAGAGTGATGAAGTGGTAGTAGGAGTAATAGAGAAACTATCTTGTCCAGGAATACAGTTTATCTTGGGTAATGATATAGCTGGATCGCAGGTAGGAGTGATGCCTACTCTGGTTGATAAGCCAGTGGAAAATCAGATAGCTGAAGTGTTGAAGGACGGATATCCTGGGATTTTTCCGAATTATGTAGTAACAAGGTCGCAAAGTCACAGGTTAAGACCAGAGGAGAAATCAAAGAGTGAAGATGAAGTTGAAGTGCAATTATCAGATGCTTAAATAAGAACAAGAACAGGTGGAGGATGAGACGGATATTTTTAGTTCAGGAAAATTGGCAGAGTTACAACAGAAAGATATAGAAATAAAACGGATGTATCAGAAAGCATATACGGAAGAGGAATCTAAGTGTATACCAGAGTGTTATTACTGTAAAAGTGATGTCTTGATGAGAAAATGGAGACCTTTACATATGCAGGCGGATGTTTAACTCAGGGTTAAATCGCTGGCTTTGAAAGCAGACCAAGGCAGGCCAGCAGCACGGTTCAATTCCCGTATCGCCCATAGTGATGGTCCCAAAACCAGACGGTACCCAACGGTTGTGTGTGGACTATAGAAAGGTTAATGCAGTTACAAGAATGGACTCTTATCCTTTCCCACCCTGGTCCATAACATAACACACGCTGCAGTTTTGTTAATGCAGCGAAAGGTCAGGATCTGGAATGCATTGCCTGGGAGATGTTGGAGGTGGGTTCAACTGTGTCATTCAAAAGTAAATTGGTTAAGCATCGGAAGAGAAAAATAAATTGCAGGGTTGCACGGGAAGGGCAGGGGAATGAGACTATCTAAATTACTTTTGTGAAGAATTGTCAAGGACCTGACAGGCCACACAGACTCCTCAGTATTAGCCATTCAATGGTTTTAATGTCAGTAATGGAAATATTTGTATTACTGTGCGTCATGTTCTGTAGACTGTGCAAAGTGAATGGAGTTAAGGTAATGCATTTTGGAAGGTCTAATACCGGTCGTGAATATACAGTGAATGGTAGAACCCTCAAGAGCATTGACAGACAGAGAGATCTTGGTGTACAGGTCCACTGGTCACTGAAAGGGGCAACACAGGTGGAGAAGGTAGTCAAGAAGGCATACGGCATGCTTGCCTTCACTGTCTGGGGCATTGAGTATAAAAATTGGCAAGTCATGTTGCAGCTGTATAGAACCTTAATTCGGCCACACTTGGAGTATAGTGTTCAATTCTGGTCACAACACGACCAGAAGGATGTGGAGGCTTTGGAGAGGGTGCAGAAGAGATTTACCAGGATGTTGCCTGGTATGGAGGGCATTAGCTATGAGGAGCGGTTGAATAAACTTGGTTTGTTCTCACTGGACTGAAGGAGGTTAAGGGGCAACCTGATAGAGGTCTACAAAATTATGAGGGGCATAGACAGAGTTTAGTCAGAGACTTTTTCCCAGGGTAGAGGGGTCAATTACTTGGGGGCATAGGTTTAAGGTGCGAGGACAAGGTTTAGAGGAGATGTACGAGGCAAGTTTTTTACACAGAGGGTAGTGGGTGCCTGGAACTCGCTGCCGGAGGAGGTGATGGAATCAGGGACGATAGTGACATTTAAGGGACATCTTGACAAATTCATGAATAGGATGGGAATAGAGGGATATGGACCCCACAAGTGGAGAAGATTTTAGTTTAGACGGGCAGCATGGTCGGCGCAGACCTGGAGGGCCGGAGGGCCTGTTCCTGTGCTGTACTTTTCTTTGTTCTTTGTTCTTTGAATGATGAACTACAGAACATGTAGTTTAAAATAATTTATTTTTGAACAATTGCGTGGTAAGATAACTAGGATAAATAAAATAATAAACAACTAACACTAGGCAACTATTCTGCAACTACTGCAAATATGTCTATCTCCCAGCACGACCAACTCCCAACTCCCCGATCACAGGGTCAAGTGATGGATTTACAATGCCACCTAGTGGTCGGTGGTCATGCATAACATTATGTACAAGCTTTCCTTTTGCATATCATCACATCCCCTTTCCTTTGTAAAACAAAACTATTTACAAGCATTAAATTACTTTTAAAATTTCATCATGATATGCATAACTATATACCCATTCAAGATATTTTTCTATGTTACAGTCTGTTACAAGTTCAGTCTTTCTTGCGCTGCGCCTTATTCTTGTAGATCTTCTCAGTGTCTGCTGCACTGGCACAGGTTCTTCATGCTCTTAAATATTTGCTATTTTCATTTGATGTTCTTCATATGTTGATGTGTCATCCCCTTGTGATTGTTCCGTATGTTCTTCAGATGTTTTGGGACTGTTGCATGCTTCTTCTGGTGGTTGCATCACACATGGTCTGAGGAATTTCACAGATTCATTGGCAAACCTCCTTGTGGATTTGGCTTGAAATCTCTCCCTTGTCCCCTTTTACTCAGTGCAGGAAGCAAACAAAAGGCACACCAATGCGCCGGCACACGTCTCGGCGCATGAATCACAGACTTTGCATTTTCCTTCAATTGAATCTTGTATGTGAATAGTAATGTACCAAAATCTTGGAAAATGTCAGGAAAATCGTTCAATATGGAGTCTACTGAGGGATGAGAGCCTGTTTCAGCATTGTCTGCATTATAGACTCATTGGACAAGCTATAGCACCTCACATGCCTCAACTCCAATTAATGCCTCAACTTGCAGTCTGCCGCCACCACAGAAAATGTCAACTTGCCCCTTTTGGTTTTGACATCGACCTCAACCTCACACGCTCCTAACGATGAGATTTCATTACCATTATAATCCCTTAACAATACCTTTCTGGCAACTATTTTTGGCTGTATTTGCAGCTTTTTTACATTAGATAGGTTGATGAGGTTGGCCCTCACACTAGTGTCAATCTTGACTGTTATCACTGTGCCATTTATCTTTAACGGCACCGTCCGTTTGTTGTTATAATTATCTGCCTTCAATTCGCTATTGCTGCAGATTGGTACAAATACATTTCTGTGTGATATAACTTGAGTCTCCTTGGTCGCTGGAAATCATGTCTACAAAGAATGTGTCCTCTAGACACACCTCATCAATGACGCTGATACTCTTTGTTTGTTCAGGCCTTGCAACATTGTGTTGCAAAATGATTCCTGCCACTATAGTTGGAACATATTTTTCCATAAGCAGGGCAATGCTATGGCATATGCCGTTTGCCACATCACGGACACAAAATGGAGGATTGGGTTGGCCACTCAAAATGGCCACCCACACTGGGAGCACATTTCTTATTCAGCTGCGTCACCACACTAATGCCGTCTACCGCCTCTTCTGCCTTCGTGCCAAAACTACAGAGATTCAACATGTCGAGCTGCTTTTCCACAAGCTCACTAGCATGACATATTTGAATGGCACTTTCAAGTTGCAGGTTCAATTCCCGCAGTAGCCACTTGCGCTCTTTATGATTGGCGATTCCAAAAACTATTTGGTCTCATATCATTGACGACTGGAGTATGCTGAAGTTGTACGACTGCGCTTACAATCACAAGTCAGCGAGAAAGCTATCGAATGCCTCTCCTGCATTCTGGATGCGCGGGCAGAATATATAGCTTTCAAAGGTTTCATTTTTCCTCGGGGAGCAATGCTGATTGAATTGTTTAAGCACTTCTTCAAAGCTTTTGCTGTCAGCCTCGTTTTCAAATGCCAAAGTATTGAAGATTTCAATTGCTTGGGGACCTGATATAGCGAGCAGCACCACGATATGCCTCTCATTGGGCTGTGCCTGCAGACCAAGGGCTGCAACATTGAGTTTAAACTGTTGCTTAAACACCCTCCAAATATCATCTACATTACCGGTAAACTGAAGCTGTTGATGTGTCTTGATACCTTCCATCCCAGGCTTCAAATTTTTACCGCGCATTGAGCACAAAATACCAGTAGCTAGCAAGGTTAGTCGCAAAGATCTGTTTCCTTTCTTATCTTGCAGAGTTATCTTCAGTGGTTCCGATTTATTTTTTGCACAAAATCTTCAAGTTCTGGTTAAATCATCAATCCTGATACCATGTCATGTTGTATAGACTGGTTGAAGTGAATGATGAACTGCAGAACATGCAGTTTAAAATAATGTATTGTAGAACAACTGCGTGGTAAGATAACTAGCATACATTAAATAATAAACAGCTAACACTAAACAACTATTCTGGAACTACTGCAAATACGTCTATCTCCCAGCACGACCAACTCCCAACTCCCCGATCACAGGGTCTCGTGATGGGTTTACAATGCCAACTAGTGGTCGGAGGTTGTGCATAGCATTATGTACAAATTTGCCTTATGCATATATTCTCACTGGGGTATATGGTCAATATGATATCTGAAACTATTTTTTTAAAGCCAGAGTCAAATAGAAATTGACGGAATATGGATATTGTTCTGTGATGCTGGCACAACTAAAGCAGAAGAACATGCAATAAAAACAGAAAATACTGGACAATCTCAGCAGGTCTGGCAGCATCTGTGGAGAGAGAAGGGAGCTAACGTTTCGAGTCTGGATGACTCGTGACAAAGCTGAAGAGAACTGGAAATAGGGTCAAGATTATACTGTTGTGGGGAATCGTGGAGTGGTGGGAGATTGACAAAGGTGTTGTGGACAGAAAGACAAAAGGAATGTAAATGGGGATGATTAAGGCTAAGAAGGATGCTGATAGTGGCACATAAAGAGATTAGAATGTGTGAATGGCAGAACAAAGGTGAGCAGTGTGTAAAGGGCAACTCGGAACAGGGAACAGATGGCCCAAGTGGGATGGTGTGATGGGGACAATGGTGAGGGGAAAACAGATCAATGGAAGAAATGAAAATATATTCATAGAAAATTGAAGAACATGGGCTGGATTCTCTGTTTCAGAAAATAACTGCTGACACCGGGACTTTATCGCGAGAGTTCTACGGCCCCAAAAGCAGCGCCGGTCCCAGAGCCATTTAGGACATCCTAATGGGCTAGCATCAGTACCACATGGAACTGGTGCAATTCCAACAAATGCTGCCATGTGATTCACCCGGGTCGGGATTGGCACTCGAGAGCCTGACAGCCACATATAAGCACTCCACACCCCACACACACTCATTCCAGCCAAGAAGATGACACGTCAAAGAGTGGCACTGAGGTTCGCTGATGCCAAACTCGATGCAATATTGAATGCAGTGGAGGAGAGGCGGGACTTCCTGTTCCCCAGGGTGGGAAGGAAACGTGCCATCTGCAGATGTCAACTGGACCACCACCCTGGCACCACCACCATCCCATACACAGATTCCCCCCCAACCCGCCCCTATGCTACCCCACAAGGCGGACCAGTAGGCAGCGCTAGGTGAAGGTAAGCAACCCTCCAGGCCAACCAGGGTGTGCCACTTCCACCACCGTGCCCCTGGCACCAACTGCTGCACCACACACTCATAGCACCCCTCCCCCACCTAGAGGGTGATCAAACCCCATCCACCGGCAGTCCATGCGCACCCCACCCTGCACCACATGCCAACACCCACACACCACCTGCCATGGCCAGGTGCCCTGCACACACAAGCCACTAGCTGAGGACCACCTGTGCTGCCCGTGTCCAAGTGTCTCACACTGTACATTATCTGTCCCCCCCCGGAGAAGGTGGACCACAACCGGCGGGAACAGGATCGGACCGAGGGACTCCAAGCCGTTGCAGAGCGGACGGCGTTGGACATAGTGGGTGGGGTGGGACAGCAGGCAGTGATTGAGGCGGAGTTCAGCATCGGAGAAGCAAGTGATGCTGCAATGCATTGTGATGTCTCTATGGCACATGTGGAACTCTTCCCCCCCCCCCCCCCCTACCCCCCCACCTCCCCCCCCCACCCCACCACCCACCACCCCCCCACCCGCACCCCCACCACTTGCGATATGACCATGCAACTTGTTTTCTGTCTTGCAGATCACCTGGCAATGAGGCGGGTCCATCTGGTGTCACCCGCCCCCAGCCACAACCCCATAACACCCCAGCGCACATGTCCGGGGACGAGACTGACTTCTCAGTTGGGCACTTTAGTGAAGAGGTTCCTGGGGCACTAACTGGTACGCACCACACACATCAGATGGAGGTAGGAACTCCCAAGGGTTGGATGGTTGGAGAGAGGCCCGACCCCAGGGACTAATTGCCGTTCAGAAAAGTCTTGGGTTTCTGGAAAATTTCTGGAAAATGTCCCTGGACATGTGCTCTGGGGTGTTACGGGATTGTGGCTGAGGGCATGGTTCACCAACAGGTCCCGCCTCATCGCCAGATGAGTCATGGTGTTGTGGCTGGGCCGGGTGACACCAGATGGACCCGCCTCATTGCCAGGTGATCTGCAAGACAGAAAACAAGTTGCATTTCTGGAAAAGACGATCCAATCAATGTTGGAGATGCAGGCGCAGAGCAGGGAATACGTGAGGGATTGTCAGCTACCAGCCAGTGCCTGCAGGTGCAGATGGAGGAAGCTAACCACTTGCAGGTGCATGAGATGGTGCCAACAATGCATGCCACCCAAGCCAACAACGCATAGGTGGCATCTGTGGTGGAGGCCTTGGTGCAACAGTAGCAGCCATGAGTCAGGATGTCCAGGGCCTGGGACACTCTGTGCGGGCGGTGACTGAGGCACAGGACAGGGCGGCCATGTAACAAGCAGCTATGTACCAGGGCCAAATGGACATTGCTGTGATGCACCAGAGCGTGGCCCAATCACAAACAGGCAATGACTGTGCGCGGCAAGTGCATTGGCCTGGTGCTGGCTTGACCTGACCCAGACACAGAGAGACCTGGAACAGTCACGGAGTGATGTGGCACGTTACCTGAGGGACATGGCCCAGTCCCAGTGCCTCATGGCCGAGAGCATGCAGACCCTGGTCGAGACGAGAACGATCTCCAGGACTGGCAGAGCCAGGTGGCAGGGGAGGCCCCAGAGCCCGTCCTGGCCAAGCTTCCATTGAAAGGAGTAGCGGGGGGCCATCGGGCACCCAGAGGGAGGAGGAAGTGATGGGGTCCGTGCCGGTGATTCCCATAGGGGAGGTGCTGGAACACCGCAGTGCGTCTGACTCCCTTCCACCTGTCCCTGGCATGTGTAGTGTAATTTATGTAACAAAAGAAATTGTGATATCTAGAGGCTTTTGATTCATCTGTAAGTTAAGTTAACTTTTTGTGGCACTGCATTAAGTCTATCGGCATTGGTTGTAACAGCAATCTGGTCCCAAGGCTTCCATATGGTGTGTCTGGTGGGCCTCCTGGCTCCCTGTGGATAGAGGATATAGGACCTTTAGAGCTTCCCAAACTATTGGGGGTGAGACCTCTCCATTATTATTCATGTTATATTCAGCAATAATTCCATTCATCTTTTCACAAAAGCCCGAACCTGCTAACAATCTTACATCCATCCGCCATGGTGGCCTTTGAATCGGCCCCTTCTCCAAGACTATTTCTATCAAATGTGGGGCATGGTCTGAAATAACAATGGCGGAATAATCCGCTTTTCTCAATCCTGGGAATAGCCCCCTCCCTGTGATTAAAAAAAATCAATCCTTGAATATACATTGTGAACTGAAGAGAAGGAGTATTCCCTTCCCTCCAGGTGTAAAAGCCCCCAAGGGTCTACACCCCCACCTTCTTCATAAACACTGTCAAAACGTTCGCCCCACCTGGAGGAGTAAATGTGAGTGGATTTGAACGATCTAACTTCGGGTTCGGTACAGTGTTTAAATCTCCAATTGATGTGTATCTTGGCTTGGAATGTCTGCCACCAGCCTTTTCATAAATCCTACATCATCCCAGTTTGGGTCATATATACTGACCAGAACCACCGATCTTCCCTCCAATATACCTTGGACATTGACGTACCTGCCCCCTTGATCTATTATTACTTGCTCCATCTGAAGTTTAACCCTTTTGCTTACCTCTCGGGCCCTGTTATTAAAACTTAACTGGAACATCTGACTCACTCATCCCTTTTGGAGCCGTAACTGATCTTTTACCCTCGAATGAGTCTCCTGGAGCAGCACCATCAAATCTTCACATGTGAGAGGACTCTTGTCCTCTCGGAGACATGGATAGAGCAGGGACAGGAATGGTTGTTGCAGGTGCCGGGGTTTAGATATTTCAGTAAGCTCAGGGAAGGTGGTAAAAGAGGGGGAGGGGTGGCATTGTTTAGTCAAGGACAGTATTACGGTGGCAGAAAGGACGTTTGATGAAGACTTGTCTACTGAGGTAGTATGGACTGAGGTTAGAAACAGGAAAGGAGAGGTCACCCTGTTAGGGGTTTTCTACAGGCCTCCGAAAAGTTCCAGAGATGTAGAGGAAAGGGTTGCAAAGATGATTCTGGATAGGAGCGAAAGCAACAGGGTAGTTGTTATGGGGGACTTTAACTTTCCAAATATTGGCTGGAAACGCTATAGTTCGAGTACTTTAGATGTCCGTTTTTGTCCAATGTGTGCAGGAGGGTTTCCTGACACAGTATGTAGATAGGCCAACGAGAGGCGAGGCCATATTGGATTTGGTACTGGGTAATGAACCAGGACAGGTATTAGATTTGGAGGTCGGTGAGCACTTTGGTGATAGTGACCCCAATTCGATTACGTTTACTTTAGTGATGGAAAGGGATAGGTATATACCGCCGGGCAAGAGTTATATCTGGGCGAAAGGCAATTATGATGCGATGAGGCAAAACTTAGGATGCATCGGATGGAGAGGAAAACTGCAGGGGATGGGCACAATGGAAATGTGGAGCTTGTTCAAGGAACAGCTCCTGCGTGTCCTTGATAAGTCTGTACCTGTCAGGCAGGGAGGAAGTGGTAGAGCAAGGGAACCGTGGTTTACTAAAGCAGTCGAAACACTTGTCAAGAGAAAGAAGGAGGCTTATGTAAAGATGAGACATGAAGGTTCAGTTAGGGCACTCGAGAGTTACAAGTTAGCTAGGAAGGACCTAAAGAGAGAGCTAAGAAGAGCCAGGAGGGGACATGAGAAGTCTTTGGCAGGGAGGATCAAGGATAACCCTAAAGCTTTCTATAGATATGTCAGGAATAAAAGAATGACTAGGGTAAGAGTAGGGCCAGTCAAGGACAGTAGTGGGAAGTTGTGCTTGGAGTCCGAGGAGATAGGAGAGATGCTAAATGAATATTTTTTGTCAGTATTCACACAGGAAAAAGACAATGTTGTCGAGGAGAATACTGAGATTCAGGCTACTAGACTAGAAGGGCTTGAGGTTCATAAGGAGGAGGTGTTAGCAATTCTGGAAAGTGTGAAAATAGATAAGTCCCCTGGGCTGGATGGGATTTATCCTAGGATTCTCTGGGAAGCTAGGGAGGAGATTGCTGAGCCTTTGGCTTGATCTTTAAGTCATCTTTGTCTACAGGAATAGTGCCAGAAGACTGGAGGATAGCAAATGTTGTCCCCTTGTTCAAGAAGGGGAGTAGAGTCAACCCCGGTAACTATAGACCAGTGAGCCTTACTTCTGTTGTGGGCAAAATCTTCAAAAGGTTTATAAGAGATAGGGTGTATAATCACCTGGAAAGGAATAATTTGATTAGAGATAGTCAACAGGGTTTTGTGAAGGGTAGGTCGTGCCTCACAAACCTTATTGAGTTCTTTGAGAAGGTGACCAAACAGGTGGATGAGGGTAAAGCAGTTGATGTGGTGTATATGGATTTCAGTAAAGCGTTTGATAAGGTTCCCCATGGTAGGCTACTGCAGAAAATACGGAGGCATGGGATTCAGGGAGATTTAGCAGTATGAATCAGAAATTGGCTAGCTGGAAGAAGACAAAGGGTGGTGGTTGATGGGAAGTGTTCACACTGGAGTCCAGTTACTAGTGGTGTACCACAAGGATCTGTTTTGGGGCCACTGCTGTTTGTCATTTTTATAAATGACCTGGAGGAGGGCATAGAAGGATGGGTGAGTAAATTTTCAGATGACACTAAAGTCGGTGGAGTTGTGGACAGTGCGGAAGGATGTTACAAGTTACAGAGGGACATAGATAAGCTGCAGCGCTGGGCTGAGAGGTGGCAAATGGAGTTTAATGCAGAAAAGTGTGAGGTGATTCATTTTGGAAGGAATAACAGGAAGTCAGAGTACTGGGCTAATGGTAAGATTCTTGGCAGTGTGGATGAGCAGAGAGATCTCGGTGTCCATGTACATAGATCCCTGAAAGTTGCCACCCAGGTTGAGAGGGTTGTTAAGAAGGCGTACAGTGTGTTAGCTTTAATTGGTTGAGGGATTGAGTTTTGGAGCCATGAGGCCGTGTTGCAGCTGTGCAAAACTCTGGTGCGGCCGCATTTGGAGTATTGCGCGCAATTCTGGTCGCCGCATTATAGGAAGGACGTGGAAGCATTGGAAAGGGTGCAGAGGAGATTTACCAGAATGTTGCCTGATATGGAGGGAAGATCTTATGAGGAAAGGCTGAGGGACTTGAGGCTGTTTTCGTTAGAGAGAAGAAGGTTAAGAGGTGACTTAATTGAGGCATACAAGATGATCAGAGGATTGGATAGGGTGGACAGTGAGAGCCTTTTTCCTCGGATGGTGATGTCCAGCATGAGGGGACATATCTTTAAATTGAGGGGAGATAGATATAAGACAGATGTCAGAGGTAGGTTCTTTACTCAGAGAGTAGTAACAGCGTGCAATGCCCTGCCTTCAACAGTAGTGGACTCGCCAACACTAAGGGCATTCAAATGGTCAATGGATAGACATATGGACGATAGGGGAATAGTGTTGATGGGCTTTAGAGTGGTTTCACAGGTCGGCGCAACATCGAGGGCCGAAAGGCCTGTACTGCGCTGTAATGTTCTTTGTTCTTCACCAGACCTCCCAGGCTCCTTGTGTTCCAAGTCACAAACTGGACTGGGGATTTCTTACCTCTCCTTTCTACCCCTTCAATCATCACCCCTCCCAGGGGTAAGTTTGTCCCCCGTCAGAATTCCTCACCTCATTTTTATAACCTTTGACCTCACCCGCTGGGTGGCCCACCCCCCAACCTCCCAACCCTTATTCCTTAACCTCATCAGCCAGATTTCCCCCCTCGCCCCCCCCAACCCCACCCTGTCTCATAAATCCCCCAGATATTTACTCTTGAAACTACTTTCCTTACTTTTATCCCTATTCTCCATTCATTCACACCTCCTAGGCCAGCTGAATCCTGTTTTAGCAGGTTCGACCTGCTGCAGCCACTCCCACACCATGCTTCCATTCACTAGCTAGCCCAAGCTTACTAATGGGGTGGCTCCTATTAAAGCCGTCTACTTGCATCCAGTTAGCGGGTCGTGCACCATATTTTCTGGGCCCTCGCAATTCTCCAGTCCTCTGGGCTGGGAATCGCGTGGGTGAGAATTACCATGGGTATTTTCCAGCATGACCCTGATGTGGTGGACCTTGTGGTGGGCTCCTTAAAGTAACCCCTTAGGGGAGTTTCCCCCAAAGTCCATCTGAGGGACACCCCTCCTCCCACAATGCCAGATCTGCCACCCCATCCCCACCAGACCTCCTAAATAAAGAGACCCCCTTTAGAAAGCCACTAAATAAAGTGAGCACCTCAAAGACCCCCAAAATAGGGGGACCCCCACAGAGACTCCCTAAATCGGGGCATCTCCCCAGAACCCCCAGAAAAGAGACCCCTCTCTGGAAGCCCCCCAGAAAAGAGACTGCTGCCTGGAAGCAAGAGAGCAGTCCAGCCAGAGGCAGGGAAAACATATCACTGTTGTCGCACTCACCTGGGCATATAGCTGCTGGCTCAGAAAGAGGAAGCACGGGAGCCATCTAAGATGGCCACCTGCAAAGGACCATGGGAATTATGGCCAACCCAGGTCTCAGACAGATACACAGCCTCTGTGTATCTAAAACACATGTAACCAAAACCCCCGCTCGTTTACATTTTAATGGCCCATTTTCCCAGGACAATAGAACTCCAATCAAGCAACCGGTACAGCCACAGACTGATCGGCGCCACTCCCTTACTCAGAAAGCACAACTGCCAAGGTCAATGACCGCTAAAGACCCACCCAGCTACCAAGGCACCCGCCCCTTTATTGGCCGAAATCGAAGAGAGTGATCAGAGCCCTATCGAACTGTTGGGTCCAAGGTTAAGGACCACCCCAAAAAGCGCGAAATCCCAGGGGGATAAAAGTGAGCGCAGCCATGTGTTCTGTCTCTCTTGGATCTGGCCTGTGACACCCAATTGCAGCAGGAACAGCCAGTTAAGTTCAAGACCAACGATCGCTACCTGACGGCTGAGCCCCGCAGAGACAGAGCCACTTTCTTCGAACCAGCCAAGTGAAATCCAGAAAAAGGCCTTTACCCATTTGCACAGTGCCGGTCGCCCTGAAGTTAAGTATAGGTTATTGGAGCTGATAGGTGTAGTTTAACTCGTAGTAGATATTGTGTTTGCATGTTGAGATAACTCTTGTGTATGTAAATAAACCATCTTTTGAACTAACTAACTGGTTGTGAGGTCATTTGATCGATAAAAGGGAAAGGCTTGTGGTTCACCGAGATAAATACATAGAGCAACAGCACCATGTGTCCATTCCTGGAAAGAGAAAACAGTTACTTGTGTTTATTCATTTCCCTTAGTGGGCTGTGATTGACAGCTTCCACACACACAGCTGTGAGCCTTGCTTCACTTATCCATCCTTTACATGGTTCAGTAACTCTGAAGTGGTCTGACCACAATGTTACAAACATCAACTGCTTCAAAGTGAGTTAAGCACGTCAATTTCCAGCTGAACACCTCAGAATCACTCAAGGGTGAAGGGGGTTGATTGAAATGCACCTAATAGTCGCCTTTTAAAGGGAATTGGATAACCACATAATCCAATTGTTCTTTAGAAATGTGGGGAAATTGTGGGGTGGGGGGTCGGAGGACTAAGAGGATTGCTCTTTGAAAGAGCTGGTGTAGACTCAACCGTTTTCTCCATACAACTGAAAATGGGCTTATAATAAAATATAGTCATGTCAATAAAATGGCTATACAACCCCCCCCCCCCCACCCCCCACCCCCACCCCAGCCCCTGCTGGCGAGTAGCCTGATTTGAAATAATTGAATGACTTTAAAAAACAAAAATGAGCCATTTACTAGTTTCTTTGGTATATACTGGACATTTTCTTAGGAAAAATATTGAATTTGCTATGACCTGGATTTTTCACCTGTCTGGCGCGCACACTCAATTGGCCTACAGGCAGACACAAAATGCGATCCCGGTCATGGTCGGTCCTGGAACATAATTTCCCGCTGGCTGGCCATCCAGTGTGAAATGTGCTCTGTGAAAGGCTGAGCATTGCCAGGGAGGGCGGGGGAGATGGGGTGCCAAGAAAAGGATGGGTGCGGGCTGGCATATCTAATGGGCTCTCTCAGGGAGACAGCCACTGCTGACCTGTTTCAGGGAGCTGCTGACCCATGAAAAATAAATATTGATGGAAAAACTATGCCATGAGTGTCTCGGCAGCACAATCATACACAGGCCTCAGTCCTCAGATAGATTTTTAAATTTTATTTCAGCCCTGATATTTTATCCCACCCTGGAAGGTTGAACCTAAAACGTAAAGTCCACCTGGCCAATCGGCCGTAAAAGCAGATGGGCCATATAAAATTGCGTCAGATTGGCTCCTTAATGGGTTAAATTACCTGCTTGATTTTGGGAGAGTGCACTTCTGACTCCCATGCCCGCCGACGAAAATATTGCACGGGTGCGCAATGACACCAATGGGGGGGGGCGGGGGTGACCCATTCGGGGGGGGTGGTCAGGGACAGGGCAGGGTGGCCCTGGCACACTCTCTCTCACCTGGACACTTTGGCACTGCCAGCCTGGCACCATGGCACTTCCACCATGGCTCCCTCGCAGTGCCACCTAGGCACCACCAGCATGCCCAGAGGGCACTGCCAGCTGGCTGTGCCAAGGTGCACAGACGCCAGGTTCCCAATGGCAGGGGTCGGCACAGGGTGCCTTTCCCTTAAGAGGTGGGGTGACATGGAGCTCGAGGACCCTGGAAGAGGTAAGTTGGGTAAAGTGGGGGGGGGGGGGGGCGGGGAGGTGGCCGTGGGGTCACTAAGAGGGGGTCGCAAGATTGGGTTTAAAAATGGCGCCCCAATTCGTGAGTAGTCTTCCTGCACTGGCAAACTGAGCTCGTCAGTGCAGGAAGTAACTAAAGTACTGCCTCGGTGGGGCGCTCCTCACCGAGGCCAAATAAAACGGAAACGGTCAGTTGAGTGACGGGGTGTTTTTCGGTGATGCAGCCGCCGAGGAACATCCCACTAAACATACCCCAAAACAGACCCCGCCCATTAAAACATACGCACTCGTGCTTGTGTGCCTTTGTTGAAATGTTCGGTTAGAAGAGCCTCCTCGAACTGCTCCAAGTATTAGAAATCTGCCACCCGTATTATATCAGTCTGGTGGTGTAACCAGCTTTGTGAACTCACCAGCTTCCAGATCAATTTATTTTAACCCAGTGTCAAAAAATGTGGAGGCTCGACTAATGCTTGACAATAAACTTGCATTCCCTGATCTTCTGTACAGATTTGACCAAATTCAGCCAGATTACATTGATATGTCCAGATCCATCCATATTATATACTCTTAATTTTTATTATTTATTTACGGGATGTGGGCGTCGCTGGTTGGGCCAGCATTTATTGCCCATCCCTAGTTGCCCTTCAAAAGGTGGTGGTGAGTTGCCTTCTTGAACCTCTGCAGTCCTTGAGGGTTAGGCACATACACAGTGCTGTTAGTAAGGGAGTTTCAGGATGTTGCCCCAGCGACAGTGAAGG
This sequence comes from Scyliorhinus torazame, assembly GCF_047496885.1. NCBI lineage: Eukaryota > Metazoa > Chordata > Chondrichthyes > Carcharhiniformes > Scyliorhinidae > Scyliorhinus > Scyliorhinus torazame. The sequence goes on along the minus strand of NC_092714.1, from coordinate 66,718,199 downwards.
AACGGTGATATATTTCCAAGTCGGATGATGAGTGACTTGGAGGGGAACCTCCAGGTGATGGGTTTCCCAGTTATCTGCTGCTCTTGTCCTTCTAGATGGTAGTGGTTGTGTGTTCGGAAGGTGTTGTCTAAGGAACCTTGGTGAGTTACTGCAGTGCATCTTGTAGACGGTGCACATGGCTGCCACTGTTCATCGGTGGAGGGTTTGAATGTTTTTTGTGGAAGGGGGAGCAATCGAGCGGACTGCTTTGTTATGGGCGAGGCGTTTTCAGAACCCCAAAATGAATCATGGAGTTCCACCAACCTCCCCCTTTAATGGATTTGTTGCTTTTCTGAGCACATGGCTTTTTCCCTAGGTGTGGGATTACAATTATGGACATGTGGGTTTTTAAACACAAAGCACTGTTTATTCCATGAACTCAACTTAACATCTTAAATAAACATTGGATCTCTTAACACCCCTTTACTTCAAAGATAACTCAGAAAATATTGCAACAGTAAATCATTCCTTAAAATGTTCCTTCAAACTTCCAAGAGACTTAACACCTTTAAACAGTATAACATCAGGTTAAAGGATATGTATATTTTCTGTAGAATGGCAGAGATATATTAGCGTGGTTGCCTTCAGCTCCAGCGAAACAGCCAGGCACTTTTTAGCTGCTCTCAGCAAAACAGCCAGGCACTTTTTCAAACTGCAAAACCAGAGAGGCACTTTTAAACTGCTCTCAGCAAAACCAGCCAGACACTCACAAGCTCATTTCAAACTAACTGCAGCTCTCTGGAAACACACAGAACACACAGCAGCTCTTTTTCAAAACTGAAACTAAAAACCTGCAAAATGGCTGAACTGAGCTGAGCTCCACCCACTCTCTGACATCACTGTTTTTTTAAAGGTACATTGCTTACATCCAGTTCTTAAAGGCACTCTCGCATGACAGCTTTGTCCTGGATGGTGTCGAGCTTCTTGAGTGTTGTTGGAGCTGCACTCATCCAGGCAAGTGGAGTTCCATCACACCCCTGACTTGTGCCTTGTAGATGGTGGACTAGCTTTGGGAGGTCAGGGAAGTGAGTTACTCGCCGTAGGATTCCTAGCCTTTGACCTGCCCAGGTAGCCACAGTATTAATGTGGCTAGTCCAGTTCAGTTTCTGATCAATGGTAACCGCCAGGATGTTGATTGTGGGGGATTCAGTGATGGTAATGCCATTGAATGACATGGGGCAGTGGTTAGATCCTCTCTTGTAGGAGATGGGCATTGTCTGGCACTTATGTGGTGCGAATGTAACTTGCCACTTGTCAACCCAAGCCTGGATATTGTCCAGGTCCTGCTGCATTTGGGCATGTACTGTTTCATTATCGTGAATGGTGCTGAACATTATGCAGTCATCCACAAACATCCCCACTTCTGATGGAAGTGAGGTCTTTGATGAAGGCGCTGAAGATGCTTGTGCCTAAGACACTACCCTAAAGAATTCCTGCAGTGATGTCCTGGAGTTGAGATGATTGACCTCCAACCACCACAACCATCTTCCTCTGTGCCAGGTATAACTCCAACCAGCGGAGAGTTTCTCCCCTGATTCCCATTGACTCCAGTTTAGCTAGGGCTCCTTGATGCCACACTCGGTCAAATGCTGCCTTGATGTCGATACATTAGGCAAGGAGAAGACTCTAATGCATACTTACCTTTTGCTTTTAATTCCTTAGAGAAAAACTTATACTGTACTGCATCATGCACTTCACTTCACACAATGGACTACTTTGTTATTACATTGACAAAGCAAAGCAACCATTTTCCACATTGAAAGATTCCCCAGACAATAATGAGATGTATAACTAGTTAAATTGTTTTTTTTAGTGGTACTGGTTGACGAAAAAATGTTGGCCAGGACAAGCTTTGGCTTTTCTTTCAATAGTGTTAAGGGATTGTTATAGTCTACTCAATAAACTACGTTTCAAGTTAACTGCTCAGGTGAAGATCAATAACTCTGCCAATTCTGTACTCTCTCAAAATTGAACTGGGGTTAACTCAAATTCCTGCTTTAAGGCTTGAACAATTAACTTTTAAACAATAAGTGAAGGTTCTATCACATTAATCAACTTATTGTGATTGAAATTTAATTTTCAGTAAATGAATAATTATTTTGTAAACCTAGTGATCCACACTGTAACTTAACTGTATCAAAATTATCTGGGAACAAGGAACTTGTCTTGGCTCTAATTTGGTTAGTTATTTTTTATTAGTATATTTTTGAGGCAGCTTTGCATTGGATGTTAAGTTGCATGAAGGAATACTTTAATAGTGCTGAACTACCCTGGATCTTAGAAACGGAGGCCGGGATTCTCCGTTTGGGAAACTAAGGGAAGAATTTGCCGGCCTCGTTGGTGACAAGGCCATTGAATCAGGAGGTAGATAGGAAAAGGAACTTGGTGAAATTACAATCACTAGGGAAGCAGTACCGAGCAAGCTGACTGGCACATCTTCGGGTCCTGATGGACTTCATTCTAGGAGTTGAAAAAAGGTGGTTTGCGAGGTAGTGGATGCATTGTTTATAATTTTACAAAATGTGCTAGATTTGGAAAGGTTCCATCAGCCTGGAAAGTAGCCCTTCTATTCAAGAAGGGAGGGAAGCAGAAAGGAAACTATAAGCCAGTGAGTTTGATGTCCGTCGTGGGGACAGTGTTAGAATCAATAATTAAAGAGGTTATAGCTAGGTATTTAGCCAAGCTCAAGGTAATTGGGAAGAGTCAACATAGTTTTATAAAAGGGAAGCCAATTTATGAGTTCTTTGAAGGTGTAACATGTGCTGTGGATTGAGGGGAGCCTGTAAATTTACTGTGTTTGGATTTCCAGAAAGCATTTGAAAAGGTGCCAAATCGAAGGTTATTGGTGTAGGAGATAGCATATTAGCCTGGACTGAAGATTGGCTGGCTGGCAGAAAACAGAGAGTATACATAAATGAGTCTTTGTCTGTTTGGCAGGATGTGATGAGTGGAGTCCTGCAGGGGTGTGTGCTGAGGCTTCAACTTTTAACAATTTCCATCAACAAAGTAAGTGAGGGGAGCAAAGGCAAGGCAGCTAAATGTTTAGATGACACAATGATAGGTAGGAAGTTAGACCGAGTTTGCAGATGAATTTGGATAGGTTGAGTGAGTGAGCAAATATCTGGCAGCTGGAGTATAATGTGGGGAAATGTACAATTGTTCACTTTGGCAGGAAGAATAAAACAGCAGGGTATGACTTACATGGAGAATCGACTGCAGAATTCCAAGGTGTAGAGAAATCTAGGGGTTGTTGCGCGTGAGTCACAAAAGGTTAGTTCGCAGGTGCAGCAAGTCATTTAGAAGACCCATGGAAAGTTATCCTTTGTTACGAGAAAAGGAAGGATGTTGGGCTGGATTCTCCATCCCGCCGCGCCAGATTTCTGGGGCGAGATTCTCCGACCCCCCGCCGGGTCGGAGAATCGCCGGGGACTGGCGTGAATCCCGCCCCCGCTGGTTGCCGAATTCTCCGCCACCGGAGATTCGACGGGGGCGGGAATCGCGCCGCGGCGGTTGGCGGCCCCCCCCCCCCCCGTGATTCTCCGGCCCGGATGGGCCGAAGTCCCGCTGCTAGGATGCCTGTCCCACCGGCGTGGATTAAACCACCTCTCTTACCGGCGGGACAAGGCGGCACGGGCGGGCTCCGGGGTCCTGGGGGGAAATCGTGACCCCTTGTAATTGACACCCTTGGAAAAAGCTTGTTGCTGTCCACCCTGCCCATACCGCTCATAATTTTGTAGACCTCAATCAGGTCCCCCCTCAACCTCCGTCTTTCCAACGAAAACAATCCTAATGTACTCAACCTTTCTTCATAACTAGCACCCTCCATACCATGCAATATCCTGGTGAACCTTCTCTGCACTCTCTCTAAAGCATCCACATCCTTCTGGTAATGTGGCGACCAGAACTGCACGCAGTATTCCAAATGTGGCCTAACCAAAGTCCTATACAACTGTAACATGACCTGCCGGCTCTTGTACTCAATACTCCGTCCCATGAAGGCAAGCATGCTTTATGCCTTCTTGACCACTCTATCGACCTGCGTTGCCACCTTCAGGGTACAATGGACCTGAACTCCCAGATCTCTCTGTACATCAATTTTTCCCAGGACTCTTCCATTGACTGTATAGTCCGCTCTTGAATTAAATCTTCCAAAATGTATCACCTCGCATTTGCCTGGATTGAACTCCATCTGCCATTTCTCTGCCCAACTTTCCAATCTATCTATATTTTGCTATATTCTCTGACAGTCCGCCTCGCTATCTGCAACTCCACCAATCTTAGTATCATCTGCAAACTTGCTAATCAGACCACCTATACCTTCGTCCAGATCATTTATGTATATCACAAACTTTATCAAACGCCTCACTGAAGTCCATGTATATGACATCTACAGCCCTTCCCTCATCAATTAACGTTGTCACTTCCTCAAAGAATTCTATTAGGTTTGTAAGGCACGATCTTCCCTGCACAAAACCATGCTGCCTATCACTGATAAGTCTATTTTCTTCCAAATGTGAATAAATCTTATCCCTCAGTATCTTCTCCAACAGTTTGTCTACCACTGACGTCAAGCTCACAGGTCTATAATTCCCTGGATTATCCCTGCTACCCTTCTTAAACAAAGGGACAACATTCGCAATTCTCCAGTCCTCCGGGACCTTACCCGTGCTCAAGGATGCTGTAAAGATATCTGTTAAGGCCCCAGCTATTTCGTCCCTCGCTTCCCTCAGTAACCTGGGATAGATCCCATCCGGACCTGGGGACTTGTCCACCTTAATGCCTTTTAAAATACCCAAAACTTCCCCCTTCCTTATGCCGACTTGACCTAGAGTATTTAAACATCCATCCCTAGCCTCAACATCTGTCATGTCCCTCTCCTTGGTGAATACCGATGCAAAATACTCATTAAGCATCTCACCCATTTCCTCTGACTCCACGCATAAATTCCCTCTTTTGTCTTTGAGTGGGCCACTCCTTTCTCTAGTTACCCTCTTGCTCCTTATATACGAATAAAAGGCTTTGGGATTTTCCTTAACCCTGTTAGCCAAAGATATTTCATGACCCCTTTTAGCCCTCTTTATTGCGCGTTTGAGATTTGTCCTACTTTCCCGATATTCCTCCAAAGCTTCATTAGTTTTAAGTCGCTTGGATCTTCTGTATGCTTCCTTTTTCATCTTAGCTATTCTCACAATTCCACCCGTCATCCATGGTTCCCTAATCTTGCCATTTTTATCCCTCATTTTCACAGGGTCATGTCTGTCCTGCACTCTAATCAACCTTTCTTTAAAAGACTCCCACATTTCAAATGTGGATTTACCCTTAAAGAGCTGCTCCCAATCCACATTCCCTAGCTCCTGCCGAATTTTGTTATACTTTGCCTTTCCCCAATTTAGCACTCTTCCTTTAGGACCACTCTCGTCTTTGTCCATGAGTATTCTAAAACTTACGAAATTGTGATCGCTATTCCCAAAGTAATCACCGACTGAAACTTCAACCACCTGGCCAGGATCATTCCCCAATACCAGGTCCAGTATGACCCCTTCCTGAGTTGGACTATTTACATACTGCTCTAAAAAACTCTCCTGTAAGCTCCTTACAAATTCTGCTCCATCTACGCCTCCAACACTACATGAGTCCCATTCAATGTTGGGGAAGTTAAAATCTCCCATCACGACCATCCTATTGCTCTGACGTTTTTCTATAATCTGTCAACATGTTTGTACCTCTACTTCACACTCGCTTTTGGGAGGCCTGTAGTAAAGTCCCAACAGTGTTACTGCACCCTTCCTATTTCTTAGCCATATTGCCTCAGTGCTTGAATCCTTCATCGTGCCCTCCTTAATCACAGCTGTGTTACCATTTCTGTCCATATTGCAACTCCTCACCCCTTTTACCTCCCTCTCTATCCCTCCTGAAGCATCTATACCCTGGGATATTTAGTTGCCAGTCTTGCCCTTCCCTCAACCAAGTCTCAGTAATACCAATAACATCATATTCCCAGGTAGTAATCCAAGCCCTAAATTCATCTGCCTTACCTGCTACACTTCTCGCATTAAAACAAATGCACCTCAGACCACCTGTCCCTTTGCATTCATCATCTCTTCCCTGTCTACTCTTCCCCTTAGTCACATTGAGTTTATTATCTAGTACCTTACTGGCTTTAGTTGCTGCCTCTTTACTGTGCTCTAACTTCCTAATCTGGTTCCCATCCCCCTGCCACATTAGTTTAAAACCTCCCCAACAGTGTTAACAAAAGCACCCCCTAGGACATTGGTTCCAGTCCTGCCCAGGTGTAGACCATCCGATTTGTAATGATCCCATTGCCCCCAGAACCGGTTCCAATGTCCCAAAATTCTGAACCCCTCCCTCCTGCACCGTCTCTCAAGCCACGTATTCATTCTAACTATTCTTGAATTTCTACTCTGACTGTCTCGTGGCACTGGTAGCAATCCTGAGAGTACTACCTTTGAGATCCTACTTTTTAACTTATCTCCTAACTCCCTAAATTCTGATTGTAGGACCTCATCCCGTTTTTTACCTATATCTTTGGTGCCTATAAGCACGACAACTGGCTGTTCACCCTCCCCTTTCAGTCTGTCCTGCAGCCGATCTGAGACATCCCTGACCCGTGCACCCGGGAGGCAACATACCATTCGGGAGTCTACACCCCTTACGATTGAATCCCCTATGACTATAGCCCTGCCAGTCTTTTTCCCGCCCTTCTGTGCAGCAGAGCCAGCCACGGTGCCATGAGCCTGGCTACTACTGCCTTCCCCTGGTGAGTCATCTCCCCCAACAGTATCCAAAACGGTATACCTGTTTTGGAGGGAGATGACCGCAGGGGACACCTGCACTGCCTTCCTGCTCTTTCTCTGCCTTTTGGTCACCCATTCCCTGTCTCCCACACCAATCCTAATCTGCGGTGTGACCAACTCACTGAACGTGCTATCCACGACCTCCTCAGCATCGCGGATGTTCCAAAGTGAGTCCATCCGCAGCACCAGAGCCGTCATGCGGTCTAACAGGAGCTGCAGCTGGACACACTTCCCGCACATGAAGGAGTCAGGGGCATCGGCCGTGTCCCTGAACTCCCACATTGAGCACGAGGAGCATAACATGGGTCTGGGATCTCCTGCTATTTTTACACTTTACCTTAACTGATTACAAATATAATATCAAATAATGAATAAGTGAAGGAATAAAGATTTTACTTACCAATCACAATACTTATCAACACACAAAGAGTTAAATTTCTCCCAGCTACTGCTAATTGGAGCACTTTCCTTACCAGCCAATCAGGTCACTACTTTGCTGTGATGTCACTCTTCAAGGTAAGTTTTTAAAGAGTTAAAGAGGTAAACTTACCTTCCCGACAGGCCCCTAGCCACTGCCCCTGCCGAAAATCTGAAGGCCGCTTCTCCGGCAGCTGTGTCCCCGCCGCTCTCCTCGCGCTCTTTCACTGTGTCCCCACCGCTCTCCTCGCGCTCTTTTATCCTGTGTCCCCGCGCTCTCCTCGCGCTCTTTCACTGTGCCCCCGCCGCTCTCCTCACACTCTCTTTCACTGTGTCCCCGCCACTCTCCTCACACGCTCTTTCACTGTGTCCCCCCGCTCTCCTTGGGCTCTTTCACTGTGTTTCGCTGGCTGGTCAATGGGGTTTCCCATTGTGGGGCAGCCCCTTGCCATCGGGAAACCCCCGGGCTGTCAGCAAAATGGAGCATCCCACCGGCGGAGAATCCAGCCCGTTATGCATCAGTTGTACAGGACATTGGTGAGACTGCATCTTGAACATTGTGTACAGGTTTGGTCTCCTTATTTTTGGAAGGATTTTGGAGGTGGTTCAGAGGAAGTTTGTTAGATTGATACCTGGAATGAACAGGTTGTCTTATTCTAGTTTCTACTGGAGTTTAGAAGAGTGAGGGGTAATTTGATTGAAGTATATAAAATCCTGAACTGTATTGACCAGGTAGCTGCGGAAATGATATTCCCACTTGTGGGTGAGTCCAGAAATCGGGGACTCTGTTTTAAAATTAGGGGTCACTCTTACAGGACAGAGATGAGGAGAATGTGTTTCTCTCAGCGGGTTGCGCAACTTTGGACCTCTGCCCCAGAGCACAGTGGAAGCGGAGTCACTGAAACTTTTTAGGGCAGACATAGACCATTTCTTGTTGGGCAAGCAAATCAAAGCTTACCAGGGGAAGGTTGGAATGTGGAACTCAATGCAAACAGATCAGCCACGACCTTATTGAATGCTGGAGCAGGCGAGGGGACAAACGGCTTACTTGTGCTCCTATTTCGTATGTTTGTATGTTCATAAGAGTGGTTGTAGGACTTTCAAATACCAGGCCTAAGCTATGTAATTCATCATTAAAATTAGTCAAACTATGTAAGAAATGTGCATTAAAACTACAAATTAATGTTTATGTACAAAATATGGTTTATTATTAATAATAATAGCAACTTGCATTTGTGTAGCACCTTTAAGATGGGTCCCAAACTGCCTCACAGGAGCATTATCAAACAAAGGTTGATACCAAGCCAATAAGGTGATATTAGGGGACCTGATCAAAAGCCTGCTCAAAGAGGTAGGTTTTAAGAAACCCTACTTCTTCAGCGAATCACTCACTAATGAGAACGATTGTCCACCTAAGAAACTCCATGTTACTGGACATGGTTCTGCGGTTCTTGCCTGGCTGATGATCCCAATCATGAGCCGTATCTTTGACCACACACTTGGCAGGTGTTTCTGGGAGGTGAGATTGGTCCCTGGACTCTAGATTGTTGGTATTTCTTTCTTAGGTTCCTTTTCCAAGCCTCCAGAGAAGGGAAGAGAGGTAGAGAGGCAGGGAGGCCTAGGCAGGGAACTACAGAGATTGTAGCAAGATAATTGGGAATGTTCAAAAGACCAGAATTGAAGGAGTGCAGAGATCTCAGGCGGAGGTGGAGCTGGAAGAGATTAAAGAGATATTGAGGGGTGAGGTAATTGAGGGATTTGAAAACCAAGATGAAACAGTAGGACCTCATTAACATCTGGCCAGCAGCTGACCAAATGGAATGAACATCAGCAGTTTCAGCCAAAGGCTTTTGGGAATGTTGTCCTGCAACTAGGTGGGGAGGAGGGACCTGCGGTTGGGAGGGTAGGCAAAGGCTTCCTTGAGGGCTGGGAAGCATTCCTCAAGACTACTGAACAGCCAATTATCTTGAGGAATTGGAGTTCCCTCCTCCCATTTCATTGCTAGCTGTGGGCACAAATCCCACAATGACTGCTAAATCTCATGAGAGGCCCAAAACAGGATTTGTGCCTGCAAGATTTTGGTTATGATCTTCCTCGCCATCCCCTGATAATGCAATCAGGTTCACGCTCAGGAAGGGCATGAGCTTGATTAGCACATTTTATAATAAATTTGAATGCAATTATATGGCTTGACGCCTACTTCAATCTCCACTATACTGTCCTACCCAGGCGATGTGACGTCACAACTGCTGATGACCACGTGGGGGCACACAGGTAGGTACAGCTCGCTGGGTGGTGAGGGACAAGGCTGGGCAGTGCCCCCTGACAATCTGACACTACCTGTCTGTGGTGAACCACAGTAATAGGAGATGTCAGGTAGGACCTGCACTACAGGTTCGCCGGTAGCTCCTGCCGGCTGGCTCCGCCCACGGAGAACTGTATAAATATGCATGACCTCCAGTGCCCTGCCATTTCGCCAACTGCAGCAGGAGGCCACACATCTGACTGTAATAAAGCCACAGTTATACCCAACTTTAGTCTTTGTGCCACCTCCACCACCGCCAGCACCGACTTCGCCGCCACCGTTACGACACTCCCAATGAAGCACCAATGCACCGGACCGGCTGAACCTTTGACGGACTCTGGACCGTCAACGTGGACTTTTCTTTCCCTACCACTGTACATAATTGTACTAATTGTATATAGTTTCACGTCACCCCCGCCGGACTCATTTTTAACAGGTGGCGAATGTGGTGATCCACTGTATTAGGGGATGTAAGGTAGGACCTGCACTACAGGTTCGCCGGTAGCTCCTGCCGGCTGGCTCCGCCCAGGGAGAACTGTATAAATATGCATGACCTCCAGTGCCCTGCCATTTCGCCAGCTGCAGCAGGAGGCCACACATCTGACTGTAATAAAGCCACAGTTGTACCCAACTTTAGTCTTTGTGCAATTGATCGTGCATCAATGCTCAAATCTGTGGAGTAAGGTTTGAACATAAAATCTGTTGATTCAGAGGAGTGGGGTACCCACCTCCACCTCAGTAGTGGCAGCATGTGGATGGCAGAAATCAGGATTCCATCTTTAAATGGTGCCCCAATCTATGCTGAAAATACCCCCCCCCCCCCCCCCCCCCCCACCCCACCGGCACGCAGGGCCCCCAGCAAGCATCAGGTCATTAAAGGTCTTTTCTGTGTTTCTCTTTCCCAGGTGCTGCTTAACTTGTTGATTGTTTCCAGTTATTTTTGTAGTTTTGTAGCATCTGTAGTATTTTGCTTTTATTTACGTGAAGTTGGTTAATTTTGTTTTTCAAATGTTGTTACTTGCGGTGAGCACCAAGGGTATAAATTACAGGGAAGTTGTAATCCTCAAACGTTTCACCTAGTTAATGTAGCAAATCCTTATTTATGGAGTTGTAAAATGTGAGTAGTTGATTATATTAGGGGCTGTTTTTGATGTGCTGTTAGTTAGACTTACCCTGGCACATTTCGGCTTTGAAAATATTTTCATTCCATGCTGCGAAAAGTGTGAGCTGATGATGTGTCAGCGAGGGAGGTCTGGCATCTAGGGCGTCATTCTCCAACCCCCCAGAGGGTCGGAGAATGGCCGTTGGCTGCCATGAATCCCGCCCCCGCCGGTTGCCGAAGTCTTCGAAGGGAGAAAAGTCGGCGGGGCGTTAATGGCGCCGCTGCCGCGGAGAATGTCACGGGTCTGCGCAAGGCAGCCGATTTTCGGCCTGCCGATATTCTCCCTTCCGGATGGGCCGAAGTCCCGTCGACGTGATGACCGTTCACGTCGACGTGAACCAAACCTCCTTTTCATCGGCGTGACCCGGTGCTCCAGGCTCACGCCGACCAGCGTGGAGGTGAGTGACGGCGTGGGGGGTTGGCTCTGGGCAGGCGATGGCGTGGCCGCAGTCTGAATGCGTGAGGAGAGGTGTGTCTCGGGTTGTGTGTGTGTGTGTGCGGCGGGGGGGGGGGGGGGGGGCTCCGGGGGAGTGCCGGGAGGGGGTCCGTGCCGGGGTGGAGGTTGGGGGGGGTCCGTGCCGTGCCGGGGTGGAGGTTGGGGGGGGTCCGTGCTGGGGTGGAGGTTGGGGGGGGTCCGTGCTGGGGTGGAAGTTGGGGGGGGTCCGTGCTGGGGTGGAGGTTGGGGGGGCGGGGGGGGTCCGTGCTGGGGTGGAGGTTGGGGGGGGCCCGTGCCGTGCCGGGGTGGAGGTTGGGGGGGGGGTCCGTGCTGGGGTGGAGGTTGGGGGGGGGGTCCGTGCTGGGGTGGAGGTTGGGGGGGGGTCCGTGCCGTGCCGGGTTGGAGGTTGGGGGGGGTCCGTGCTGGGGTGGAGGTTGGGGGGGGGTCCGTGCCGTGGTGGAGGTTGGGGGGGGTCCGTGCTGGGGTGGAGGTTGGGGAGGGGTCCGTGCTGGGGTGGAGGTTGGGGGGGGGTCCGTGCCGTGCCGGGGTGGAGGTTGGGGGGTTCCGTGCTGGGGTGGAGGTTGGGGGGGGGGTCCGTGCCGGGGTGGAGGTTGGGGGGGGTCCGTGCCGTGCCGGGGTGGAGGTTGGGGGGGGGGGGTCCGTGCTGGGGTGGAGGTTGGGGGGGGGTTCCGTGCCGGGTTGGAGGTTGGGGGGGTCCGTGCCGTGCCGGGGTGGAGGTTGGGGGGGGTCCGTGCCGTGCCGGGTTGGAGGTTGGGGGGGGTCCGTGCCGTGCCGGGTTGGAGGTTGGGGGGGGTCCGTGCTGGGGTGGAGGTTGGGGGGGGGTCCGTGCTGGGGTGGAGGTTGGGGGGGGGTCCGTGCCGGGGTGGAGGTTGGGGGGGGTCCGTGCTGGGGTGGAGGTTGGGGAGGGGTCCGTGCTGGGGTGGAGGTTGGGGGGGGGGGTCCGTGCCGTGCCGGGGTGGAGGTTGGGGGGGTTCCGTGCTGGGGTGGAGGTTGGGGGGGGGTCCGTGCCGGGGAGGAGGTTGGGGGGGGTCCGTGCCGTGCCGGGGTGGAGGTTGGGGGGGGGGGTCCGTGCTGGGGTGGAGGTTGGGGGGGGGTTCCTTGCCGGGTTGGAGGTTGGGGGGGTCCGTGCCGTGCCGGGGTGGAGGTTGGGGGGGGGGGGGGGGTCCGTGCTGGGGTGGAGGTTGGGGGGGGGGTTCCGTGCCGGGTTGGAGGTTGGGGGGGGGGGTCCGTGCTGGGGTGGAGGTTGGGGGGGGGTCCGTGCCGTGCCGTGCCGGGGTGGAGGTTGGCGGGGGGTCCGTCCTGGGGTGGAGGTTGGGGGGGGGGGGGTCCGTGCTGGGGTGGAGGTTGGGGGGGGGGGTCCGTGCTGGGGTGGAGGTTGGGGGGCGGGGGTCCGTGCTGGGGTGGAGATTGGGGGGGGTCCGTGCCGTGCCGTGCTGGGGTGGAGGTTGGCGGGGGGTCCGTCCTGGGGTGGAGGTTGGGGGGGGGGGGGGTCCGTGCTGGGGTGGAGGTTGGGGGGGGTCCGTGCTGGGGTGGAGGTTGGGGGGCGGGGGTCCGTGCTGGGGTGGAGATTGGGGGGGGGTCCGTGCCGTGCCGGGGTGGAGGTTGGGGGGGGGTCCGTGCCGTGGTGGAGGTTGGGGGGGTGTCCGTGCTGGGGTGGAGGTTGGGGGGGGGTCCGTGCCGTGCCGGGGTGGAGGTTGGGGGGGGGGTCCGTGCTGGGGTGGAGGTTGGGGGGGGGGGTTCCGTGCCGATGTGGAGGTTGGGGGGGGGTCCGTGCCGTGCCGGGGTGGAGGTTGGGGGGGGGTCCGTGCTGGGGTGGAGGTTGGGGGGGGGTCCGTGCTGGGGTGGATGTTGGGGGGGGTCCGTGCTGGGGTGGAGGTTGGGGAGTGGTCCGTGCTGGGGTGGAGGTTGGGGGGGGGTCCGTGCCGTGCCGGGGTGGAGGTTGGGGGGGTTCCGTGCTGGGGTGGAGGTTGGGGGGGGTCCGTGCCGGGGTGGAGGTTGGTGGGGGGTCCGTGCTGGGGTGGAGGTTGGGGGGGGGTTCCGTGCCGGGTTGGAGATTGGGGGGGTCCGTGCCGTGCCGGGGTGGAGGTTGGGGGGGGGGGTCCGTGCCGGGTTGGAGGTTGGGGGGGGGTCCGTGCTGGGGTGGAGGTTGGGGGGGGGTCCGTGCCGTGCCGTGCCGGGGTGGAGGTTGGCGGGGGGTCCGTGCTGGGGTGGAGGTTGGGGGGGGGGGTCCGTGCTGGGGTGGAGGTTGGGGGGGTGTCCGTGCTGGGGTGGAGGTTGGGGGGGGGTCCGTGCCGTGCCGGGGTGGAGGTTGGGGGGGTGTCCGTGCCGGGGTGGAGGTTGGGGGGGGGTCCGTGCTGGAGTGGAGGTTGGGGGGGGGGTCCGTGCCGTGCCGGGGTGGAGGTTGGGGGGGGGGGTCCGTGCTGGGGTGGAGGTTGGGGGGGGGGTTCCGTGCCGGGGTGGAGGTTGGGGGGGGGTCCGTGCCGTGCCGGGGTGGAGGTTGGGGGGGGGGTCCGTGCTGGGGTGGAGGTTGGGGGGGGGGTCCGTGCTGGGGTGGAGGTTGGGGGGGGGGTCCGTGCCGTGCCGGGGTGGAGGTTGGGGGGGGGGGTCCGTGCTGGGGTGGAGGTTGGGGGTGGTCCGTGCCGGGGTGGAGGTTGGGGGGGGTCCGTGCTGGGGTGGAGGTTGGGGAGGGGTCCGTGCTGGGGTGGAGGTTGGGGGGGGGTCCGTGCCGTGTCGGGGTGGAGGTTGGGGGGGTTCCGTGCTGGGGTGGAGGTTCGGGGGGGTCCGTGCCGGGGTGGAGGTTGGGGGGGGGTCCGTGCCGTGCCGGGGTGGAGGTTGGGGGGGGGGTCCGTGCTGGGGTGGAGGTTGGGGGGGGCTTCCGTGCCGGGTTGGAGGTTGGGGGGGTCCGTGGCGTGCCGGGGTGTAGGTTGGGGGGGGGTCCGTGCTGGGGTGGAGGTTGGGGGGGGGGGTTCCGTGCCGGGTTGGAGGTTGGGTGGGGGGTCCGTGCTGGGGTGGAGGTTGGGGGCGGGGTCCGTGCCGTGCCGGGGTGGAGGTTGGGTGGGGGGTCCGTGCTGGGGTGGAGGTTGGGGGGGGTCCGTGCCGTGCCGGGGTGGAGGTTGGCGGGGGGTCCGTGCTGGGGTGGAGGTTGGGGGGGGTGGGGTCCGTGCTGGGGTGGAGGTTGGGGGGGGCGTCCGTGCTGGGGTGGAGGTTGGGGGGCGGGGGTCCGTGCTGGGGTGGAGATTGGGGGGGGGTCCGTGCCGTGCCGGGGTGGAGGTTGGGGGGGGTCCGTGCCGGGGTGGAGGTTGGGGGGGGGTCCGTGCTGGGGTGGAGGTTGGGGGGGGGTCCGTGCCGTGCCGGGGTGGAGGTTGGGGGGGGGGTCCATGCTGGGGTGGAGGTTGGGAGGGGGGGTTCCGTGCCGGGGTGGAGGTTGGGAGGGGGTCCGTGCCGGGGTGGAGGTTGGGGGGGGTCCGTGCTGGGGTGGAGGTTGGGGGGGGGTCCGTGCGGGGGTGGAGGTTGGGGGGGGTCCGTGCCTTGCCGGGGTGGAGGTTGGGGGGGTGGTCCGTGCTGGGGTGGAGGTTGGGGGGGGTGGGGTCCGTGCTGGGGTGGAGGTTGGGGGGGGCGTCCGTGCTGGGGTGGAGGTTGGGGGGCGGGGGCCCGTGCTGGGGTGGAGATTGGGGGGGGGTCCGTGCCGTGCCGGGGTGGAGGTTGGGGGGGGTCCGTGCCGGGGTGGAGGTTGGGGGGGGGTCCGTGCTGGGGTGGAGGTTGGGGGGGGGTCCGTGCCGTGCCGGGGTGGAGGTTGGGGGGGGGGTCCATGCTGGGGTGGAGGTTGGGAGGGGGGGTTCCGTGCCGGGGTGGAGGTTGGGAGGGGGTCCGTGCCGTGCCGGGGTGGAGGTTGGGGGGGGTCCGTGCTGGGGTGGAGGTTGGGGGCGGGTCCGTGCGGGGGTGGAGGTTGGGGGGGGTCCGTGCCGTGCCGGGGTGGAGGTTGGGGGGGGGGTCCATGCTGGGGTGGAGGATGGGGGGGGGGTCCGTGCCGGGGTGGAGGTTGGGGGGGGTCCGTGCCGTGCCGGGGTGGAGGTTGGGGGGGGTCCGTGCTGGGGTGGAGGTTGGGGGGGGGGGTTCCGTGCCGGGTTGGAGGTTGGGGGGGGGGGGTCCGTGCTGGGGTGGAGGTTGGGGGGGGGGTCCGTGCCGTGCCGGGGTGGAGGTTGGGGGGGGGTCGGTGCTGGGGTGGAGGTTGGGGGGGGTGTCCGTGCTGGCGTGTAGGTTGGGGGGGGTCCGTGCCGGGGTGGAGGTTGGGGGTGGGGTCCGTGCTGGGGTGGAGGTTGGGGGTGGGGTCCGTGCCGGGGTGGAGGTTGGGGGGGATCCGTGCTGGGGTGGAGGTTGGGGGGGGGGTCCGTGCGGGGTGGAGGTTGGGGGTTAGGGAGGGGGTCTGTGCCGAGGAGGGGGATGGGAGGGCAAGTGAGTTGGTCCACCTGGCCAGGTGCCAGCGTCCAACAGTTGGACCCATGCGGTCCATGCCACCTGGCTGGGGGGAGGAGGGGATATGGGCAATGATGACATGTCGTCGTTCCCCTCCCCCCCCACCAGGCCGTCATGTTTTCAGATCATCCAGCGATGTTGGCCGCCGTGGTGGCAGCCGCTCATGTCTATGTTGCCCTGGATGAGTAGGAGGAGGAGGAGGAGGAGGAGCGTGCCAGAGAGGCGGCGCAGGCTTCCGCAGAGGGGCAGGCGGCAGCCGCCCAGGCTGGAGGGACACCTGACCGACAGGACGAGGAGGGGGAGGAGGACGTCGCGGCCCCACGGCAACGGAGGCACCCTAGGGCGCCCCGTGTGTACCGGCCCCGGCAGTCATACCAGGACCTCACGGACCGGGAATGCAGGAGGAGACTCCGGATTAGCCGGGAAACCGTGGCAAACATCTGCCACCTGCTGGCCCACCTGTCACCGCGTGGCACTGGCGGGGGACACCCTCTCCCCGTGTCCGTCAAGGTTACGGTGGCCCTGAACTTTTATGCAACGGGATCATTCCAGGCACCGAGTGGGGACTTGTCCGGCATATCGCAGACATCGGTGCACCGGTGCATCCGGGCAGTGACAGATGCCCTATATGCCATGGCGCACCGCTACATCCGCTTCCCCGTGGACCGGGCCAGCCAAGATGCCCGGGCCGTGGGCTTCTCTGCCGTGGCCGGGTTCCCCATGGTCCAGGGCGCGATCGATGGGATGCACGTCGCCGTGCGGCCACCTGCAGATAACAGGACCGTGTTCATTAATAGGAAGGGGACCTATTCGATGAACGTACAGGTCGTCTGCGACCACCGCATGATGATCCTGCACGTCTGCGCCCGTCACCCAGGCAGTGTACACGACTCATTTGTGTTGTCGCGGTCATCCATCCCCGGCATGTACGAGGGACGCCATCCCCGGCTGAGGGGCTGGTTGCTGGGCGACAGGGGCTACCCATTGCGATCGTGGCTGATGACGCCTATACGGAGGCCACGCAATGAGGCGGAGAACCGCTACAATGATGCCCATGTAGCGACAAGGGGAGTGATCGAGAGGTGCTTTGGCGTGCTGAAGATGCGTTTCAGGTGCCTGGACCTCTCTGGGGGCGCCCTCCAGTATCGGTCAGATAGGGTCGGCCGCATCATAGTGGTGTGCTGCGCCCTGCACAACATAGCCCAGCAGAGGGGCGATGTGCCGCAGGCAGAGGAGGGCGGAGTGGAGGAGCAGCAGGAAGAGGCCCAGTCCTCCCCAGGTGAGGGGGATGGGGGCAATGGTCAGGGCAGACGGGGTAGACACAGGCAGGTGGCTGTCCACCGTTACCGGCTGGCCCAGCGGGCACGGGACAGACTGATGGACGCCCGCTTCACTGACTAGATGGGCGTGGGAATCGGGTAGTATGGCCACAGACCGCACACCATGGCAACAGCCGACCACCCACACCCCCCACCCATCCACCCACCCAGCACCCTCACCCCCCTCCCCAACCCCACCCACCCCACCCGCATGCACAACACCCGCCCCCCCCATTGCCGATCCACCTGCGGCACAACGGGCCGGGCTCACACAGTTGCGGGTGGACGCGTGTCTATCGCAGGCCATGGAGGATGATGACAACCTGCCCTGCGATGAGCTCCTGGCTCTACATCGTTGGACTATGTCTGACCCATGGCCACAGTACCACCATCCACCCGGACCATCCCTGCATGCGGCTGTGACACTGCAGCGTACGGTCCCGTCCTCTGCCCGGGGGATGTTGATGGCGGCCCAGGGGGAAGGGGGCAGACTCACTTGGGGCTGAGGTAAGACCACCCCTCACACACTTGCGCTCAACGTACATGACACCCCCGCACACTTTGGACAGAGCACAAAGGCAGCTTCGGTAGGTGTAACATTGACTTTAATAACCAAAGGAGTTCATGCACGTGCCCTAGCCCCTAAAACTCATCTGTGCCCTGCACCCGTGCCAACTTACTCAGTGTCTAATTGTTTGGCCTTACGGGCCCTTTGACTACGTCTACGTGGTTCCCCAGACGGTACAGCAGAACTGGAGGTGGACTCCTGTGATTCCTGCCCTCTGACACTGGATCCCTTTGGCGCCGTTTCCTGGGGCGTCCTGGCCTAGATGGGCCAGGCTGCGGCCCGGGCGACTGGGATGGTGAGCTGCCAGCCTGTCCTGCCCGTTGCCCACCCGATGCACCTGGGACGGAAGGGGGGGAGTCCGAGGTGTCGCGGTGTACCGGGACCTCCCCTACAGAGGGAGTCGGAACGGACCACACCACCTCCTCCTCCCTCGGGGTGCCCGATGGCCCCCAGGCCTCTACATGGGTGGGGGATGCGAATGGACTGGCCATCCGACGCCCCCCCGACATCTGGCGCTGCCAGTCCTGGAGGCCCGTGCTGGTATCGACAGGGGTCTGCAGGTTTGCAGCCATGGAGCCCAGGGGGTTGGCAAACCCTATCTGTGACAGTGCGACGCCGGCTCGCACATGGCCACTGGCGCCGATGCCCTCAGCGATGGCCTGCAGAGACTGGGCCATGGCCTGCTGAGACTGGGCCATGGCGTGCTGAGACTGGGCCATGGCCTGCTGAGACTGGGCCATGGCCTGCAGAGACTGGGCCATTGCCTGCAGAGACTGGGCTATGGCGTTGAGCGCCTCTGCCATCTGGCGCTGGCACTGGCTCATGGCCTCCTGTGAGAGGGCAGCCATTTCCTGGGCCACAGACGCCGCCTGCACGGAAGGCCCCAGGCCTCGCAAACCGTTCCCCATGTCTGACACCGTCGCACCCATTGCCTCCAGCGCGGATGCCACCCGTACGGTGTCAGCCTGGGTGGCACGCATGATCGGCACCACTCCCAGCTCCTGGACGCGGGTGGACTCCTCCACCTGCGACCGCAGCCGCCGCAAGCCGCCCGTCACCCTCTTCGCTCGTCTCCGGGTCGGTGGTTGCATCGGATCTATGTGTGGGTGTGGTAACTGCAGGAACCCGGGGTCCATCTGGGCGGCAGATGTTCGCTTGGGCTGGGCTCCCTCCGACCGCCCGGTCCCTCTGCTGCTCCTACCTCCACCTGCTGTACCGGGACGGCTGTGTTGTGCGCACCAGTGAGTGTACCAGACGCCTCATCACGAAAGTGCCCAACCGTGGTGAGTGTTTCTGCGATGGTGGAGGGTGTTGGTGACAGCAGTGGCGTTGTGTCGTGCTCTTCGTCCCACTCTGAGTCCATGGCACTTTGGGGTGGGGGTTCGTCTCCACCCATCCACTCTGAGTCACTGTCCGGTATTTCGTCTTCCTGGGTAGTGCTGTCCCGGGTAGGGGTGTCCTGGGTAGTGCTGTCCCGGGTAGGGGTGTCCCGGGTAGGGGTGTCCTGGGTAGGGGTGTCCTGGGTAGTGGTGTCCTGGCTCGGATGTGACGGGGGCCTGTGGCTGCCCCCCTCGTCGCTGGGTAGTCGCTCCCGCACGTGACGGGGGTGTCGTCTCCCTGTTGTTCCAGGTCTCTCCGTCTCCCGTGGCCTCCGAGGGGCATCCTGCGGGCGTCGCATGCTGGAGGGTGCGGGTCTCTCCGTCTCCCGTGGTCTCCGAGGGGCATCCTGCGGGCGTCGCATGCTGGAGGGTCCGGGTCTCTCCGTCTCCCGTGGTGTGCGAGGGGCATCCTGCGGGCGTCGCATGCTGGAGGGTGCGGGTCTCTCCGTCTCCCGTGGTCTCCGAGGGGCATCCTGCGGGCGGTCTGCATCTGCGGGGTTGGGTGCCTGGACGTTTGGTCCTGCGATACACAATGAAGCATGCATGGTTAGACATCAGGCAGTGATCAGGTGATACGGGGAGGGGGATATAGGGGAGGGGGGATATGGGGACGGGCTGTCGGTGGCTCACTCGCTAGTACGCCCCCGACCTCTGCATCAGCAACCTCCCGGTCCTCAGGTCCGCCAGCCAGTTCCAGGGCCCTTTCCTGGTGTACGGTCAGTGGCCTCTCATCAGCGGGCCCTCCTCCAGTCCTCACATGCTCCCTATTGTTGTGTGCGCGCTTCTCCTGTGGGTGGGGGGGCAGGGGTAAAAGGCAACAGTGTTAGGCAGGTATATGAATGCACGCCATCGGTTGCGCGTGCATTGCAGAGGTTAAGGTTAGGGCTGGATTCACTTGGGGATATGGGGGATATGGCGGAGATGTGATATGGGGGAGGGGGGATATGGGGGATATGGGGGAGGGGGGATATGGGGAGGGGGGATATGGGGGATATGGGGGAGGGGGGATATGGGGGAGGGGGGATATGGGGGAGGGGGGATATGGGGGAGGGGGGATATGGGGGAGGGGGGATATGGGGAGGGGGGATATGGGGGAGGCTCACCCTGCCTGCTCTGACGAGGTCGTTCACCTTCTTGTGGCACTGGGTGCCTGTCCGTGGTGTCAGGGCCACAGCGGTGACGGCCTCTGCCACTTCCCTCCACAGACGCCGGCTGTGGCGTGGGGCAACTCTGCGGCCGTGCCCGGGATACAGGGCGTCCCTCCTCTGCTCCACCGCATCCAGGAGCGCCTCCACATCGCGTGACTCGAACCTCGGGGCTGAGCGACGGCCAGCCATCCAGTCGGGTGTTGCGGTCGGGTGTTGCGGTCGGGTGGGGGGGAGCTGCGCGGCCTTATGAGCCGTCACGCCGTGCAGCACGTATGACGCTGCACGGCGTGAACCACTGCGCAAGCGCGAATCCCGTTACGTCGCTGCTAGCCCATTTTGGGCCGGAGACTATCGACCCATTTTTCCGACATGACGCAAGTCGGATTTGCGCCGTTTTTTGCGCCGATCGGCGGACTTTCCGCCGATAACGGAGAATTTCGCCCCTAAGTCCTGACATAAACTGAGACAGAAATGATCTCTTTTACCAATGATATTGAAGGATTATGAGATTAACACTGCAACTGAGAAGGAAGCACAAGTTTAAGTCGAAGGTGAATTCAATGTCAAATAAGGCACAGAAAGAGAACTAGAGGGAAGCGAGATTGGATGAAGAGAAAAGAGAAAGGGACAGGGGTCTCTGTTTAGGAGATTATGGCTGGATTCTCCGCTGCCAGTAGCGGTGTCCGCGATGCGCCTGAGAATCGGTCGTCCGGGGAAAATCTGGATCAATGTCAATTGCATTGAGCCCCCACTGGCAACGGAATCGAGGTTTGCGCCCGAGCGCCAGAGGAAGGAAACTAATGGGTCCTAATGCATCATTTGCATCCACTTCGCGGGCGTGGCAGTCTTCAGGGACTGGTGACTCTCCCGTTCTCTGGGCCGGACATCAGGTGGGCGGCGATTCCAACAGGCATCACCAAGCATAAACCTCACGTGGTGGTCCTCGTGGAGGGCAAAAGGGGTAATTCCTTAAGGGAGTTGCCCCCAAAGTCCTTCGAGGGCCACCTTCCTCTCCCCCCCCCCAACACACACAATGCATGGCCTGCCCACCACTCCCCTACTAGACCTCCCTCATCGCCATGCACGCCCAGAGACTCCCTAAAATGGGGGACCCCCCCAAGGGACACCTAACTCAAAAAAAAAACCCTGCTAGGGACCCCTAACTAAAGGGACACCCCACAGAGACCCCTAACTAGAGAGAGACCCCCTAACTAGAAATTCATTCATTTCTGGTAGTGGGTTGTGATTTACAGCTTCCACCAACCAGCTGTTAGCCTTGCTTCATTCATCTTCTTCATGGATGAGTAAATCTAAGTGCAGAAACCACAATATTTACAAACATCAACCATATCAAAGGCTCACAGCTGGTTTGTGGAAGCTGTCAATCACAACCCGCTACCAGAAATCACAGTCTAGTTTAGGGGGTTCCTGTGGTGGGTTCTTTTAGTTAGGGGGTCCTTGTGGTGAGGTCTCCCTATTTGATGATCTCTTGGGGGGGGGGGGGGATCCCTCTAGTTGAGGGGTCTCTGTGGAGGGGGAATCCCTCTAGTTAGGGGTCCCTGTGGGGATCTCTTTAGTTAGAGGGTCTCTATGAGTGGGTGCCTCTGGTTAGGGGGTTGCAGTGGGGGAGGCCTCTAGTTAGGGGGTCCGTCTAGAACAAAAGAACAAAGAAAAGTGCAGCACAGGGTCAGGCCCTTCGGCCCTCCAAGCCTGTGCTGATCATGATGCCATAACTGAATACAAAACCCTCTGCCCTTACTCGGTCCGTATCCCTCCCTATTCGTGTACCATCCCGATGCCTCTTAAATGTTGCGAATGTGCCTGCTTCCATCACATCCTCTGACAGCAGATTTCAGGCACCCACCACTCACTGTGTGAAAAACGTACCCCACACATCTCCCTTAAACTTTCCCCCTCTCACCTTGAACCTGTGTCCTCTTGTAATTGACACTTCCACCCTTGCAAAAAGCCTCTCATTATCCACCCTGTCTATGACTCTCATAATTTTGTAGACCTCTATCTTTCGAATGAAAACAATCCTAGTTTACTCAACCTCTCCTCATAGCCAACACCCTCGAGATCAGCCAACATCCTGGTGAACATTCTTTGCACTCTCTCCAAAGCTTCCATATCCTTCTGATAATGTGGTGACCAAAACTGCACGCAATACTCCAAATGAAGCCTAACCAAGGTTTTATACAGCTGCAACATGATTTCCCAACTTAGTTAGTGGGTCTCAGGGTGTTCCCCCTAATTAGGGGGTCTCTGCGGGGTCTCCCTAATGAGGAGGTCCCTGGGGGGAATTTCCCTATTTAAAGGTTCCCTGTAAGGGGGGGGTCTCCCTATTTAGGGGGTCCCTGGGTGGGGGGAGCAGATCAGGTCACCCGCATACTTAGGAAAAGGGAGTCCACCCTGAAAATCCAGAGGTAGGGGCCTGTTTTGCTATGCAGGGGGAGAAGGAAATGCCGCTATCGGGCTGCCATTTTGAGTGGGTGGCCCGATAGCCAAGTCCTCCCGCTGGCGTGTGGGCGTGAATCTCGATTTGTCAGCGGAGGGTGGAGGGGGGGTGGGGGGGGGTGGAGAATAGCGGTTGGTACACCATCTGGCACAAAACTCGATTTCGGCCTGACTCCCGATCACGGTCGGCTTTGCCGCCGTCACGGGCTGGAGATTTCAGCTCAGGGAGAAAAGAGACGGGAACGGAAGGTTATGAAAAAGTTATATTTAAAATTTTACAGTTAAAAAATTTCCATAAACAATTCAAACCTCAAAGAATGTGACTCTGCACTAGTACTAGTTAAATTTCAGTGGCTGAGGCTGACTGTCAATAATTGACACTTACCACATTGTTGAAAGGATAATTTAAAAAAAACCTGAAATAGACAAGGCTTACCCTTCTGAGTTTAGTTTGTTCCTACCATGCAAATACCAACATTTCTAGCTCTTCAGTGTGGTTCAATGGTGAGGCTGACTGGAAGGTGCAGTTTGCATAAAGCTATCAGTGGAGTAGTATCGGTAGCATTGTGGTTAGCACAATTGCTTCACAGCTCCAGGATCCCAGGTTCGATTCCCAGCTTGGGTCATTGTCTGTGCGGAGTCTGCATGTTCTCCCTGTGTGTACGTGGGTTTCCTCCGGGTGCTCCGGTTTCCTCCCACAGTCCAAAGATGTGCAGGTTAGGTGGATTGGCCATGCAAAATTGTCCTTCGTGTCCAAAATTGCCCTTATGTTGGGTGGGTAATGGGGATTGGATGGAGGTGTGGGCTTGGGTAGGGTGCTCTTTCCAAGAGCCGGTGCAGTCGATGGGCAAAATGGCCTCCTTCTGCACTGTAAACGTTTGGATTTTCATGTTTAACCATTCATCTGCACTCATCTGAAGCTGCTGTATTATTTCTAGCTCAGTAACAGTGTGCCGTATTTGTGTCGTATTAGTGTCAATATCATTAGTTTGTAGATAGAGAACAGCTACAATACAGTTATAATAATAATAATCGCTTATTGTCACAAGTAGGCTTCAATGAAGTTACTGTGAAAATCCCCTGGTCGCCACATTCCGGCGCCTGTTCGGGGAGGCCAGTACGGGAATTGAACCCGCGCTGCTGCCTTGTTCTGCATTACAAGCCAGCCATTTAGCCCATTGTGCTAAACCAGCCCCAGTTGGTTTGACAGTTGAACTATTTGGAGCTGAGGGTTGCAAACCCTTCCGGAATGGATTGGTGTGGAGTCTCCTGGAATTGAAGATGATCTCCGGGACACTGCTGAAAGCCATCCTGGAGAAATCTCACCATGGCACTAACTAAAGCAATGTTTTTCTCTTAATTTTCTCTGAATACTTCTATTTCTGTGAGGTGTTAAAATCTGTCATGCACTGCCTAAAAGAATGGTGGAAGCAGTTCAATAATAACTTTCCAATTCCCTTTTGAAAGGGAAATAAAATGCATGACTTTGGGGAAATAAACTGGGAATGGAATTAATTTTGATAGCTTTTTCAAAAAGTTGGCAAAGGCACAGTCGATGGAAAGGCTTCCTTCTGTGCTTTCCGAAGCTATGATCCCATTAGTTATAACATTTTGCTGATTAGGAAATATGCTGTTTGAATAACAGTCAAGAATCATCCAATTGGGTCATGAAGAATCATTTCATAGAATCGAACAGTGTTGGAGAGGCCCTTCGGCCCATTGAGCATGTGCTGACACATGAAAAACACCTGACCTACCTGGCTAATCCCATTCATCAGCACTTGGCCCATAGCCTTGAATGTTGTGATGTGCCAAGTGCTCATCCAGGTACTTTTTAAAGGATGCGCGGCAATCCGCCTCTATCGCCCTCCAAGGCGATGTCACCACCCCCTGGGTAAAAATGTTTTTCCTCACATCCCCCCTAAAACACCAGCCCCGCACCTTGAACATGTGTTCCCACATGACTGACCCTTCAACTAAGGGGAACGGCTGCTCGCTACCCACCCTATCCATGCCCCTCATACTCTTGTACACCTCAATCAGGTCACCCCTCAGCCTTCTCTGCTCCAACGAAAACAACCCAAGCTTATCCAACCTCTCTTCACAACTTAAATGTTCCATCCCAAGCAATATCCTGGTGAATTGCCTCTGCACCATTTCCAATGCAAATACATCCTTTCTATGATGTGGCGACCAGATCTGCACACGGTACTCCAGCTGTGTCCTCACCAAAGTTCTGCACAGCTCCAACATGACCTCCCTGCTTTTGTAATCTAATTTAATAATTTTGCTTTCAAATTGGCATGGAGAAGTGGTTCGCTGTGAGGATACACCATGTTCGGTGCCCAATGTGGGAATTCTGGTGTAGGGCAGTTGGAGGAAGGACGTCATATGATAAAACACTGCAACTACATTCACCCAGTGAAGGCAACCCAATGGAACCTTAAACCAATATAATCAAAGTTTCCTCTAAACTGCAAAGTTCCTGCACAGGCTAAGCACAAGTTGGTCCGTTTAAGTTAGAGTGCATGTGCGATCCTGCAAAATCTATTTAAAGGAGCCAGGCACGTAAGCAAATCGCCCATGTGCTCCAAAACAAAAAATAGAGGGTATGTTGATTGTGGGACTGATTAGGGAGCTGCCTAGTATTTCCACAGACACACTGAGAGGTATGTAAGTAAAGCATACAGACATTGTGGGCTGAAACAATCAAATTGAAATCCTTGTGAAGATAAAATGGGATTAAAGAAAGTTTTTCTCTCCTTTGTTGTATATATCCTTTGATAATCTGTCATCTCTGTAGTCAGTTCTATACTGTTACTACTGATTAGAAACTGTTAATACTTTCCAAACTTCTCGAGTCATATAATTCAGCAGGAGTTGGATTGAGATCAAACAAATTCATTTTACTTTGTTCCTTTATTAAACATTGCTAGGATTCTTGTTGAAAAGGTGATGATCTATATTCTCCATGAGCTGTGTTTTAATTCAGGATCGAGAGGTTAAAGGATATTTTAGTGTGTTGGATTTTTTTCCAAATTCCCAAACGGAGACTTGTGCTGTATGTGAGCCAGATTTAAAATCAGGTTTTTTAATGCAAATAAATTGTGTTAGCACATTAAACATTCACATTTGGTCAAATGATTGTGTTATTGTTGCAATTAACAGTCAAGATCAAATTAAGGCAGCCCTTACATTTCTCAGATAATATCAGAAAATGCTGGAAATATACATATAGTATCAAGGGAGAGAGGTACAGAGGGCGCGACCTATCGGCTGTTCACGCCGCTGGGATATTCCGGTCCCACGCCGACACACGGGTTTCCTAGCAATGAGGGGTGCAGTCACCGGGAAATTCTGGTGACAACAGCGGGTTGGTAAATTACGCTGATGGCCGCCTCCACCGCCAAAAGATACGCAGCGGGTTGGGCGGTAAATCCAGCCAGAATTAACATTTCAGGTCAAAGGCCTTTTCATAGATATCATAGAATTTACAGTGCAGAAGGAGGCCATTCGGCCCACCGAGTCTGCACCGTCTCTTGGAAAGAGTACCCCACCCAAGGTCAACATCTTTACCCTATCCCCATAACCCAGTAACCCCACCAACACTAAGGGCAATTTTGGACACTAAGGGCAATTTATCATGGCCAATCCACCTAACCTGCACATCTTTGGACTGTGGGAGGAAACCGGAGCACCCGGAGGAAACCCACGCACACACGGGGAGGATGTGCGGACTCTGCACAGACTGTGACCCAAGCCGGAATCGAACCTGGGACCCTGGAGCTGTGAAGCAATTGTGCTATCCACAATGCTACCGTGCTGCCCTTTCAGTTCTGATGAAAGGCCATTGATCCTGTAAAGTCTCAGGCAACGACCGCTTGGCAGCGATGTCTGTAGCAAAAAATTCTGTTTTATTCAGGTTACTATACACTCCTACTCCCCAAAGGGTCTCCCATACCCAGCCCTCACCGGGCCGGGGTATTTATATCCCAGCAGTCCTTTGAAAAGAGGGATAGCACCTCCCCCCCACCCCGATCTGGGTAGATGATATTCAGGTGAAGCCGCAGGGACTCTGATGTTGCAGATCCCTGGGCCTCCCTCCCCCCACCAAGTCCGACACATCGTCCATGTCGACGGAAGAGGGAAAATCCTTTGCCCTCTTCGCTAAAGACTGATTATTCGGCACCCGCCGCTCCAGGCCCGGAGGGGTATAACAGACTGGGGAGCGACGCTTCCTGGTTGATCACCTGGGAGGTTCTGTTGCCTGTTACGCGGCGGTCACTCCTGGACCTGCGTCGATGTCCATCGGCAAAAACTCCATGTCCAGCTCCTGGTCGGACTGGTCAATCTCTCGCATTTCCCAGTCACCAGGCCCAGCTGCCTCTCTGGGTACCACTGGCAACTGGTCCGGAGGGATGTATACCACCTGTCTCGGGATCCATGGTAGGTCCTCTGTTTCCTGTTCCACCCGGCTTCGGAGATGGTCCACATGTCGATTTGAGTCCTTCCATTGCACCCGCACTGTATACAAGAACGGACCGGTGCATTGTACGACTGTTCCCGGAATCCATAATGCCCCTTAAGTATAATTCCGGAGGTAAACGGAATCGTCAGCAGCGAATCCTCTCATGAGCTTGGCACTCTGTGTTCCAGTCCATTCCTGCTGGTCACGGACCTTATCCTCAATGTCCAGTGAAACGAGGTTCAGCCGCGTGTGCAAGCGATGACCCATCAAGAGTTCTGCTGGCGTCACCCCGGTGGTAGCATGCGGCGAGGTCTTACATTGGAATAGAAAGCGGGTGAGGCGGGTTTCTGGTGAGCCCGCGGTCAGTTTCCTCATCCCCAGTTTGAATGTCTGTACGGCACGTTCTAACAACCCAGTTGAGGATAGGTGATAGGACTCCAGTTTGCTTCATAAAATCCGCAAACTCCGAACTGGTGAACGCAGTGCTGTTGTCCGACACGAGAGCTTCCAGGAGTCCGTGAATGCTAAAGGTCTACCGGAGTCGATCGGTGGTGGTGCACGGTGTGGATCCATTATCAGTAGGTATATTGCCCCCTGGAATGGGCCTGCCAAATCCATATGGGGTTTGGTAAACCACTGTGTTCTGATATTTGAGGTTGTACGGTAGAACCTGTACTACAGGTTCACCTGTGGCCCCTGCATGCTAGCTCTGCCCAGGAGGCGGGTTATAAATATGCGTGGCCTCCAGCTTGCAGCCATTTCGTCAGCTGCTGTGGGAGGCCACACATCTGATACTAATAAAGCCTCAGTTTGGATTCAACTTCGTCTCCAGTCAAATTGATCGTGCCTCAATTTATTAGTATCAGATTCAGAAGATGGACCTCCGGATTAAACCAGATCGTCTGCAGCTTGATCCACACGCAAGCGACGCCAGAAAGGACTTTCAGCACTGGCTAGCTTGTTTTGAAGCGTATATCAACGCGGCGCCGACCCCTGTTCCAGAAGCTCAGAAGATCCAAATATTGTACTCCAGACTCAGCTACTGATCCAGGATGTGCCCAATTACGCTGATGCCATGACTTGTCTCAAAGAAAATTATGAACAGAAGACGAACATGCTCTTTGCCAGACACGCGCTCGCAACGCGTACTCAACTACATGGTGAGTCAATCGAGGACTTCTGGAGGGCCCTGATCCCACTAGTTCGGGACTGTGACTGCCAGGACGTTACAGCTAAGGAGCACTCAGATCTCCTTATGCGGGACGCGTTTGTGACTGGAATTGAGTCTGATATTATCAGGCAGCGGCTCCTGGAAGGGGCCACGCGCGACCTCGCAGAGACTAAAACACTAGCGCTCTCCATGACGGTCGCCCTGCGCAATGTCCAGTCCTACGCCCCCAACCGCGCAGCCCACTCCCCCTACGCTTCATGGGCTCCATACACAGCCGCCCCAGCGGAGGCGCTACCTACCCAATACACATGTGCTACGCACCAGCCAATGATCTCCGGGAGGCCCCGATGCTACATTTGCGGCCAGCAAAAACACCCCCGCCAACGCTGCCCGGCCCGCGCTGCCCTTTGTAAGGCCTGCGGGAAGAAGGCCCACTTTGCTGCGGTGTGCCAGGCCCGCTCAGCGGCTGCGGTCGCCCCCACCCCCCCCGGTCACAGACAATAGGCGCTGCCAACCTCCTCTCCTCCCCAGGCCATGTGCGACCAATGGGCGCCGCCATTTTCTCCTCCGCACAACACGTGTGTTTCATGGGCGCCGCCATCTTGCTCCACCCCCGCAACGTGCGTTCCATGGGCACCGCCATTTTGTAATCCCCAGGATCTCTGGGAGCCGCCACCTTGTCCACTCCGCAGCACATGGACACCAACGGCGTTCCAGGACCTCGACTCAACGGCTGCCTCACTACCCGACAATCAACCACGGCTCGCCTCCATGGCAATCGACCAGTCCCGACCACATAACCTGACAAACGCATACACCAGCGTGAAAGTCAACGGCCATGTGACCTCCTACCTACTGGAATCCGGGAGCACCGAGAGCTTTGTACACACAAATACGGTAAGGTGCTAATCCCTTAAGGTACACCCTACCAATCAAAAAATCTCCCTGGCCTCCGGATCCCATCGCATAGCGATCCGGGGGTACTACATGGTCACGCTCACAGTACAAGGCGTAGAGTTCCACGGCTTTTGCCTCTACGTCCTCCCTAACCTCTGCGCTGCACTTATCCTCGGCCTGGACTTCCAGTGCAACCTCCAGAGCCTGACCCTTAAATTCGGTGGACCATTACCACCCCTCACTGTGTGCGGCCTCGCGACCCTAAAGGTCGATCCTCCTTCCCTCTTTGCCAATCTAACTCCAGATTGCAAACCCGTCGCCACCAGGAGCAGGTGCTACAGCACCCAGGATAAGGCCTTCATCAGGTCCGAGGTCCAGCGGTTGCTTCGGGAGGGAGTCATCGAGGCCAGAAACAGCCCCTGGAGAGCTCAAGTGGTAGTGGTTAAGTCTGGGGGAAAAAACCGAATGGTCATGGACTACAGCCAGACCATCAACAGGTACACGCAGCTCGATGCGTACCCCCTCCCACGCATCTGACATGGTTAACCAGATTGCACAGTACCGGGTCTTCTCAACGGTGGACCTGAAATCCGCTTACTACCAGCTCCCCATCCGTAAATCGGACCAGCCATACACCGCCTTCGAGGCAGACGGTCGGCTATATCACTTCCTTAGGGTCCCCTTCGGCATCACCAATGGGGTTTCAGTCTTCCAAAGGGAGATGGACCGAATGGTTGACCGATACGGCTTGCGGGCCACGTTTCCGTATCTAGACAATGTGACCATCTGTGGCCATTATCAGCAGGACCACGATGCCAACCTCGCTAAATTTCTCCACACCGCCACTCTCCTCAACCTCACGTATAACAAGGAGAAGTATGTGTTCCGTACAAACCGCTTAGCCATCCTCGGCTACGTAGTCCAGAACGTAGTTCTGGGGCTGGATCCCGACCGCATGCGCCCCCTCATGGAGCTCCCCCTCCCCCACTGCCCCAAGGCCCTCAAACGCTGCCGGGGGTTCTTATATTATGCACAGTGGGTCCCAAACTATGGGGACAAGGCTCGCCCACTCATACAGTCCACTCATTTCATCCTGACAGCCGAGGCCCAACAAGCTTTCGCCTGGATCAGAGCTGATATTGTCAAAGCTGGAATGCACGCTGTAGACGAAACACTTCCTTTCCAAGTAGAAAGCGACGCATCGGACGTCGCCCTTGCCGCCACCCTCAACCAGGCAGGCAGGCCCGTGGCATTCTTTTCCCGCACCCTCCATGCCTCCGAAATTCGGCACTCATCCGTCGAAAAGGAGCCCCAGGCTATTGTTGCGACTGTGCGACATTGGAGGCAGTACCTGGCTGGCAGGAGATTTACTCTCCTCACTGACCAACGGTCGGTAGCCTTCATGTTCAACAACACACAGCGGGACAAGATCAAAAATGATAAAATCTTGCGGTGTAGAATCGAGCTCTCCACCTATAATTATGAGATTAAGTATCTCCCTGGCAAACTCAACGAGCCCCCAGACGCCCTATCCCGAGGTACATGTGCCAGCGCACAGGTAGACCGACTCCGGGCCTTGCACGACAGCCTTTGTCACCCAGGGGTCACTCGGTTGTACCACTTCATTAAGGCACAAAATTTGCCCTACTCCGTCGAGAAAGTAAGGACCATCACCAAGGACTGCCAGGTGTGGAGTGCAAGCCGCACCTCTACCGGCCGGACCGCGCGCACCTGGTGAAGGCCTCCCACCCCTTTGAACGCCTCAGCGTGGATTTCAAAGGCCCCCTCCCCTCCTTCGATCGACACACATATTTCCTCAGTGTGATCGATGAATACTCCCGGTTTCCCTTCGCCATCCCATGCCCCGACATGACGTCTGCCACCGTCATTAAAGCCCTTAATTCTATCTTCACTCTGTTTGGCTTCCCCGCCTACATCCTCAGTGACAGGGGATCCTCATTCATGAGTGATGAGCTACGTCAGATCCTGCTCAGCAGGGGTATCACCTCCATTAGAACGACGAGCTACAACCCCCGGGGAAACGGACAGGTAGAAAGGGAGAATGGGACGGTATGGAGGGCCGTCCAGCTGGCCCTGCAGTCCAGAAATCTCCTGGCCTCCCGCTGGCAAGAGGTCTTCCCTGATGCACTACATTCCATTCGCTCATTACTCTGCACTGCCACTAACAGTACACCACATGAACGTCTTTTGCCTTCCCCAGGAAGTCCACATCTGGGGTATCGCTCCCAACTTGGCTTACAGCTCCGGGAACCGTGCTTCTCCATAAACATGTGCGGCTCCACAAGGCGGATTCGTTGGTGGAAAGGGTGCACTTGTTCCACGCAAACCCACAGTACGCCTACGTGGCGTTCCCCGACGGCCGCCAGGATACCGTCTTCCTCAGGGACCTGGCACCAGCAGGTTCCACCCCCACACCACCCCCGTCGCCCCTGGCGCCACCCTCCCGACCCCGCCGCCCCCATCACCCCCCCTAGGACCAGTCGTCGTCCCCCTGCCCACCCCCGTTGATGAAGAGGATTTAGGCACACTTCTGGAGTCAACTTCGACCATGACATCGCCAAAATCTCCGTCACCACTTCGTCGATCTCAAAGGACTATCAAGGCGCCAGACCGGCTGAACCTCTGACCGGCCCGCCGGATGACCAGAGACATTTTTTTTGCTGCTCTGTAAATATTAAAATTTCTGATTGTATATAGTTATCCACCACCCCCGTCGGACTCAATTTTAACAGGGGGTGAATATGGTAAACCACTGTGTTCTTATATTAGAGGTTGTACGGTAGAACCTGCACTACAGGTTCACCTGTGGCCCCTGCATGCTAGCTCCGTGCAGGAGGCGGTTATAAATATGCGTGGCGTCCAGCTCGCAGCCATTTCACCAGCTGCTGTGGGAGGCCACACATATGAAGCCTCAGTTTGGTTTCAACTTCGTCTCCAGTCAAATTGATCGTGCCTCATGGGGGCAGGGCCATGGTCGGCCCGGCCATTCCCATGGGTGAAGTGGAGCTGTTGTTGGGAGCTTCTGGTGCTCCTGGCAATGGGTACAGTGTTTCGCCAAGTTTTCGATCGCCATGTTAATGTTGTGTCACCACATGTAGCTCTGGTTCAACATCTTCATTTTGGAGACATCTGGGTGTCTGCTGTGTTCCTGCAAAATGCGCTCCTGACCGAGTTCGGGGATGACCACCTGGGAACCTCACAGGTGGATGCTATCCACTGTGCTGAACTCTGTCACCTTCATGGTAAAAGCCCGCAAGTCCTTCGGGAGATCATGGTGCTAGGCCCCGTACACCGCGATGTGGCGGACCCTGGCCAGCAGTGGGTCCATTTGTGTCCAAACCTTTACTTGGGCTCCCGTTACTGGCAGCAAGTCCATAAAATGCAAAGTTGCGACTACCCCATTCAATGCCACTGCCGTTGGTGCACTGGTGGGCCCCGAGGGGCGGCGAAAGTGTTCGCATTGGGAATCTTCGTCCCTGCGTGATGCTCCAAAACATACTCGTATGCTGCCTGAAGGAGAGCCCAACGCTGAATGTGGGTGGTCGCCACCGGGGAAATTGCCTTGACCTCTTTGAATAACCGCAAGAGCAGTTTATGGTCAGTATAAGCCGTGAAGACATGCCCATTGACATTTTGATGGAATCGTCTAACGCCAAACACCAATGCCAACCTTTCTTTTCTATTTTGGGCGTAATTTCGCTTGGCTGTTGCCAACGTGCGTGAAGCAAATGCAATGGGCCGCTCGGTACCATCATCCATCCTGTGTGCCAAACCAGCCCTGATCCCGTAGGGCGAAGTATCACAGGTGAGAAAAACGGGCTTCTCCGGGTCGAAGTGAGTCAGCAAGTGTGAAGACGGCAGCTGCTGCTTCACTTCGGCAAATGCCCCTGCTGTGGTGAGTCCCAATCCACCGCTGGCCCTTCAACAACCGGTGCAGTGGAGCCCAAACCGTCAAATTCGAGATGAACTTCCTGTAATAGTTGACCAGGCCCCAAAATGAACAGAGCTCCGTGGGATCGCTTGGTATGGGCGCCTGTCGGATGGCCCGAACGTTACATGCAGCGGATGCAGCGGGTGCAGTCTAAGCTTGTAAATCCTATAGCCCAAATAGATCACCTCAGTTGCATGGAATACGCACTTTCTCTGCCGCAGGTGGACCCCGGCTGCCGCGAACCGGCGCAGAACATCCTCCAGGTTTTTTTAAATGCTCTTGGTCGGAGGAACCAGTAACTAGCACATCGTCCAGATAAACCGCCACTTGTGGCAACCCTCAGAGGATATTTTCCATCACACTCTGGAATATGGCACATGCCGACGAGACCCTGAACAACAGCCTGGTATATTCGTACAACCCCCTTTGCGTGTTGATGGTCACGCACGCTCGGGAGGATGGATCTAAAACTAACTAGAAATAGGCATAGCTTATGTCAAGCTTGGTACAAGTTGGTCCACTGCTGAGCCTCGCATACAAGTCTTTTCTCTTTGCCACTGGGTAGCGACCCAGATGGGATGCCCAGTTGACTGTCATTTGTAATCCTCACAAAGGCAGATGGAAAAGTTAGGCACTTGTCATGACCGACGGGGCCCAATCCACAAATTGCACCGGGCGAATGATTCCCAGCTTTCCAAGCGGTCCAGTTCGGACTCTACCTTCGGCCTCAAAGCGTAAGGAATAGATCGGGCCCAAAAATAGTGCAGTTGGGCCTCCGGGTCCACAGATTTTCTGGTGGACACTCCCCGAATGGTGCCGACCCCGCTGGGACACACCCGGGAAATCTGCCAACACCACGTCTGGTCCATCAAAATGAAAAATGAATGAAAATCGCTTCTTGTCACAAGTAGGCTTCAAATGAAGTTACTGTGAAAAGCCCCTATCAGGGTGCTTTCGGCATACTTACTGCCAGTCCAGGCATAGGCGTTTCAGCCAGTCGCGCCCCAGCAAACCTGGGCTGGAACCTTCCACCACCATTAGTAGTAGGTTCGCCGACTGAGATCCATATTATACGGGGACTTCCGAGGTGCCTCCGACCTCCAATGGTTCCCCTGTATACGTTGCTAGCCGGGCTCTGGTATCCTTCAATGCTCAGACGTGTGTCCCGGAAAGAGTCTTGTCGTACGTGTGACGACTGATCGTAGATACTGAGGCTCCAGTATCAAGTTCGATCGTAATTGGGAAACTGTTGATCTAGTCCGTGGCCTGGATAGGCTCCATCCATAGTTCTGAAATACAGTGAAGGTGATGGGTTACCTCCGGTTCGTCGTCCACAAAATGTCTCTCCATTTTGGAGCGGTCGTCGGTGCGACGGTGAAGAGTTCTGCTGGCGTCAGTCTCACCACCTCCCTTTGACGTCGGTCCTCTCATTCCACACGTCAGGAAACCCCGGAGTACGGGGTGTACGGCATCCGTCGGTGGGGAATTGATGCCCTCGGTCCTGGCCTCCAGGAGTGCGCCCCCAACGGCAGGAGTCTGAAATATTTGTCCGGGAGGGAAATTCCCCATGCCTTGCCAGGTTTCCGAGGTTAAGGACGGCCATCCCTCGGTGCTCCTGGACACACCGCTCTTCGCCCCACCAGGGCAATGCAATCTCAGTTGCATTTTTCATGTCCAGGTCAGTCTCACTCAATAAACGTTTATTGGTTCCCCCATCCCTGATTCCACAAACCAACTGGTCTCAGAGTGCCTCTGATAACGCTGGTCCGAACTCGCAAAACTTGGCGAGTTTGGGCAACTGGCCCAGGAATTCTGCTACAGATGCGTCATGGCGTTGAGAAGCTGTGTGGAAACGGAAAACATCAAATGATAAGTGTCGATTTCGGATCGAAATGGTCACCGACCAGCATAACGACCTCCACTAACTGGCAGTTGTCAGGTGAGTCAGGAAAAGTTAAACTTTTGATAATGCTGTCCGTCTCCGCATTGCAAACCACAAGGACAGTTACCGTCTGTCTCTTATCCCCTACTATGTTGTTCAGATGAAGGAAGTAGTTTATTTGTTCTATATACTGGTTCCAATCCCCAGTCTCAGCGTCGAACACCTCCAGCTTTCCAATTAGTAGCATCCTGAGGCCTAATCAAGATGGGCCCGGTCCGGAGTAAATGGCGCCTCCTGCAGCTCCATTTGACCCTCATTGCCAGTGTAAATTCTCAGACAAATGACCACTCGGAAGCGCTGTCAGTAGCAAAAAAAGTAAGAAGTCTTACAACATCAGGTTAAAGTCCAACAGGTTTGTTTCAAATCACTAGCTTTAGGAGCACTGCTCCTTCCTCAGGTGAATGAAGAGGTATGTTCCAGAAACATATATACAGACAAAGGCAAAGATGCAAGACAATGCTTTGAATGCGAAAAATGCAGTTTTGGTCCAGTTACTATAGACTCCTCCCACTCCCCGAAGGGTCTCCCACATCCGGCCCTCACCTGGGCCGGGGTATTCATATCCCAGCAGTCCTTTGAACAGACTGGTTAGCCCCGCCCCTCATCCAGGTAGATCATTGTTATAACCTGCCTGCTTACCATTGGTTGGGGACTAATGACAATCCCACAATCCTGTGGGAGTATGAGCTTCCTCAATGAGGGGGGGGGGCGGAGAAATCATTAGCAGGCTCTCTGTATAAATAAAGCTGGCCAGTTTGGAACCAGCAGGAAGGAGTGAGAAGCAAGCGAAGTTGCTGCTGCTGCTGTTGTATATATATGTTATTGTAAATAAATGTTATTTCTTTGTATCCTTAAAACTCGTGCTGGATTCTTTGTGGCCCTCACAAAACTGGCGACAAAGGTTAAAGTGAATAGCTGTCTACACTGTTGAAGCCACCTCCCTGGATTTTTGTTGGATACAGGTTGGAAGTTGTTTTCTATTGCACCATGCCTTTGTACGGATGTAAGGATGTTTTTGATGCTGCGCTGGAAAGCTGGAACCAGTACGCACAATGGATGCGTTACTATTTCTGGGCAGCAATATCACCGAAAACGAGAGCCAGGTGGTCATATTGCTCACCGCCTGCGGCCCGCATAGGTTTGGGGTGATTAGGAGCCTTCCGTACCCAGCTGCGCCGGACACCAAAACGTTTGATGAACTTGTGAATTTAGTGGGGCAACATTTTAACCCAACCCCGTCCATGATAGTCCAACGTTACCAGGTTAATACCGCTGAGAGGATCCCAGGAGAATCCCTTGCCAATTTTCTATCCAGGCTACACAGGATTGCGGAGTACTGTGACTATGGTGAGACCTTGTCAGAAATGTTACGCGACCGTTTGGTTTGCGGTATTAACAATGCGGCCACCCAGAGAAAGTTGTTAGCTGAGCCAACATTGACTTTTCAACAGGCCATTCAAATGGTATTGTCCTGAGAGAGCGCAGAACGAGGAGTGCAGGAGCTACAGGGGATGGAGGTGCATGCCTTGGGGCGCAACCCTTTCCGTCTGAAAACGTCCCCCCGCACTCCTGCGGTACCTTGGGCGAGGCGACGTCCGGATCGACGCCAGTGGCCGTTGGACATTCCTCCCCGAAGGGAACCTTCTCCAGGACCAATGGATGAGGAGCCATGTCCGTGTCAGACTTGTAGGCGCCGACCCCGTCATGGACGCCGTCGTTCCGACCGAAACTGGGACCAGTCCAGGGGCGGTACCATCCATGTGGATGAACCTGCGGCGACTACTCCTGAGGACGTGTAGATGGAGGACGACTACCTGCAGCTGCATTGTGTGGCAGCTCCCCGTGTGGCCCCCATTATGGTGACAGTACGGGTCAATGGTCACCCGCTTGAGATGGAGTTGGACACTGGCGCAGCGGTCTCCGTGATGGCCCAGAGGACATTCG
Organism: Scyliorhinus torazame; assembly: GCF_047496885.1. Taxonomy (NCBI): domain Eukaryota; kingdom Metazoa; phylum Chordata; class Chondrichthyes; order Carcharhiniformes; family Scyliorhinidae; genus Scyliorhinus; species Scyliorhinus torazame. The sequence continues at coordinate 66,681,286 of NC_092714.1, read as the reverse complement.
ACCGCATCAAGCAGGGTATACAGACTCTTACATTAACCGACACACAGGCCAGGTTGGCCACCTATATGGGGGAACCATTGGACATTGCAGGAACTATGATGACCCCTGTTCTTTATGGAGGAGGGGCGTTTCCCACTTATCATGATGCGCGGCCACGGGCCCAGACTGTTGGGTCGGGACTAGTTGCGCCATTTGCAGCTGCAGTGGCAGCACATCCTCCAAACAGGTTCTGGAGGGTTGACTGAGGTGCTAGGATGATACCCAGATGTATTCCAGCCCGGTTTGGGGAAAATAAAAGGGGCCGTAGCCCGTATCCAAGTCGAACCAGGAGCCACGCCGCGCTATTTCTGGGCGCGCCCGTGCCTTACGCCTTGCTCGAGAAGGTAGAAGGGGTGCTCATTCGTTTGGAGACTTTGGGTATTATCAAGCCCGTCCGTTTTGCTGACTGGGCAGCACCAATTGTACCTGTAATGAAGCCAGATGCCACAGTTCGCTTGTGCGGCGACTATAAACATACAGTGAACACGGCTTCCTGACTCGACCAACATCCAATGCCTTGCATAGAGGATCTCGACGCGAAGCTTGGAGGCGGGCTCTCGTTCACAAAATTAGATATGAGTCATGCATACCTACAGTTGGAGCTGGACCCTGCCTCCCGACCATATGTAACGATTAATACACACCGGGGCCTGTATGAATATACACGTTTGCCCTTTGGAGTATCCTCTGCCTGCGCTATTTTTCAACGTGTTATGGAGGGCATTTTGAGAGGTTTACCGCATGTCGCTGTCTACTTAGATGACGTTTTGATCACAGGGACGTCGGAGAAGGAACATTTGGAAAATCTGGAGGCTGTCCTTAGACGCTTTTCGGAGGCTGGAGTCCGTTTACATCGCACAAAGTCCATCTTTCAGGCAAAGGAAGTAGTCTACCTGGGTTAGCGAAGGTTTACACCCCGTCGCAGAGAAGGTGCGCGAGATTCAACAGGCACCCGCCCCGACTGACACTTCGCATCTTCGTTCTTGTCTCGGCCTCGTAAACTATTACGGAAAGTTCCTCCCCAATCTGGCAACTACGCTGGCCCCGTTACACCTCCTGCTAAAGAAAAATCACACCTGGGTTTGAGGTCAGCCGCAAGAAATCGCTTTCCGGCAGGTAAAACAACAATTGTCATCGTCTGGGTTGCTAACCCACTATGATACTGGAAAGCCTTTGCTCGTCACATGTGATGCATCCCCGTATGGTATTGGGGCCGTCCTGTCCCACAAGATGGAGAACGGGGCCGAGCGGCCGATAGCTTTCACCTCCCGCACATTGACTGCAGCGGAAAAAAAGTACGCGCAGATCGAGAAGGAGGGTCTGGCAGTGGTCTTTGCGGTGAAACGTTTCCACCAGTACGTGTATGGCCGCCACTTCACTGCCGTGACTGATCATAAGCCTCTACTGGGACTTTTCAGAGAGGATAAACCAATACCACCCATTGCTTCCGCACGGATCCAGCGCTGGGCTTTGTTTCTCTCTGCATACGAGTATTCTCTGGAGCACAAACCAGGAACGCAGATAGCGAATGCCGACACACTGAGCCAATTGCCTTTATTGACCGGCCCCATGTCGACCCCCACGACCGGTGAGGTGGTTGCAACCCTAAACTTTATGGACACCTTGCCTGTCACGGCATCACAGATCCGTGAGTGGACCCAGATGGAGGCAGTCCTGTCAAAGGTTCGGCACATAGTCCTGTATGGTGGGCAGCATAGACAGCTCCCAGGCGAGTTGCGGGCATTTTCCTCCAAGCTGTCAGAATTCAGCATGGAAGACAGCATCCTCTTGTGGGGGACGCATGTGATTGTCCCGGAAAAAGGACAGGAGCTGATACTAAGAGACTTGCACAATGGGCATCCAGGTGTGACCAAAATGAAAATGTTGGCCCGGAGTTATGTCTGGTGGCCAGGCCTCGACACCAACATTGAGAAGGTGGCCCAAAACTGCTCCATTTGCCAGGAGCATCAGAAGCTTCCGCCGGCCTCGCCCCTACATCACTGGGAATGGCCAGGGCGGCCTTGGGCGCGCTTGCATGTGGATTTCGCCGGCCCTTTTCAAGGATCCATGTTCCTTTTATTAATCGACGCCCAGTCTAAATGGCTAGAGGTGCATAAGATGCTAAGCACAACGTCCTGCGCAACAATTGAGAAGATGCATTTGTCTTTTAGTACGCATGGCCTCCCCGAGGTGCTGGTCACGGATAAAGGCACGCCATTCACCAGTGAGGAGTTTGCGAGGTTCATGAAGATGAACGGCATACCCCATATCCTCACTGCCCCTTACCACCCGGCTTCAAATGGGTTGGCGGAGCGCGCAGTGCAGACATTCAAACAAGGCCTAAAGAAGCAGTCTTCCAGGTCAATGGTCACGAGACTGGCTCTCTTTTTGTTTTCGTATAAAGCCACCCCCCATGCGGTGACTGGGGTAGCTCCCGCAGAACTCCTAATGGGCCGGAGACTTCACACCTGCCTTAGCATGGTTTTCCTGGACATTGGCGCAAAAGTACGCCGCACACAAGAACGGCAGGGACAGGGTTTTTCTCGCCATCGGCCGATTCGGCAGTTTGCACCCGGTGACCCAGTGTTCGTTCGCAATTTTGCTGGTGGTGCCCAGTGGGTCCCTGGTGTAATCTTTCGCCAAACAGGCCCTATATCTTACCAGATGCAAGCCCAGGGTCGTCTCCAGCGCAAACATGAAGATCACGTTCAGTCCAGAAGACTATCCCTTCCAAAGATTCCCCGCCCCCGGAGCTCATTTCTACAGCCGCAGAGACCAGAGACAATGGAAAGTATTCCTCACAATCTTGACTCTGGTGCCTCACTCAAAGCCTGCGCAGGTCGTTACAGAACCGTGTGGAGATAGAGACGCCGAGATGACGGAGGCAGCAGACTCTGACTCCGAGATGGAGACACAGGGCGCATCAGAGGGGGAATCCTCGGGCCCACGGGCCGTGGATGTACAACTGTTACGCCGTTCATCACGGAAGCGCCGGTCTCTGTTTCAATAAACGCCGCCCGATCCAGTGCCTCGTGCAAATGGTGTCCGGCCTGCGGCAAAACGAGTCCGACGCCCTCCTTCGCCAGGGTCTTCGGTGGATTCCTTAGACTTTGGGGGGGAGGGGTGTTATAACCTGCCTGCTTACCATTGGCTGGGGACTAATGACAATCCCATAATCCTGTGGGAGTATGAGCTTCCCCAATGAGGGGGGGGGCGGAGAAATCATTAGCAGACTCCCTGTATAAATAAAGCTGGCCAGTTTGGAACCAGCAGGAAGGAGTGAGCAGCAAGCAAAGTTGCTGCTGCTGTTGTATATATATGTTATTGTAAATAAATGTTATTTCTTTGTATCCTTCAAACTCGTGCTGGATTCTTTGTGGCCCTCACAAAAATCTTATTCAGGTGAGGCCGCAGGGACTCTGATGTTGCAGATGCCTGGGCCTCCTGTAGGGTTTCAACAGACCCGAAACATTCACTCTGTTTATCGAACTGCAAATGCTATCAGGCATTCTAAGTATTGTCAGCTTTTCCTGCTTTTATTTCTGGGATTTGACTTGAAATATTGTGCAAACTGATTGCATCCTGTGAGAAAGGCCGGGGAAACTGGTCTAAGTGTTATTCTGTAATTTGCATATGAGTAGAAGAGCAGGAGATGCCACATACTTGAATACTTGATGATACTTGAAATGAAGAGGATGCAAAGTAGGTTCAGTGAAAAAGCTACCAAAGATCCATAATTAAGAGTCAGAGAGGCAAGAATCAAAAATAAAAAAATAAATTACAACAGTCATGAGGAATATGGAGCAGCAAAAATTAAGCAATGTGACTGGAAGTGGATATCAGAATAAATCAGCTCAAAATGGAGTGAGAAAAATAAAATAAAATGGCGGGTAAATGATTTAATGCGGAAACATAGAATGAAACATCAGTAGAGCAAGGTAAAGAAAACACAAGACAAAGAAAGAGAATAGCAATGGAGAGTGCAAGAAACAGAAGAAAGAAAAAAAAATCCAACGGCATTGGAAAATAAGATGATAAAAAGAAAGTGTGCTTCAGAACACTAGCTATGCTCCTATCCAAGCTGTTCCATGACTGCTGCAACACTGGCATCTAACGAGCAATATGGAAAATTAACCCGGTGTATCCTGTCTGCAAAAATCAGAACAAATCTTATCCCACCAAATACCGCCCAATTACTCTATTATCAATCATTAGATACGTGATGGAAGGTGTCATCGACAGTACTATTAAGTGACATTTATTTGATGTGTTGGGTGCTCTGGATCCATGGAACACATACAGGCCACCAACACTTAAAATAGTACAACACTATTTTATTCAGCTAGAAACTGTTGAACATACTTTCACTGTGGGTTAACACGATGTTAGATTAAACTAAAGACCTATGCCTGTCCTAACCAGTCTATGCACTCAGCACATGGTGAAGATCTGTGCTGTAAGCTGTAAGCTCTGTCATTCTGAGAGGCTGCATCCCGAATGAGCGGGAAAACTGATGCCCTCTGTCTTTATAGTGAGTGTGCTCTAACTGGTGATTGGCTGCGGTGTTGTGTGTGTTGATTGGTCTTGCTGTGTGTCCACCAGTGTGTGTGTCTGCACCATGATATACTGGTGTATATTATGACATTATTGAGCAATAATCCGTTCACCTATGTGCATTTTTGGTTCTGTCATGGTCACTTTGCCCCAGAACACAATACAGTCTTGGTCCAAAAATGGACAAAGGAACTTATTTTAAGAGATGAGGTGAGAGTGACTGCCCTTGACTTCAAGGCAGCATTTGACTGAGTGTGGCATTGGCGTGCCCGAGCAAAGTTAAAGTAAATAGAAATCGGGAAAAACTCTGTGTTTGATTCACACCTGGCACAAAGGGAGATGGTTGTGATTGTTAGATGCCAATCATCTCAGCCCCAAGACATGTGTGTAGGTGTTCGTTACATACGTGTCCTAGGCCCAACCATATTCAGCTACTTCATCTATGACCTTCCTACCATTATGAAGTCAGAACCCAGGATGTTTGCTGATGATTACAGTGTTTTCTTTTACCAGTCACAACTCCTCAGATACTAAAGAAGTCCATACCGACATTCAGCAACATCCAGGCTTAGGCTGATAAGTGGCGAGTAACATTTGTGCTGTGCAAGTGCAAGGCAATGACCATCTTCAACAAAAGAGTATCTAACCGTTTCCCTTTGATATCCAATGGCATTACTGCCACTGAAATCTCCACCATCAACATCCGGGGGTACAATAGACCCGAAACTGAACTGGACCAACAGTGGTTATATTGTGGTTTCAAGAGCAGGTCAGAGGCTGGGAATTCTGTGGGGAATAACTCACCTTCTGACTTTCCAAAGTCCGTTCACCATCCACAAGACAGAAGGACACTCTGAAAGTCTCCCAAAATAAATGAATCATCCCCCATCGGCGCATGGGCTTGTCTTAGAATGCACAAACTGGAGAAAAAGCAGTCGTGAAGGCACCAATCACCTTGAGCGTCGTAGGGTGGAGCTTGCGGAGGCCAAGCGTAAACAGCGGAAGGAGAGCATCAGGTTTGGGGAGTGGTTAGTAGGGTTTGGGGTACGTTGAAGAGAAGTGGTTAGTGGAAAGGTGGAGTGGGACTTGATGGGGGTTGGGGGCAATGGAAAGGGAGTTTGAGAGGTTAGGATGGCATGACGGGGAATGTTTACCGATAGATTTGTGTTACTTTGTAAATGTAACAATTTATTTGTAGTCACTAATATCCGTTAATTAATTAACTCTGTGATTAATTATCCTGAGAGAATCAGCATTGGACCTTCTGTTTCCCCTGTAGCCTAGACACTCTGCCTGCTGCGTTAGGTGTAATGAAAGGAAGACAAAACCTATGTTTATACAGCTCCTTTTAAGTCAAATTTGTTAGGCATGACCTCCCTCTGACAAGACCATGCTGACTATTCCTGATCAAACATTATCTTTCCAAGTGGAGATAGATTCTCTCCGTCAGAATTTTCTCCGATAATTTCCCTGCCATTGACATGAGACTCACTGGCCTGTAGTTCTCCGGCTTATCTCTACAACCTTTCTTAAATAGTGGGGCCATATTCGCTGTTCTCCAGTGATCTGGTACCTCCCCCGTAGCCAGAGAAGAATTAGAAATTTGGGCCAGAGCCCCTACAGCCTCACTCCCACAGCAGCCTGGGACACAATTCAATCAAACCTGGAGATTTGTCCACTTTTAAGCCTACCAACACCGCCAATACCTTGTCACCCCATGTCAATTTGCTCAAGAACCTCACAGTCTCTCTCCCTGAGTTCCATAACTACCTCCCCATTCTCTTGGGTAAAGACAGACGTGAAGTATTCATTCAACACCCTACCAATGTCCTCTGGCTCCACCCACAAATTTCCCCCTTGGTCCCTAATGGACCCTACTCTTTCCCTGTTTATCCTGTTCCCATTGATATACTTATAGAACACCTTGGGATTTTCCCTATTTTACCAGCCAGAGCTTTTTCATATCCCCTCTTTGCTCTCTTAATTGTTTTCTTAAGCTCCATCCTGCACTTTCTGTACTCCACTAATGCCTCCCCTGATTTGTTCCTCTTGCACTTTCTAAAAGCCTCTCTTTACCTTCTCATTGTATCATGAATATCTCTGGTCATCCATGGTTCTCTGGGCTTGATACATCTTCCTATCACCCCAGAGGGAACTTGCTGGTCCTGTACCCTCCGCATTTCCTTTTTGAACACCCCCACTGCTTTTCTGTAATTTTCCCCACAAGTAACTTTTTCTACTTTACCTTGACCAGATTTTACTAAAATCCACTCCCCCAATCCACAGCCTCTTTTTATAACTTGTCTATTTCTTTGCCTGTAACAAACTTAAATTGTACCATGGTGTGGTCGCTATCACCAGAATGCACCCCCACCAACACAACTACCTATATGGCTTCATTCCTAGAATTAGGTCCAGCAATGCGCCGTTCCTTGTTGGGCCATCTACATAATGAGCTAAAAGGTTCTCCTGTATACATTTTAAGAACTCCACTAACCCCTTAACACTATGATTATCCCAATTAATGTTGGGAAATTGAAATCAACTAATATAATAATATAATAATAATCTTTATTGTCACATGTAGGCTTTGCAATGAAGTTACTGTGAAAAGCTGCTGGTCACCATATTCCGGCGCCTGGTCGGATACACAGAGGGAGAATTCAAAATATCCAAACTACCTAACAGCACGTCTTTCGGGACTTGTGGGAGGAAACCGGAGCACCCGGATGAAACCCACTCAGACACGGGGAGAACGTGCAGACTCCACATAGACAGTGACCCAAGACGGGAATTGAACCTGGGGCCCTGCCGCTGAGAAGCAACAGTGCTAACCACTGTGCTACCGTGCCGCACATACCCTATTACTATTTTTACACACCTCCGTGAATTGCACACATATTTGCCCTTCAATTGTCCGCTGACTATCTGGGGTCTACGATAAACACCAAGCAATATGGCTGTCCCTATTTTATTCCTAAACTCTATCCACAAAGCTTCATTTGATTCCCCCTCCAAGATATCTCTTCTTACTGCAGTAATTGACTCCTTAACTAATACTGCAATGCCTCCTCCTCTTTTACCCCGACTCTGTCTCGCCTGAAGATTCTGTATCCCGGGATATTGAGCTGCCCCTCCCAGTGATGGCTACTATATTACAATTCCATGTGTCAATCCTCGCCCTTAACTCATCCGTTTTACCTGTAATACTCCATGCATTAAAATAGAGGCCAACCAGCCTGGTCGTATTCTCTTGAAACATACTACCCCGGTATTCTCTCCAGCTTGATTATTTTTCTGTGTTATGCTGTTCCCTATTCTGCTAACAGTCTGTGTCCCATCACCCTGCTAAATTAATTTAAGCTCCAGCAAACCCACTCACAAGGATGTTAGTGCCGCTCTGGTTCAGATGTAGACCGTCCCATTTGTACAGGTCCACCTTCCCCAGAAACGGTCCCAGTGGTCCAGGAATCTAAAACCCGCCCACTTGCACCATCGCTTAAGCCACACATTCATCTGTGCGATTCTCCTATTTCTGTACTCGCTAGCATATGACACTGGGAGTAATCCAGAGATTACAACCCGAGAGGTCCAGCTTTTTAGTCTAACTCCCTGAATTCTTGATGCAAGGCCTCATTCCTCTTTCTACCTCTGTCAATGGTACCACAGGTACCATGACCTCTGCCTTATCACCCTGCTCCATCAGGATGCCCAGCAGCCTTTCAGTGACATCCTGGATTCTGGTACCAGGGAGACAACACTCCATCCTGGAGTCACGTTGACAGCTACAGTTACACCTATCTGTACCCTTGGCAATAGAAACTCCTATTACTATTGCTCTTCCTCTGTTTTCCCCCTCCTGTACAGGCAGGCTGCTTGTGGAAACCTGGCTCTGTTCACATTCCATGGAGGAACCAGCCTCATCAGCTTCCAAAATGGAATAACAATTTGCGTTATTGCGTGGGAACTCGGGAGACTCCTGAACTACCTGCCTGTTTCTCTTGGAGTGCTTGGTGGTCACCCATTCCCTTTCTGCCTCAAGTCCCTTCAGCTTCGGTGTGACCACCTCTCTGAACATGCTATCCTTGATGCTCTCAGACTCACAGATGCTCAACAGTGTCCCCAGCTGCCATTCCAGCTCTGAAACCCGAGCTTCCAGGAGATGCAGCTGGATATGCTTCCTGCACACATGCTGGTCCCGGGGATTGGAAATGTTCCCGGATTCCCACATAGAGCAAGAGGAGCAAATCGCAGCTTTGAGCTCTCCTCCCATGACTAAACCCTTTAAATTAAAAACTTTAGAAGACGATTATATATATTTTTGATATCAGCTAAGTCCCTACCCTTGCTAAAATAATGACTTACAGTTTAATATAGCCTGAAAAGTACCCACCAGGACTTACTTACCAATCAGCTGCACTCTTTGTAAACTTCAGACTCCTCGCGTGCTCTTTGTAAAGTTTGAGGACAGGTAGGAAATGAAAGGAGCACCTCGCTCCCTCCTTACTGAACTCCCTCTGTCACAAAACTCCCACTTGAGCACTCTACTGCAACCTGAAGTCAGCACAGTAAGAGGGCCCATTTTTATACTGTCCAAATCCTGCCTCTGAAAACTAGTTTAAGCTAGTTATCTAATTAACTAATGGCAGCTGCAAGCAGAGCCTGTATGAATCCTGCTTTAAAGCTTGTCTAAAACTTTAAACGTTGTGTTGCAGAATAGATATTAAAGATACATTAGTGGGAAACAGCAATCGACAGAGTTGTTTGACAGTACAGAACTTGAGTATGGCTGAAAAAGGGACATTGGGCATGTTTGACCACCGCGTTGTGCCCAGCGGGAATCTGGGCATGCCGGATAAATAGCGGAAAAGGCCAAAATCGAGATTCATGCTGAGTGCGAGCCAGTTTCCAATTCACCCAGACCGCTCCCAATGGTGAGTTCCGGATCTCGTCCAAAAATGGCGAGAATATTATTAATCCTCATTTGCATTCATTTCAATGTCATTAGTGAGATTGAAGTCAAATGCAGCAGCCTCCTGGGAATTAACCAACTCTCCAGTAAGACATCACGCGGGCATCGTTTAGTACTCCTACTTAAAAACTGAAACTGATGCAATAGCAACTGAGGGGAAGTGAGGAGGTGAGTAACCATTACCATCTTCCGGCATGCAGCTCAAAGGCACCTTAGCTGCTGGCCTAGTGCTTGGGAGAGGGGACAACCTTCAGGGGGGTCGGGTTTGATAGAGGAGGCTGAAGCATTCCAGGTCAGGGGTTGCCACTGGGCATGGCGCTTTACGTCTGTGAGGCCTTCAAACCATCTTTAAATATTGTGGAAACCCAAAGCAAGGGCAACTGCAGCTGCAGCTTTTGTGTCCCACCAAACCCTTCCAGGACAGAGGCCTCCTGCAGCTTCTCTACTGAAAGTCAATATCACCCTCTTTGACTGTGAGCAGCCTCTAGCTTCACAGCTGAAGGCTATTTTTAAAAAATCATTTATGGGGTGTGGGCGTCACTGATTAGGCCTGTATTTATTTGTCATTCCTAATGACAATTAAATTGCTTTCATGAACTACTGCAGTCCCTGAGGTGCAGGTACACCCACAGTGCTGTTAGGGAGGGAGTTCCAGGATTTTGACCCAGCGACAGTGACAGAACCGCAATATATTTCCAAGTTGGGGAACCTCCAGGTGGTGGGTTTTCCATGTATCTGCTGCCCTTGTCCTTCCAGATAGTAGTATTCATTGGTTTAGAAGGTACTGCCTAAAGAACCTTGATGAGTTCCTGCAGTGCATCCTGTAGCTGGTACACACAGCTGCCACTGTTTGTTGGTGGGTGAGGGTTTGAATGTTTGTGGAAGAGGGAGCAATCAAGCGGTCTGCTTTGTCTTGAATGGTGTCAAGCTTCTTGAGTGTCGTTGGAGCTTCACTCATCCAGGCAAGTGGACAGTATTGCATCACACTCCCGACTTGTGCTTTGTACATGGTGGATAGGCTTTAAGGGTCAGAAGGTGAGTTACTGCTTTAGAATTCTTGGCTTTTGGCCTGCTCTGGTAACCACAGTATTAATATGGCTAGTCCAGTTCAGTTTCTGATCAATGGTAACTGCCAAGATATTGATTGTGGGGGATTCAGCGATGGTAATTCCATTGAATGTCAAGGGGCAATGGTTAAATCCTCATTGTCGGAGATGGTCATTGCCTGGCACTTTTGTGGCGCGAATGTAACTTGCCACTTGTCAGCCTAATCCTGGATAATGTCCAGGTCTTGTTGCATCTGGATATGGGCTGTTTCATTATCTGAGGAGTCGCGAATGTTGCTGGACATTATGCAGTCATCCGCATACATCCCCACTTCTGACCTTATGATGGAAGGCAGGTCATTGATGAAGCAGCTGAAGATGGTTGGGCCTAGAACACTAGCCTGATCAACTCCTGCAGTGATATCCTGGAGCTGAGATGATTGATCTCCAACCACCACACCTTCCTTTGTATCAGGTATGACTCTAACCAGCGGAGAGTCCCCCCCCGCCCCCCCCCCCCCCCCCCCCCCCCCCCCCCCCCCCCGAGTCCCATTGATTACAATTTTGTGAGGGCTCTTTGATGCCACGCTGGATCAAATGCTGCCTTGATGTCAAGGGCAGTCACTCCCACCTCACCTCTGGCATTCAGCTCTTTTGTCCACATTTGAACCAAAGCTGTAATGAGACCAGGAGCTGAGTGACCTTGGTGGTGCCCAAACTGTGCGTCCGTGAACAGGTTATTGTTGAGTAAGTGGCGCTTGATAGCACTGTTGAGGACTCTTTCCATCACTTTGCTGATGATGCAGAGTAGACTGCTAAGGCGGGAATTGGCTGGATTGGATTTGTCCTGTTGCTTGTTTACAGGACACACCTGGGCAATTTTCCACATTGTTAGATGTCAGTGTTGTAGCTGTACTAGAACAGCTTGGCTAGGGGTGCAGCAAGTTCTGGTGCAAGTTTTCAGTACTATTGCTGGAATATTGTCAGGGCCCATAACCTTTGCAGTATCCAGTATCTTTGCAAATGTGAAATTGGCCTTGGCCGATGTGAGAGCACATCGCACTCGAGGGGTGCGATTTAACGGCTGAATCCCACCGGAATCGAATGGGACATGGCTGGTAAATCCCACAAGAGGCCTCTTTCGGGATTCCCGATGGCTGTTACACCCCGCAGGATCTAACGAGATCTTGTGAGATGTTGCGATCTGCACTCCGCCCACAATGGGCGGGATCCAGAGTGCATAGTTAAGTGAGCTTAACTGTTCACTTAGATATGCCTCAGCCAGATCTAACCAGCCTCACCGAGGAGACCCCAGCCGGGCGACGTTTAGCACTGGTCTCCACAAACGGGCACCAGGCAGAACGGCATTGGGGGGAATCTCCCAGGCGATCGGAGGCTGTTGGGTGGTTGGAATTTGGGCAGGGTGGCATCCTGGCACTGTTGAGGCCACCTGCACACTGTGGCATTACCAGCCTGGCACCCATGGCAGTGCCACCTGGACACCCCGGCAGTGAAAGTATACTGGATATAAATATTATAATGTAACATTAAAAGAAAAAAAATTGTACATACGCTAATTAAAACTTACAATGAAAATTTGGATTAATGAGGTACAAATTAGTCTAAGTAGCAACTGTTTTTGGACACACAATTGACACAACAATAAGATATTTAGTAATTAGATGGTGTGTCCAATTGGCGCGTGCATTTGGGCCACTGCTAAATTTGCAAGCAGCAATTTCTAAGTGACTCAGGCAGCCATCTAAAACAAATACTACACATCCTGCATGTGTTAATTGGGGGGCCTTTCTTTTTTTTAAAATATATTTTATTCAAGATTTTTGGCCAAACATAACAGTACGTAGTGTTTCTTTTACACAACGATAAAGCAATATAAATAACAGTTGCCAGTTTTAAACAAGTAAATAAATAATATATAAACAAAAACAAAACTGATTGGCAACTGCCTTGTCCAAAATAAATACTCTCCAAAAATACAATCCAACAATCCAATATACAATTACCTATAACAACTACCTATACATATTATACATATAACAATAACATCTCTGAGAGTCCGTTCGATTCCTCCCCCCCCCCTTCCTTCCCCCCCCCCCCTCCCCCCTGGGTTGCTGCTGTTGTCTACTTCTTTTCCATTCCCTCTATCTTTCTGTGAGGTAATCGACGAACGGTTGCCACTGCCTGGTGAACCCCTGAGCCGAACCCCTTAACACAAACTTAATCCATTCTAACTTTATAAACCCTGCCATGTCGTTTATCCAGGTCTCCACACCCGGGGGTTTGGCTTCCTTCCACATTAACAATATCCTGCGCCGGGCTACTAGGGACGCAAAGGCCAAAACATCAGCATCTCTCGCCTCCTGCACTCCCGGCTCTTGTGCAACCCCAAATATAGCCAACCCCCAGCTTGGTTCGACCCGGACCCCCACCACCTTCGAAAGCACCTTTGCCACCCCCACCCAGAACCCCTGTAGTGCCGGGCATGACCAGAACATGTGGGTGTGAATCGCTGGGCCTCTCGAGCATCTCGCACACCTATCCTCTACCCCCAAAAATTTACTAAGCCGTGCTCCAGTCATATGCGCCCTGTGTAACACCTTAAATTGTATCAGGCTTAGCCTGGCACACGAGGACGATGGGTTTACCCTACGTAGGGCATCAGCCCACAGCCCCTCCTCAATCTCCTCCCCCAGTTCTTCTTCCCATTTCCCTTTCAGCTCATCTACCATGATCTCCCCCTCATCCCCCATTTCCCTGTATATGTCCGACACCTTACCATCCCCCACCCATGTCTCTGAGATCACTCTATCCTGCACCTCCTGCGTCGGGAGCTGCGGGAATTCCCTCACCTGTTGCCTCGCAAAAGCCCTCAATTGCATGTACCGAAATGCATTCCCTTGGGGCAACCCATATTTTTCCGTCAGCGCTCCCAGACTCGCAAACGTCCCATCTACAAACAGATCTCTCAGTTGTACTACCCCAGCTCTTTGCCATGCTCCAAATCCCCCATCCATTCTCCCCGGAACGAACCTATGATTGTTTCTTATCGGGGACCGCACCGAAGCTCCCGTCCTTCCCCTATGCCGTCTCCACTGCCCCCAAATTTTCAATGTAGCCACCACCACCGGGCTTGTGGTGTATTTCTTTGGTGAGAACTGCAACGGTGCCGTCACCATTGCTTGTAGGCTGGTTCCTTTGCAGGACACCCTCTCCAATCTCTTCCACGCCGCTCCCTCCCCTTCTCCCATCCACTTACACACCATTGAAACATTGGCGGCCCAGTAGTACTCACTTAGGCTCGGTAGTGCCAGCACCCCCCTCCTGTCCCTACTATGCTGCACGAATCCCCTCCTCACTCTCGGGGTCTTCCCAGCCCACACAAAACTCATAATACTCTTCTCGATTCTTTTGAAAAAGGCCTTCGTGATCACCACCGGGAGGCACTGAAACACAAAAAGGAATCTCGGGAGGACCACCATTTTAACCGCCTGCACCCTACCTGCCAATGACAGGGACACCATGTCCCATCTCTTAAAGTCCTCCTACATCTGTTCCACCAACCGCGTTAAATTAAGCCTGTGTAATGTACACCAATTCTTGGATATCTGGATCCCCAAGTACCGGAAGTCCCTTGTTACCTTCCTCAACGGTAAATCCTCTATCTCTCTGCTCTGCTCCCCTGGATGCACCACAAACAACTCACTTTTCCCCATGTTCAGTTTATACCCTGAAAAATCCCCAAACTCCCCAAGTATCCGCATTATCTCTGGCATCCCCTCCGCCGTGTCCGCCACATATAGCAACAAATCATCCGCATACAGAGATACCCGGTGTTCTTCTCCCCCCCTGAGTACTCCCCTCCACTTCCTGGAACCCTTCAATGCTATGGCCAGGGGTTCAATCGCCAGTGCAAACAATAACGGGGACAGAGGACATCCCTGCCTCGTCCCTCGATGGAGCCGAAAATAGTCAGACCCCTGTCCATTCGTGACCACGCTCGCCATCGGGGCCCTATACAGCAACTGTACCCACCTGGGAATTCAACTGGGAATCCATCTGGTCCCGGGGCCTTCCCCGCCTGCATGCTCCCAATCCCTTTCACCAGTTCCTCCGTCTCAATCTGTGCTCCCAGTCCCACCCTCTCCTGCTCCTCCACCTTAGGAAATTCCAGCTGATCCAGAAAGCACATCATTCTCTCCTTCCCATCCGGGGGCTGAGCTTCATATAATCTTTTGTAAAATGCCTTGAACACTCCATTCACTCTCTCCGCTCCCTGCTCCATCTCTCCCTCCTCATCTCTCACCCCCCTATCTCCCTCGCTGCTCCCCTTTTCCTCAGTTGGTGGGCCAGCAACCTGCTCGCCTTCTCCCCGTATTCGTACTGTACACCCTGTGCCTTCCTCCATTGTGCCTCTGCATTACCCGTAGTCAACAAGTCAAATTCTACATGTAGCCTTTGCCTTTCCCTGTACAGTCCCTCCTCCGGTGCTTCCGCATGTTGTCTGTCCACCCTCAGAAGTTCTTTCAACAACCGCTCCCTTTCCCTACCCTCCTGCTTTCCTTTATGTGCCCTAATAGATATCAGCTCCCCTCTAACCACTGCCTTCAGCGCCTCCCAGGCCACTCCCACCTGTACCTCCCCATTATCATTGAGTTCCAAGTACCTTTCAATACACCCCCTCACCCTTAAACACACCCCCTCATCTGCCAATAATCCCATGTCCATTCTCCAGGGTGGACGCTGTTGTTTTTCTTCCCCTATCTCCAGGCCCACCCAATGTGGAGCATGATCCGAAATGGCTATAGCCGTGTACTCCGTTCCCGTCACCTTTGGGATCAGTGCCCTTCCCAAAACAAAAAAAATCTATTCGTGAATAAACTTTGTGGACATAGGAGAAAAACGAAAACTCCTTACTCCTAGGTCTACTAAATCTCCAGGGGTCTACTCCTCCCATCTGCTCCATAAAGTCCTTAAGCACCCTAGCTGCAGCCGGCCTCCTTCCGGTCCTGGACCTCGATCTGTCCAGCCCTGGGTCCAGCACCGTATTAAAATCTCCACCCATTACCAACTTCCCCACTTCTTAGATCCGGGATTCGTCCTAGCATACGCCTCATAAAGTTGGCATCATCCCAGTTCGGGGCATACACGTTCACTAATACCACCGCCTCCCCTTGCAATTTGCCACTCACCATCACGTATCTGCCCCCACTATCCGCCACTATAGTCTTTGCCTCAAACATTACCCGCTTCCCCACTCGTATGGCCATCCCCCTGTTTTTTGCGTCTAGCCCCGAATGAAACACCTGCCCCACCCATCCTTTGCGTAGTCTGACCTGGTCTATCAGCTTCAGATGCGTCTCCTGAAGCATAACCACATCTGCCTTAAGTTTCTTTAGGTGTGCGAGTACCCGTGCCCTCTTTATCGGCCCGTTCAGCCCTCTCACATTCCACGTGATCAACCGGGTTGGGGGGCTCTTTACCCCGCCCCCCCCTTGACGACTAGCCATCTCCTTTTTCAATCCAGCTCCTCACCCGGTTCCCACGTAGCCGTATCTCCCCCAAGCGGCGCCCCCCCCCCGCCCCGACCACCCCCCCCCCCCATACCAGCTCCCCCTTCTCCCAGCAGCAGCAACCCAGTTAACCCCCCCCCCCCCCACTAGATCCCAAACTAGCGTAATTACACCCCCCATGTTGCTCCCAGAAGTCAGTAAACTCTGGCCGACCTCGGCTTCCCCCCGTGACCTTGGCTCACACTGTGCGAGGCCCCCTCCTTCCTGCTTCCCTGTTCCCGCCGTGATTACCATAACGCGGGAACAAAGCCCGCGCTTCCCTTTTGGCCCCGCCCCCAATGGCCGGCGCCCTCAGCTCCTCATCCTCCCTCCCACCCCTCCCCCACGACATGGGGAAGAGAGAAAAGTTACAGGGTCGCAGGATTAACACCTTGGGAAGTCATCTCTTCCCTCTTTTCCCCCCCCTTCATCCCACATATTCACCCCCCCACTTTGTCCCAAACGTTCTTTTTATGGCCCGCTCACTCCAGTTTCTCCTCGACAATAAATGTCCACGCCTCATTTGCCGTTTCGAAGTAGTGGTGTTTCCCTTGATGTGTGACCCACAGTCTTGCCGGTTGCAGCATTCCAAATGTAATCTTCCGTTTGTGCAGCACCGCCTTGGCCCGATTAAAGCTTGCCCTCCTTCTCGCCACCTCCGCACTCCAATCTTGATATACGCGAATCACCGCGTTCTCCCACCTACTGCTCCGAGTTTTCTTTGCCCATCTGAGGACCATCTCTCTGTCCTTATATCGGAGAAATCTCACCACTATGGCTCGAGGAATTTCTCCAGCCCTCGGTCTTCGCGCCATAACTCGATAGGCTCCCTCCACCTCCAGCGGACCCGTCGGGGCCTCCGATCCCATTAACGAGTGCAGCATCGTGCTCACATATGCCCCGACGTCCGCCCCTTCTACACCTTCGGGAAGACCAAGAATCCTTAAATTCTTCCTCCTCGCATTATTCTCCAGCACCTCCAGCCTTTCCACACACCTTTTGTGTTGTGCCTCGTGCATCTCCGTTTTTACCACCAGGCCTTGTATGTCGTCCTCATTCTCAGCAGCCTTTGCCTTCATGACCCGAAGCTCCTGTTCCTGGGTCTTTTGCTCCTCCTTTAGCCCCTCAATCGCTTGTAATATCGGGGCCAACAGCTCCTTCTTCATCTCCTTTTTGAGTTCTTCCACGCAACGCCGCAGGAACTCTTGTTGGTCAGGGCCCCATATTAAACTGCCTCCTTCCGACGCCATCTTGCTTTGTGCCTGCCTTCCTGGCCGCTGCTCTAGAGGATCCACCGCAATCCGGCCACTTTCCTCTCTTTTTTCCATCCGTGTCCAGGGGGGATTCCCTTCTGGATTCCAGCACAGTGTTTTTTGCCGTTAGAATTGCCATTGGGGCTCCTATCAAGAGCCCAAAAGTCCGTTCCACCGGGAGCTGCCGAAACGTGCGACCTAGCTGGTCATCGCCGCACCCAGAAGTCAATTGGGGGGCCTTTCTCAGGACAGCTCTTGGAAATTGGTTTCTAATTAGTGGAACAGGTGTTGGGCCTGATCAAGGTTCTTCTGTGATTGAACTAGTCTAAGCAGCTAAGTTTAAATTTGAAAAAAATGTTTTAAAACATTTAAGAAGATGGAGGGTGTGTGCTATCAATACATTCCAGGATGTGACTCAAGTTGGGTTAGTTTTGGCAGAGGAGAGCAGGACCTGATAATGTCTGATGTCTTCCAGCTAGATTTGGCAATGAATGATTAAATTAGTGGCCTGACACTAAAAGTCAAGTCTGGGTCCCTGACATTTAATAATGATTGGGTTAGAACTTGGGGAAACAAAAAGGTTGGGAGATTAATGTGGTTTTACTGGGGAAAGGACATCACATATAGTGAGGAAAATGTGATTGAGTAGATTGCTAGCTGCTGAGGTATTACGGCAAATGGTGGGTTCAATTCAAGCGAGGCATTCGGAAATTATCAGTACTGTCATGAGTGACTTGAGGAATAGTTTATTGCAGGTGTAGATGCAGAAGGAAGTGGAGTTGGAAGGGGTATGCAGTGAGTGAAGACTACAAGGAAGCCGTCCAGATGTCCATATCTATGTTTGATTCAATGGGAGGAGAGAGGCCACATGAGCTGGCAAGATCAAGGGGATGGTCATGAATATGGATATGGAGTTCATATGGAAGGACAGATTAATGAAGAAGAGGAGGACACTGAGTCATCTTCCAAAATGTTGATTATGTGTGAAATACTGACAGTTAACATGTTGTCATAGCTTGTTCTGCAGCCAAGTCCATATTTGATGCCGTTGATATGAATAGCATTCCTCATGTTCTGCTTATTCAGTTGCTACATTTCAATTACTGGCCCTGTCTGTTATGTTCTTGTCCCTGGCCAATGTGAATGGTGCACAGAAGAACATCTAGCTCTTGACTAGTTAAAATATTTTATTATAAAACAAATGCGTGGTAAAGATAACAATAATAAATATATTACAAACTACTAATATTGATAAATTATCCTAGACCTACTGCAAGTACGACTATCCACTAACACGACTAACACCCAACTCCTCGAGGTACAGAGCCACATGGTAGACTTACACTGCCACCTACTGGTCGGAGGTCTTTTATATCATTAAATACAAGATAGCTTATGCATGTCATCACACTGACCAATAAGAAAATTAAGCATTTTGCAACCTAGAGCATGATGAAAGTTAGCTGATGCTGGTTTCATTCAAAGAATATATTTTCAAATATTCCATTATCTCTATGCCAATTCAGCAATTTTAGCAGTAAATTAATAATCTTCACACTTCAGTCGCAACCTGTTTCAAATTTTGAGTTGCTCTTCAGTGGTTAGATTGGATTACTGTTAAAATAGCTTAAATGTGGGGATATTAGGAAGAGATTTCTAAAATAACAATCAAAGTGTCTTAATTAGAAACAGCTAAGTTTTCTTGAAGTTCAGCACATTTGGCAATGTAGGCAGTTAGAACAGGCATTTTGTCACAGCAAGATCTGGCAAACAACATTGAGGTAAAAGAGAAGTTAATCAGTTTTTCGTAGTGTTGGTTGAGTGTGAAATATTGGTCAAGTCAATAACTTTCATCATGCTCTTTAACACCAACTTGAACTTCCAGAACAGGTAAACAATTCTTCAGTTCAACATCGCACCTGATGGATGATGCAAAGGCATAGCACTCTCTTGCCACTACACTAGATCATCAACCTATTTTGATATCTCAAGTCCTCTTAACTTTTGACTCAGAGTGCTGCCAAGTAAATTAAGATGGCATTTAAAAGCAAAATTATTTGCATGAATTAATACATGCACTTATGCACTCTGTATTAAATATTAAAATAATTTATTTTACATTCGTAATTGACAGTAGAACAATTATATTTTGTTTGCTTCGGTTGTAAGATGTTCAAAAATCCACAGTATTCATGGTGCTAGGATATGTTTGTTAAAACATCTGCTAACCCACTAGACGTTCAAATGTAAGGGGATGGTGCCATTATTTTAATAATTGAAAAGCCTCTTTCACTAACAAGCGCAAACCTCATTTCAGTTTTATTACTTTTTCAAAGACTGCTTTTTTTGTTTTAGCTCCTTATTCCAAAATTATCTGATTATTTTCCTTTTTACTGCCTTAATGTTTTTTATTTATAAATATATTTATGTCTTAATTTTACCATTATGTTGGCTATTAGATGTAAGTCCTCTGTGTAGGTAGTACGTTCAAAATCTGGAGGAAATAATGAAGTGCAGATATCATACATCCTGGGCAGGATTCTCCGTCCTGCCAGCCCCGTTTTCCGGTGCAGTGCAACCCCGCAGCCAGCGGGATCCTCCGTTCCGGCAGACCGCCAATGGGGTTTCCCATTGTGGCCATCCCATGCCGTTGGGAAACCGGCAGGAATGGGTGCGCTGCTGGTGAACCGGAGAATCCCGCTGATGGAAAATCCCGCAATCTCTCTTCCAACATTATAGTCCTGGCTGCTCAGTTATGTTCTGCCAGAAAATGGGGACCTACAGACCTGTTAGCTTAACATCAGTAATAGGGAAAATGCGATAATCTATTATAAAGGATGTGATAACTGTACATTTGGAAAATAATGGTCAGATTGGATAGAGTCAGCAATAATTTATGAAAATAAAATCATCTTTGACAAACCCTTTGGATTTCTTGAGGGTATTACTAGATTAGAAAAGGGGGAACCAGTGGATGAATTGTATTTGAATTTTCAGAACGTTTTTGATAAGGTCCTGTGCAAGTGGTTAGTAAACAAAATTAGAGCACACGGGATTGGGGGTAATATACTGATATGGATTGAGGATTCGTTAATGGACAGAAAACTGAGCACAGGAATAGACAGATCATTCTCAGGCTGGCAGGCTGTGACTAGTGAAGTACTGCAAGGATCAGTGTTTGGGCCCCAGCTAGTCGCAATCTTCATTAATGATTTGGATATGGGGACCAAATGTAACATTTCCAAGTTTTCTGATTACAAGAATTACCAAAACTAGATGGGAATGTGAGTTGTGAGGAGGATGCAAAGAGGCTTCAAGAGAATTGGGAGTAGGCAGGAGCATGGCTGATGGAACATAATATGGAAAAATGTTAACTTATCCACTTCGATAGGAAAAGCAGAAATGCAGAGCATTTCTTAAATGGTGCAACGTTGGGAAATGTTGATGCCCAAAGGGACCTGGGTGTCCTTGTTCAGTCACTGAAAGTTTACATGCAGGAGCAGCAAGAAATTAGGGAGGCAAATATATTTGGCTTTTGCTGCATGAGGATTTGAGTTCAGGAGTAAAGAAATCTTGCTTCAACTGTATAGAGCCTTGGTGAGAGTGTTTGGTCTCATTACCTAAGGAACGATGTACTTGTCACAGAGGGAGTGCAACATAGATTCACCAGACTGATTCCTGGAATGGTGGGATTGTATTCTCCAGAGTATAGAAGAATGAGAGGTGATCTCATTGAAACATTCAAAATTCTTACAGGGCTCAATAGGACAGGATAGATGCAGGAAGGATGATTCCCCTGACCAGGGAGATGTCTAGAACCAGGGTTCGCAGTCCCAGAGTAAGGGTAGGTTATTTAGGACTGAGATGAGCAGCAATTCTTTCACTCAGAGGGTGGTGAATCTTTGGAATTCTCTACCCCAGAGGGCTGTGGAGGATCAGTCATTGAGTATGTTCAAGATAGAGACCGATACTTTAATAAGGCCATGGGGTGTCTACACCGAGTAAAATAAAGAACTTTGATTTATTTACAATATGGTGTATACACTTCCCAGTAGATCCCTACCGTGTCTCTTTCTGGTTGATGCCTTACTGGCCGATCTTTTCTACAATGCTAAATTGAGTTCCCCCACCCCTCAGCGGGGGAATTCATACCCCGCAAGAACCACGGGGAAAATAATCATTCCCACCCCTGTAATCCTGGGGGGATATTACAGACACATTTCTCAATATTAAAGACATCAGGAGATATTGGGACAGTGTTGGTAGATGGCATTGAGGTAGAAGATCAACCAAAATCTAGTTGTATGGCAGAGCAGGTCTAAGGGGCTGAATGGCCTACTTCTGCTGCTATCTCCTACAGCTGATGAGAACTTTCAGCTCTTCTTTGAATCTCTTATATTCAACTAAAGAGAGCAGAAGGGTCTCAGTTTAATATCTCTTCCAAAAGCGCGCGAGATTCTCTGTTTGGACGAATATGACCACCCGCCGGAACTGAATTGCAACTGATTTGTACTCCTGCTGGGAGCGCAGATCAGGAAGCGATTCCCAATCCCTCACCATGCAAATTTATGCATGGCGGGGAATGCGAGGGAGTCCCGAGGGAATCCCGCTATCGGACCGCCATTTTGAATGGGCACTCCAATAGCGAGGTCCCGTGGCTGCCCACCCGCCCCACCGCATCATAATTCAACCCCCTGCGCCACATCACAATTCAGCCCCCCACCCCTGGATTATCTGGGTCCCCCCATTCCCCAAGTATGGGGGTGACCCAACTGGCCCTCCTCCACATAGCCCTCCTAAATAAGGAGAACCTCTCCAGAGAACCCCTCCATAAAGAGCCCCCCACAGAGACCCCCAACATAGAGAGTCCCTCACAGAGACATTTAAATAAAGAGACCATCCCAGAAACCCGCTAAATAAGGAGAGACCCTCTAATTAAGGAGACACCCCAGAGATCCCCTAAATAAAGAGACCATCCCAGAAACCCCCTAAATAAGGAGAGACCCCAGAGACCCGTTAATTAAGGAGACACCCCCACTGACCCCGTAAATAAAGGAACCCCAGAGACCCCTTAAATAAAGACCCATCCGGAGACCCCATAAATAAAAGCCCCCCAAGAGACCCTAAATAGTGGAACCCCTAGAGATCCCCTAAATACAGAGACCCGTCCACAGATCCCCAGAAAAGAGACCTCTGCCAGGAAATTCTCCCAGAAAAGAGACCCCAGTCAGGCACTCCCCCAAGAAAAGGAAGCTAGTGAACAGTCCAGATAAAGACAATTAAAACATTACTGTTGTAACACTCACCTGGGCAGTACACCTGCTGGCCCAGACACAGAAAGTAAACAGGTCAATTCCGGGAAAGAGAAACCAGGCAGCTGTGTTTAAACTTCTCGATCCTTGAGCTGCAAGCCATTCATTAATTTCCCTTTCTAGGCTGTGATTGATAGCTTCCACACACACAGCTATCAACCTTGCTTCATTCATCATTCTTCACGGTTGAGTAACTCTGAAGTGCTCTAACCACAATGTCTATAAACATCAAACACTTCAAAGAGAGTTAAGTGCTGTCAATTTCTAGCTGACCACTTCAAAAGCACTCGAGCGTGAAGGGGTGTTTGGAAAGCACTTAACTCTCTTTAACGTGGTTGATGTTTATAAACGTTGGGGTTAGAGCACTTCAATGAGGGGTGTGTCCAATGGCTGGTCCTCAACCTTTTTACCAAATGAATAGTCAAAGTCAGGACACATCAAGAATTCTGAACTCTCTCCTCTCCACTGCCAGCAAGAATTACCACCAATGGAAAATCTAGGCTTGTAATTCTATTAATACTTTCTCACATTTTTGCTACTTACTTAATAGTGTCAGCAACAACAATTCAATACGTTATTGACATATGGGTCAGTAACCAGTCAAACAGGCGGGTCAGTAACTGGAGAAATGGCGAGGAAAGTAATCAGGATAACAGCGGTATCTTTAATCAGAGAAACATTTGGCTCATGAATCAGGGTACAAGTTGTGTCTGTATAATCAGGTAACAGGTGGGGTGTCAGTAACCAGAGAATCTTTTTGTATAATCAGAGAAACAGTTAGGATAGTAATGAGGGAAATTGATGGGATAGGAATCAGATAAAAAGGTGGGTTGACAATAATCAGAGAATTGAATGGGGCAATGATCAGGGAAACAGATTGGTCAGTAACCAGAAAAACAGATGTGCAATGAGAGAAACATGTGGATCTGTACAGTATTACCAACCAATTAATTACTTTTTCTCAGTTGATTAGTTCTGCCCAGAAAGAAACTGAGCTTTTTTTAACTATAACCTGAAAACGTGATCTTTGGACTGCAAAGGTCATGGCCACATCATTCGAGTGGAATCTACAGATTCTCCACGGAAATTTACAGCACGTCAAATATTTGCAATGTATTTTAGGTGGAGCCTGTTTGAAGGGGAATGATAAACTTTAAATTTATTAGCCTTAAATTAAGTCTTAAATTTATTTCTGAGACGCATTACTTCAATCAGAAATTATCTGAAATAAATGAGCATAATTAAAACAAAAGCTCAGGAGCCCTGCAATCGGCAGCACAAGTGGATGGCATAGTGTCTAGATTTTGTGCAGTGGGAGGCTGCGGCTGGGGCCCTAAAGGAATGATCTTCAATGATCCAGGTGTCTGGAAGAAAGATCTGGGGCGGGATTCTCCGACCCCCCGCCGGGTCGGAGAATCGCCGGGGGCTGGTGTGAATCCCACCCCCGCCGGTTGCCGAATTCTCCGGCACCGGATATTCGGCGGGGGTGGGAATCGCGCCGCACCGGTTGGCGGGCCCCCCCCCAGCGATTCTCCAGCCCGGATGGGCCGAAGTCCCGCTGCTGGAATGCCTGTCCCGCTGGCGAGAATCAAACCACCTCTCTTGCCGGTGGGACAAGGCGGCGTGGGCGGGCTCCGAGGTCCTGGTGGGGGCGCGGGGCGATCTGGCCCCGGGGGGTGCCCCCACGGTGGCCTGGCCCGCGATCGGAGCCCACCGATCCGCGGGCGGGCCTGTGCCGTGGGGGCACTCTTTTCCTTCCGCCTTCGCCATGGTCTCCACTATGGCGGAGGCAGAAGAGACCCCCTCCACTGTGCATGCGCGGGGATGCCGTGAGCGGCCGCTGGCGCTTCCGCGCATGCGCCGCCCGGCAAAGTCATTTCCGCACCAGCTGGCGGGGAGGAAATCAGTCCGACGCAGGCCTCGCCCCTCAAGGTGAGGGCTCGGCCCCTCAAGAGGCGGAGAATTCCGCACCTTTGGGGCGGTGTGATGCCGGACTGATTCGCGCCGTTTTTGATGCCGGTCGGCGGACATCGCGCTGATTGCGGAGAATCCGGCCCAAGGTGTGGTAATTTATTTGCAACAGCTTGTGATGAGCTCACCATATGAATACGTAAATCAACTACATTTTATTGAATTTGGAACATCTGAAGAAAGATATCAGTGAAATCACGTAGTTAAAAGATCAAATTGCTATTCTAAATGCCGTATGTAGCATGAAAAAGCATAAGTTTGTATATTATTTTCCAATGTCTCGTTAAAATTGTAGAAAGGATTTGCCTTTGTTCCAAGATCCATCTTTAATTGTTTAAGTAACATACCAGACGCCCAGACGCTAGTCAGTTGGTGTGGGAGTTGTCTGCGGATTCCGAACATGGTATACAATTAAATAAAGTTTGTATGTAGTTAAAAATAAATAAATAAGAAAATAATCTGGTGGCGGCATTTGCTTTTAAAAGCATTTCTGAATTGTACTTTGTCGACATTGTTTTTAAGGTCACTGCTATCTGGCACCATCCCTAAATGTGACCACTTAATGAATTAGGACAATCAGAAACACGTTCACATTATTGCAGCAGTTAGGTTTACCCAAGCAATCTTGTCAAATAAAACATCAGTCAGAATGGATTATAATCTATAATCTTTATTTGCCTATGTTTAACTGTAGCTTCTATGTTTAAAAATATTTGAGGACTAGATGACAGCATTTTATCTAGAAAATCACAAGTCATTGGTGTAGGAGATGACAGGTATCTCACCAGACCTAATTTATAAAAAGACATTGAAAATACAACTTTTAGCTATTTTTGTGATATAATAACATGTAAATATAGCCAGATTAGAAGACATTTGCTGAATCAGCTCTCTGTTGTAGATCACAGATAGAAAGATTAAGAACCCACTTGACTAATTCAAAACATCGGGTTTATGCTTTTATCAAGCTCCCTTTCATTTGCTTCAGCTATGCTTTCTTGCATTCAATTAGCTTAACATCTTCCAGCAGCCATCCTCACATTACTTTGCATTATCAGCATGGCATAATTAGGGGTTGATTTAATTCTCGCCTTTCTCTACAGATTTATTTAATAGAAATCCTGGTTTTCCAATTTTGTTCCCTTTGAGCTTCGGCTAAAATTGAATCTAAATTATTCGGCGGTGCATGTTTTACTATTCACCTGATCATAAACTCCCTGCAGTGCAGAAGGAGCCTCTCGGCTCATCAAGCCTGCACCGATCATCCAAAAGAGCACCCTATTTAGGGCCAGTCTGCCACCATATCCCCGTACCCCAGCTAACCTGCACATCCTTTGGATACTAAGGGGCAATTAAGCATGGCCAATCCACCTAACCTGCGCATCTTTGGACTGTAACTAAAGGAAACCCACGCAGGCATGGGAAGAACATGCAAACTCCACACAGGCACTCAAAGCTGGAATTGAACTGGGTCCCTGGCACTGTAAGGCAGCAGTGCTAACCACTGTGCCGCCATGCCACCCAACATGTGAACAAGTGGTATCAAGTGAACAACTTATGAGTGGAGGTTACATGGGAAGGAAGGAATCTGTCTCTCAGCTCGCACTGTCAGTGCACATAATACGTGGGTAAAATTGAATGCATTGCACAGATAGGATTTTTTTTGACTGACTCTTTAAAACTCTTTCTGGGCCAACCTAAACAATTTTTAAACTTCCTGATAAAACTGCACATACTCCACACTGACGTCCCTTGAAATTGCACCAGAGCACGATGTACATCATGCACATTTGCACAAAGAAATGAGTGCCCCACCTGGTTCTATTGGGCAGCAGGACTGCATAGCAGAGTGCCCCAATAAATATTGCAGAGGAGTGGGCATCGGACAGTAACTCCACCACAGCTATTCGAACTTCTTTACCATCTTGATTCTGTTATGTGAACTGAGTTCAAATCAGCCTTTATATTTTTCATGTTTATCTGAAGACTTTATTTGTCATTGTGTCCACCCATAGGGATTGATTCAATCATTTGGGACAGGAGAAAGGTTTTTCTGTAACCACAAATGTCATTCGCAAATAGTACATTACCTCCCTGATGCAGACAAAGGAAATTATTGAGACTGTACAGGATATAATGAAAGGGAAAGGGGAAGAAAAACTAAATTGTAGTCCATGTTTGAACCAATGATATGTGTAGAAAATTGTTAAATCTCTTCAGGCATAGTTTCAGGAGCTAGAGAATAAAATAAAAACAGGATCTCAAAGGTAATGACCTCTGGATTACTCCCAGTGCCACATATCAGTAATTATAGAAACAGAAAGATAGTGTAGGTAAATGTGTGACTGGAGAAGTGAAGTAGGTGGGAGAGTTTCAGATCTATAACAAATTAGAACTGGTTCTGGAGGAAGGGGCATCTATACAGAATAGTCAGAATTATAGAAGGATGCCATTCAGCCCATCGTATCTGTAGGTAAAGTCACCTTAGCCCCAGATGACCATCAGCTGCTTTCCCCTTTGAGGGAGAGAGTTGACTGGTGGTGATTTAAGCTGAGGATCACCACACCTCAAGCGAGGGGAAAGGTTGAAAAGGCAGGGCCTTCATGAATGACCTCAGCCTGTATGGGAATTGAACCTGCACTGCTGACCTTGCTCTGCATCATGAACATCTCGCCAACTGAACTAAACCGAATCTGTTCTGGCTCTCTGAAGGAACAATTCACCGAGAGCCACTCCTGTGCCTTTTCCCCATAGCCCTGCAAATATTGTATTTTCAGATTATACAATTCTCTTTTGAACGTCTCACTTGACCCTACCTCCATCACACTCTCGAGCAGTGCATTTTAGATCTTGACCACTTACCGTGTGAAATGGTTTCTCCTCATGTCTCCATTGCTTCTTTCTCCAATTACCTTAAGTCTGTGCCCTCTTATTCGCCCTTTAATTCTTGATCCTTCTACCGATGGGAATAGTTTCTCCCTATCTACTCTGTTAACACCTCTCATAATTTTGAACATCTCTATCAGAATCTCCTCTCAGCCTTCTCTTCTCACCCCAACTCTTCCAATCTATCCACATGACTTTAGTTCCTAATCCTTGGAATCATTCTCTTGAATCTTTTCAGAACTGTGGGCGAAATTCTCCCCCAACAGCGCGATATCCGCTGACTGGTGCCAAAAATGGCGCCAATCAGACGGGCATCGCGCCGGCCCAAAGGTGCGGAATGCTCCGCATCTTTGGGGGCCGAGCCCCAACATTGAGGGGCTAGGCCGGCGCCGGAGGGATTTCCACCCCGCCAGCTGGCGGAAATGGCGTTTGTTGCCCCGCCAGCTGGCGGAAATGGCGTTTGTTGCCCCGCCAGCTGGTGCGGAAATGCGGTGCATGCGCAGGAGCGTCAGCGGCCGCCGACAGTTTCCCGCGCATGCGCAGTGGGGAGAGTCTCTTCCGCCTCCGCCATGGTGGAGGCCGTTGCGGAGGCGGAAGGGAAAGAGTGCCCCCACGGCACAGGCCCGCCCGCGGATCGGTGGGCCCCGATCGCGGGCCAGGCCACCGTGGGGGCACCCCCCGGGGTCAGATTGCCCCGCGCCCCCCCCCCAGGACCCCGGAGCCTGCCCACGCCGCCTGGTCCCGCCGGTAAATACCAGCTTTGATTTACGCCGGCGGGACAGGCAATTTCTGGGCGGGAATTCGGCCCATGCGGGCCGGAGAATTGAGTGGGGGGTCCCGCCAACCGGCGCGGCCCGATTCCCGCCCCCGCCCAATCTCCGGTACCGGAGACTTCAGTGGGGGCGGGATTCACGGCGGCCAACGGCCATTCTCCGACCCGGTGGGGGGTCGGAGAATGACGCCCTGTATCTAATACCTTCATATTCTCCCTAAAATGTGATGCCCAGAACTAGATGCAATACTTCAATTGAGGCAAACTAGTGTTTTAAACAGGTTTAACATAACTTCCTTGCATTTGTACTCTATGCCCTCATTGATAGAGCCCATGATGCTGTATGCTTTATGAACCAACCCCTCAACCTGTCCTGCCACCTTCACTGATTTATGCACGTTTACACCCAGGTCCCCCTGCGCCTGCATCTCCTATTGAATTGTACCCTTTGTTATGCACTGTCACTTTACATTTTTCCTACCAAAATGAACCACTTTACACTTCTCTGCATTAAATTCATCTACCACTTGGATTGGATTGGATTGGATTTGTTTACTGTCACGTGTACCGAGGTACAGTGAAAAGTATTTTTCTGTGAGCAGCTCAACAGATCATGAAGTACATGAGAAGAAAAGGGAATAAAAGAAAATACATAATAGGGCAACAATGTATACAATGTAACTACATAAGCACTGGCATTGGATGAAGCATACAGGGTGTAGTGTTAATGAGGTCAGTCCATAAGAGGGTCATTTAGGAGTCTGGTGACAGTGGGGAAGAAGCTGTTTTTGAGTCTGTTTGGGCGTGTTCTCGGACTTCTGTATCTCCTGCCCGATGGAAGAAGTTGGAAGAGTGAGTAAGCCGGGTGGGAGGGATCTTTGATTATACTGCCCGCTTTCCCAAGGCAGCGGGAGGTGTAGATGGAGTCAATGGATGGGAGGCAGGTTTGTGTGATGGACTGGGCGGTGTTCACGACTCTCTGAAGTTTCTTGCGGTCCTGGGCCGAGCAGTTGCCATACCAGTCTGTGATGCAGCCTGATAGGATGCTTTCTATGGGGCATCTGTAAAAGTTGGTAAGGGTCAATGTGGACATGCCGAATTTCCATAGTTTCCTGAGGAAGTATAGGCGCTGTTGTGCTTTCTTGGTGGTAGCGTCGACGTGGGTGGACCAGGACAGATTTTTGGAGATGTGCACCCCTAGGAATTTGAAACTGCTAACCATCTCCACCTCGGCCCCGTTGATGCTGACAGGGGTGTGTACAGTACTTTGCTTCCTGAAGTCAATTACCAGCTCTTTAGTTTTGCTGGCATTGAGGAAGAGATTGTTGTCACTACACCACTCCACTAGGTTCTCTATCTCCCTCCTGTATTCGGACACATCGTTATTCGAGATCTGGCCCACTATGGTCGTATCGTCAGCAAACCTGTAGATGGAGTTGGAACCAAGTTTTGCCACGCAGTCGTGTGTGTACAGAGGGCAGAGTAGGGGGCTAAGTACACAGCCTTGTGGGGCGCCGGTGTTGAGGACTATTGTGGAGGAGGTGTTGTTGTTCATTCTTACTGATTGTGGTCTGTTGGTCAGAAAATCGAGGATCCAGTTGCAGAGGGGGAGCCAAGTCCTAGGTTTTGGAGCTTTGATATGAGCTTGGCTGGGATTATGGTGTTGAAGGCGGAGCTGTAGTCAATAAATAGGAGTCTAATGTAGGAGATTGTTTTCGAGATGCTCTAGGGATGAGTGTAGGGCCAGGGAAATGGTGTCTGATGTGGACCGGTTACAGCAGTATGCGAATTGCAGTGGATCAAGGCATTCTGGGAGTATGGAGGTGATGCGCTTCATGATCAACCTCTCGAAGCACTTCATTACGACTGAAGTCAGGGCCACTGGTCGGTAGTCATTGAGGCACGTTGCCTGGTTCTTCTTTGGTACCGGTATGATGGTGGTCTTCTTGAAGCAGGTGGGGACCTCGGAGTGGAGTAGGGATAGGTTAAAGATGTCCGTGAATACCTCTGCCAGCTGGTCCGCGCAGGCTCTGAGTGCACGACCAGGGATCCCGTCTGGGCCCGTCGCCTTCCGAGGGTTCACTTTTAGGAAGGCCAACCTGACTTCGGAATCTGTGATGGTGGGTATGGGTGAATTATGGGCTGCTGGGGCACTCGCCAGCGGATTGTTGGTTACCTGCTCGAACCGATCATAGAATGCCATTGAGTTCATCGGGGAGGGGTGCGCTGCTGCCAGAGATACTGTTCGGCTGCGCTTTGTAGCCCGTTATGTTGTTTAGTCCTTGCCACAACTGCCGAGAGTCTGTCTGTGACTCTAGCTTGGTTTGATCTGTCCATTCAACAACATGCCTATGTTCTTTTGAAGTTCTATACCATCCTCCACATGGTTCACAATGCTTCCAAGTTTTGTATCATCTGCAAAGTTTGAAATTGTGCCCTGTCTCCATTCCCCTGCCGTGGCCAGGGCCAGCTGCCTGGCAGATACGCAATGGCTGCATCCTGAGAGTGGGAAGATGGGAGAGAGAGAGGGAAAAAGCTGGGACGAGATTGGAGACAGGGGCGGAGGATGTCAGAAGGTCAGAAATCTGAGGCATTGAGTGTTGGAGAGGGGAGGGTTGGAAATCAGAAGCTTTGGGGGAGATTAGAGAGCCAGTAGAGAGAGGAGATCAGAAGGATTGGCAGGGTTAAATTTGAAATGGAGTTTAAGTCTGGGTCAAGTAGCTTTATTATACAATTTAAGTAACCAGCCCCCCTCCCAAAGGAGAGAATGTCACCGATCTCTTGTTCTGCCTCTGTTAAAACCAATCGCGGGTGTGATCGCAGAGGATATGCTTTGAGATAATCATTTTAACAATCCCACCCTACCAAATTCACCTAAAAGTCCCCTCATTTGATATGATAGAAGGGAATTAGGAGGAAAGTGAGAAGGTAGTTATATCAAGTTTGTCCTTCAGACAGCACGGGGACCATACAACCAAACCTAGGAGTTAAAAATAGTAATAATTTGAGGGATGTGGGCATCGCTGGCTAGGCCAGTATTTATTACTCATCCCTAAATGCCTTTGAGAGGGTGGTGGTGAGCTTCTTGAATCACTACAGTCCATGTGTTGTAGGTACACCCACAGAGCTGTTAGGGAGGACGTTCCAGGAATTTGACCCAGGAACAGCGATACATTTCCAAGTCAGGATGGTCTGTGGCTTGATTGGGGGCTTCCAGGTGGTCATGTTTCCATATGTCTGATGACCTTGTTATTCTAGGTGGTGGTGGTCGTGGGTTTGGAAGATGCTGCCCAAAGAGGTGTGGTGAATTCCTGCAGTGCATCGTGAAGATGGAATACATTTTGCTACCACTGTGCATCGGTAGTGGAGGAAATTAATGTTTGTGGATGGGGTGCTAATCAAGCGGGCTGCTTTGTGTTGGATGGAGTCTAGTTTCTTGAGTATTGATGGAGCTGTACCCATCCAGTGGAAAGTATTGCATCACATTCGTGACCTGTTTGGATTCATAGCCTCTTAACTGCATTTGTAGCCACAGTATTTATATGGTTGGTCCAGTCAGTTTCTGGTAAATAGTAACTTCTGTGATGTTGATTTTGGGGGGCTTCAACGATATAATGCCATTGAATATGAAGGGCAATGGTCAGATTCTCTCATGTTTGACATGGCCATTGTCTGGCATTGTGTGACGCAAATGTTACTTGCCACTTGTCAACCCAAGCCTGGATACAATCCAGGTCTTGCTGCATTTGGACTACTTCAGTATCTGAGGAGTTGCGAATGGTGCTGAACATCCCCACTTCTACCCTTATGATGGAGGGAAAGTCATTGATGAAGCAGCTGAAGATGATTGGGCCTGTGACACTATCCTGAGGAATTCCTACAGTGATGTCTTGGAGCTGAGATGATTGATCTCTAACAACCACAACCGTCTTTCTTTGGGGTACACCTAACTCCAACCAGCGGAGAGTTTTCCCCACCCGATTCTCATTGACTCCAGTTTTGCGAGAGCTCCTTGATGCCACCCTCAGTCAAATGCTGCCTTGATGTAAAGGACAGTCATTCTCACCTCACCTCTGAAGTTTAACTTTATGTCCATCTTTGAACCAAGGCTGTAATGAGGCCAGGAGCTGAGTGACCCTGCCAGAATCCAAACTGAGCTTCAGTAAGCAGATTATTGCTATGCAAATGTTGCTTGAAAGTATTGTCGGTGATTCCTTCCACCAGGTTACTGATGATCGAGAGAAGACTGATGGGGCTGTAATTGGCTGGTTTGGATTTGTCGTGTTTCTTGTGTACAAGACATACCTGGGCAGATTTTCACATTACTGAGTAGATGCCAGTGTTGTAGCTCCAGTGGAACAGCTTGGCTAGGGGCATGGAAAGTTCTACAGCACAAGTCTTCAGTACTATTGGTGGAAAATTGTCAGGGCCCATATAGCCATTGCAGTATCCAGTGCCTTCAGCCATTTCTTGATATCACATGGAGTGAATCAAATTGGCTGAGGACTGATATCTGTGATGCTGGGGGCCTCTGGAGGAAACCGTGATGGCACTTCTGGCTGAAGATTGTTGCGAATGCTACAGCCTTACCTTTTTCACTGATGTTCTGGACTCCTCCTTCACTGAGGATGGGGATATTTGTGGAGCCTTCTCCTCCAGTGAGTTGTTTAATTGTCCACCACCATTCCCTGCTGGATGTGACAGGACGGCAGAGCTTAGATCTGATTTGTTAGTTGTTTGGCATGCAAATGATGTAGCTTCACCAGGTTGATATTTCATTTCTAGGTATACCTGTGCTGCTCCTGGCATGCTCTCCTGCATTCTTCATTGAACC
The DNA here is from genome assembly GCF_047496885.1 of Scyliorhinus torazame. NCBI lineage: Eukaryota > Metazoa > Chordata > Chondrichthyes > Carcharhiniformes > Scyliorhinidae > Scyliorhinus > Scyliorhinus torazame. The sequence goes on along the minus strand of NC_092714.1, from coordinate 66,648,077 downwards.
AGGGTTGATTCCCTGAATTGGTTGGAATTGTAGAGAAGGAATATGCCAGGCTATGAGGTTACAGATCGTTGTGGAGTAAATTTCCAATGCTGCTGATGGCCAGAACACCTCATGGATGACCAGTGTTGAGTTGCGAGATCTGGTTGAAAGCAAGGTGGTAGCGCTACACAACCCAATGGAGGGCATTCACAATGTGAAGCCAGCAACTTGTCTCCACAAGAGTGGCATGGTGGCACAGTGGTTAGCACTGCTGCCTCACAGCTCCAGGGACCCGGGTTCAATTCTGGCCTCGGGTGGCTGTCTGTGTGGAGTTTGCACGTTCTCCCCGTGTCTGCGTGGATTTCCTCCGATTGCTCCGGTTTCCTCCCAAAGTCCAAAGATGTGCAGGTTAGGTGGATTGGCCATGCTAAATTGTCCCTTAGTGTCCAAACAGTTAGGTTGTGTTACGGGGATAGGATGGAGCCGTGGGCTTAAATAGGATGCTCTTTCCACGGGCCGGTGCAGACTCGATGGGCCGAATGGCCTCCTTCTGCACTGTATATTCTATGAAAAAGGATTGTGTGGTGGTCATTCCTACTGATATTGCCATGGACAGATGCAAGTGCGGCAGGCAGGTTGGTGAAAATGAGGTCAAATATTGGTTTGTTGGTTCCCCCAGGCCTGCCGCAGGCCCAGGCTAGCAGCTATGTTCTTTCAGACTCGATCAGCTCGGTCAGTAGCAATGCTACCAAGCCAGCCTTGGTTATGGGCATTGGTGACCCCCATCCAGAGTACATTCTGTATCGTAGCCACCCTCAGTGCTTCCTCCGAGTTGTGTTCAATATAGAGGAGTATGATTCATTAGCTGAGGGGGGCAAGGGGTGGAATGTAGCGATCAGCAGGATGATTCCTTGCCCATGTTTGCCCCATGCTTAAGACTTCATGGGGTCCGCGGCCTTTTTTTAAGAGGATCAACAAAATTATTTTTGGCTTTGTTTGGGCGGGTAAGTCCCCATGGGTGAAAAATGTGATGCTCGAGAGGAATCGGGGGGAGGGCGGGCTGGCCCTGCCAAATTGTAGAAATTATTACTGGCCGGCCAATATTGCGATGATAAGGAAGTGGGTAGTGGGGACGGGGACAGCTTGGGAGCGGATGGAGGCAGCTTCATGCAGGGGCACCAGCTTGGGGATGCTGGTAACTGAACCGTTGCCGTTCCCGCCGGCATGATATTCTACCAGTCCCGTGGTGGTGGCGGTGCTAAGGATCTGGGGTCAGTGGAGGAGGTACGTTGGTGCAGTGGGAGCATCGGTTTGGTCCCCAATATGTGACAACCATCGGTTCGCTCCAGAGAGCCTAGGTGGGGGATTTCGGTATGGCAAAGGGCGGGAATTGAGAAGATGGGGGACCTGTTTCTGGAAGGGAGCTTCCCCAGCTTGAGGCCGCTGGAGGAGAAGTTTGGTTTGGCAGCAGGGAATGATTTTAGATATCTTTAGTTGCGGGACTTTCTGCGCAGGCAGGTATCATCCTTCCCATTCCTGCCACTAAGAGGGATTCAAGATAGGGTAGTGTCTCGGGGATGGGTGGGAGAGGGGAGCATCTCGGACATCTACACAGAATTAATGGGGGCGGAGGTGACGCATATAGAAGAGCTGAAGCATAAGTGGGAGGAGGAACTGGGGATTGAGATGGAAGACGGCCGATGGGCGGAGGTGCTGAGCAGGGTCCACGCGATCACTACGTGCACAAGGCTCCGCTTGATCTAATTTAAGATGGTGCACCGGGCCCGGATGAGTAGATTTTTTGTGTGTCAGGTGTGCGGGTCGACCAGCGAACCATGTCCACATGTTCCGGGCATACCCAAAAATTAGGGGATATTGGCAGGGGTTCGCGGATGTCGGGGGCGATTCTCCGATATTGAGGCCAAGTGTTCACGCTGTCGTGAACGCCGTTGCGTTTCACAATGGCGTGAACAGGGCCCGGGAGTGGCCTATTCTGGCCCCCACAGGGGGCCAGCACGGCACTGGAGCTGTTCACGCCGCTCCAGCATCCTCACGCGGCGCCAAATGGGCGCCACGCCAACCCGCACATGCGCAGTCGGGGCAGCCCAATCCTGTGCATGCGCAGTTGGGCCGCACCATCCTGCGCATGCGCGGGGAACATCTTATGCACGCTGGCCCCTCACCAACATGGCGGCGGTGTTCTGGGGCTGCGCGCGAATGGAGGTAGGCCCGGGGGGGAGAAGCCGGCCTGCCGATTGGTGGGCCCGATCGCGGGCCAGACCCCATCGGAGGCCACCCCGGTGAAGGAGCCCACCTCCCTCCCCCACAAGCCGCCCCCCCCAGCATTCCCACAGAGTTCCCGCCGGCAGTGACCAGGGGTGGACGGCGCCGTCGGGAACCTGTTGTGTCGTAGCAGCCGCTCGGCCCATCCAGGCCGGTGAATCGCCGCTTGCCGGTTCTCCGAGCGGGCCGGTGCAAATCGTGCGCCGCTGGTTTCCGGGGGGGGTGGGAGAATCGCGTGCGAGGGTTGGGGTGGCGTGGCGCGATTTGCGCACCACCCTGGCATGGGGGGGGGTGGAGAATAGCGTCCTGTAGTCCAGTGTATTGAAGACGAGGGTGAAAATGAGTCCAGGGGTAGCGACCTTTGGGGCATTGGAAGACCCGGGTGTTCAGGAGGAGAGAGAGGCAGTTGTTCTGGCCTTTGCATCTTTGGTAGCCCGTCGACGGATATTACTGGCTTGGAGGGGGTCTAGGCCTCTGCTGTCAGAGGCCTGGTTAACCGACATGGCGAGCATTCTCGGCCTGGAAAAGATCAAGTTCGCCTTGAGTGGGTCGGTGTCAGGGTCCGCCCGGAGATGGCAACCATTCATTGACTTCTTTGTGGAGAATTAATCGTCAGCAGGGGTGGGGGGGGGGGGGGGGGGGGAGAGGGAGTGTGAGGGGGGGTTAGGGTAGTATAGAGGCCGGAGAATCGCACCTTGTTTCTCCCTCCACAGATGCTGCCTTTATTTAAGGGAAGACACTGACGTAATCGTATTATCACTGGACTAAGTAATCCAGAGACCCAGGGTAATGTTCCAGGGACCCGGGTTCAAATGCCACCATGACAGATGGTGAAATTTGAATTCAATAAAAATCTCGATTTAAAAGTCCATCGCCCTGAAACCATTGTCGACGGTCGTAAAAATCCATCTGGTTCACTAATGTCCTTCAGGGAAAGAAATTTATCATCCTTACCTGTTCTGGCCTATAGGTGATTCCAAATCCACAAATGTGGTTGACTCTTAAATGCCCTCAGGGATGGGCAATAAATGCTGACCCAGCTAGCGAAGCCCATGTCCCATGAACAAATGAAAAAAAAACAGCTGTGTTACCAGAATTCTCTCTTTTATTTTAGATTTACAGATTCTGCAGTAGTTTGCTTCAATATTTTTGGCTTATTAGTACCATATGTTAATAGCTTAAATGCTCCAAATAACATTTGATCACCAGCTTGATGCAGGAGAAAACATTCATCAAGATAGTTAGTTTTGAACCTCACATGCATTAAGAACTAAATAAGGACCTTGATACCAAGGTTAAAGATTCTGCAGTGTGCCTGATTCCTGAGTGGACTAAATCATCTCTTTTGCCAGCTGACATCTTGTGGCATTAGAAGCATAGCTTCAGACACTGGATAGAGGGACTTTTAACCTTGCCTTTGAATTAAAGGAGAGAATTTACTTGGAAGTCAAAAGGCAGACTTTGTGCTATATGTTACATTTTTATGACTGGGGGTAAAAAGGTACATGTAAACATGTTTTATGAAAACACAAAAAAGCCCTACTTTAATGTCAGCGTCTTTGAAAATAGTTAGTCAGTAGCAGTTGGAGGGAAAAATCAGTAGTCTTTCTTTTTGATTCCAGTGTAAATTAAAAAGGCAAGAGTGCATTGTTTTTTCCTCCAATCAAAATCTTCATCAAGTCTTCCAAAAGAACGAGAGAAGCTTTATGCATTCTTGGAAGTTAAGAATGATTTGCCAAACTATAATAATATTTCCACATTGGAAGTCTTCTGCATAGGATTGTTTTCCAGCTGAGTTTTACAAGGAATGTCATAAGAAAATAACTTCTTTAATAATGAATGCCTTTCGGGAAATAGAAATTTAAAAAGCTATGAAGCAAGATGTCAGCTCCAGTTAGCTTGATAAATAAACCAGGACCAAACTCAGAATTATGTGTTCATTACAGGCCAGTTCCATCATTGACTTATGATTACTAGATCCTCTTAAATGTCCTAGCTCATCACTTACACAAAGGCATTATGGATCATATTTGCCCAGATAATTCTGGGATCCATCATTTTGAACAACATCAGAAAGTTCACTAATTATTTGCAGCTGTTGTGTGACAGAGGGTCCTGGCAACTGCCTTAACCCTTGATATTGAAAAGCTCAAATGAACTCAATGGAATTACTTGCTCATGCACTGTGATATTTTGGACTAGAGCTTTTTTGTTGGATGGACAACAATGTGTTCTCCGTCAGAATCAATCTGTCATGGTTGTATAGCCCCCTTAGTTTAAATTGCATAGAAGACGATACTTCAGTTACCTCTGATATATTACTTTATGTAATATATATATATTACTCTTTGAACCAGCTGAGTTAATGAAATAACCAATAGTCTTCTTTGAAAGATTAACTAATTTAATGAGTAATCTAAATAATATTATGTGAGTCTTTTGTACTTAATGCTCAACTAGTAAAAGAAATAAAATACAATAAAGATAACCAACTAACTATACAATGTAATAATGAAATAACTTATAACTTCTCTCTCTCTAGCTAATCTACGTCTTGTCTGTCCACCCTCCTGAAGCACACTCTCCCAGAAAGAGTGGGAAAGTCGTTCTTATACCATCTGATAGTGAGACCTCTAGTGTTGAAATTGCTGTACTATATTTACATACATTGATCATGTATATTCATACACAGAGATCACTACAACCTCCATTACTCATGTTAGTGATGGAGCCATTAACCGAGACTACAGTAATTTGCACAGCCCTAAGTATTGACATCGGGCATAAAATGACATTCAATATGGATGACATCCAGTTCCTCGCAATTGTACTCCTTTAGACTTAATCTGAACTCTTTCAGTTGACTAAATCTTTTTCTAAGCCATTCCTCACACAGATATAACCATTGAGTGCTGCTTCTTCTCATATTTCCAGTGTGTGGGCCAAGGCTTGGGAGAAGGTGAATTTTTCATGTGAGCTGAATGGGCTAACATTGGAGCATATGAACCATATACCTAGCCAATCCAGGAAATGTATTTTGTTTTCCCTGTTGCATCATGCTTTCCATAGCAAACAATAACTATTGTTTTAAGCATTCTGTAACTATTCTTAAAGTATTTTTATAATTCACAATCTACATACTATGAAATGAATTTAGATGTCAAGAGATTTCTAAGAGTTCTTGCACGGCAAAGACAGTTGGTGCAATTGTGTCACCCCAGACTGGTATTAGAAAGAGGCCTCACGTACGGGTCCTGTTATCTTGTTTCCCATTATATTTATATTGACCCAAACAGAGAGAATTTGGGGTAACACCTGTTCTTTCTGCCCAATGCAGCAAAGTGGTCTTGGTGAATGCACAAATGTGCAGTTGGAACTTTATCTTGGGGCCAAATGTGATGCCAAGATTGCAAATCAATCTGCTTAATCTCAAGCCGTTGCTTGCCCAGTGTTGGACATCAGATAATCAGTCTGATAATATAGCAGCAATGGAGAGATGTGACGGTGAGTTAGAGCTGGGTGGCATCAGCGTACATGTGAAGATTAATGTGTTGAGGGTTGATGTGGCTGAGAGGCAGCATGTGGTAGAGAAATAGGAGGGGGCCAAGGATAGATCCTTGGGGGACACCAAAAGTAACAGTGGGAAGTGAAGCTATTGCAAGTGATGCTCTGGCAACAAGTAAATCGATTAGAATAGAACCAGGTGAGAGCAGTCCCACCCAATGGATGATTTTGGAAAGGCATTGGAGGAGGATTACGTTAACCATGTTAAATTTTAACAAAGGCACAAGGAGGCAAGTTAAGGTGATCATATAAAATGGCACCCTTTCATACAGATTTATATTTACAATACCAAAGGTGTGCAGAAGAAAGACTATTATTTCCGCAGATGTTTGCTCATTATTAACCCCATTGTCTATATTTTCTTTTGAACCTCTCATTGAAAGATGTGTATGACATCACTATCCTCCATCTAATTCAGAGTGAACTCCACTTAAAGCCTGACCGCTGTCTGTTTACTTCTATGGGACTATCTCCATCTTTAATTATTCCCAGTTCCATGTCACAAGCTTATATCTCAGTGTGAGAGCTAGAGGAGAATGTATCATTAATTGATCATTCTGATCTCTAACAGTTGTCTCGATACTATGGTAATGGGAAGCGGGTTGTCTTTGGGGAAGTGGAGGGTGGAGGGGTAGGAGGAGCAGCACATGATGGTGCAATTGGAGAAATCCCTGGTTTTAATTGTTCTGACCGATCTGATGGGGTGGGATTTCCCAAAGTAACTGCAGTGACAGGTGCGCACGCTGCTTTCCTAACCTCCCTTCTAACTTGTATATTTTTAACTGGTAATGGGAGTGATCTTCTCCAGACCGTCACTCATTGATGTAATCTCTGAAGGTTTCCCTTGCAAACCATAACTTCCAGTGTCTCATTATTTTGCATGCTTTCAGTAGGTTCTTGTTTTAGCTGCTGTGTACCAGCAGTACCACATGTGCAGCTCTGCTGGTGCAGTTGTGTGGCTGGATTCTCTCTCCAGGTCATGAGTCTGAAGCTGTCAACTAAGTGAGTCTTAATTTGTTTTTAAGACATCCACATCTTTATCTCTGATCTCTTTCTATAGTTCTAACTGCTGTTCTAACTCTGGATCCTTTGATCCTTACCATGGATAACATCCTTGATGGCACAGAAATATGCATGTCATAGAATGCCTACAGCGCAGAAAGAGGCCATTCGGCCCTCGGCCCATCAAATCTGCACCGACCCTCTGAAAGAGCACCCTACATAGGTGTAATCCCCCACTTTAGCACATAACCCCACCTAGGGGCAATTTAGCACAGCCAATCCACTTAACCTGCACATCTTTGGACTATGGGAGGAAACCAGAGCACCCGGAGGAAACCCGTGCAAACACGGGGAGAATGTGCAAACACCACAGTCACCAATGGTCGGAATCGAACCTGGGACCCTGGCGTTGTAAGGCTAACCACTGTGCCACCGTCCGGTTAAAATTGCCATCCACATATTACTGTCGACTTTCTACTGTATAAAAGCAATAATGTAACAGGATTTTGGTTCCTTTTATTAAACATTCCAACTGGAGTGTTTGAACATCTACACCAGACATCGATATCAACTTAATCATTTTACTGAGAGAAGATCGATTTCATTCTGAATTCTCAATTTGTTTATGTTACCATTAGTCTAACTTTCCTAGAGCGAATCATTAATTTGATGGAACACAGTGGCCGCTTTTAACTTTCTAACCAACCAGACTTTTGTCTTGTCCTGCCATTGTTGCCACTTTTTGTCCGATTCAATGGTACCCAATTTTGACATCTGCAATTTAATTGCAATCAACTCAATTTATCAGTAATTCACTAAATCTTTTAGTTTGAGCAAGACTTTAACCATAAGGCAAGACAGGACTCTCTGGGTAGTAAATTAAATAACATTTATTATAGGAAAAGGTATACTTATTAACTCAAGACAAACATCATCACACAAATGGGTGATCAGTGCATAGAAGCATAATCCTCTTAAACCCCTGCTTTGTTAACGATTCATTCAGAATCTTACTCTGGCACTCATCAATACTTGGCTTGGTAAGGAGGCCCCTTGGAGCTTTTAACACTTAAATTACCATTACCTAACTTCAAGTTGGGCTCATTGTAATTTGAAAATTGATCAATTATGTTACTGAATTAACTTGATCGGATCCCAATTACTACAGAGTCCCGGGCTCATCTTCCGAGTGAAGAACATAACAGAGCTGTTCCACAGCATTTCCCCTATCTTATTTAGAATCATTCACAATTTATTCAGTTTTAACCAATGTTTCAATTATTTCAGTTCTCTGTACAGTCACATAGTTCTTTTGGAGTGAGACAACTGGAAGACTTTAGAAATATTGGATTCTGTGTATTGGGCAATTTAAGGTTAAAAGCCTGGGGTTAGTGTGTGTTTAATTGCAATGGTCTTCTTTTTAAAAAAATAATTCTGTTTTGCAGAGTCTGGGCGATTCTCAGGGTCTGGGAAGTAAACAAAGTTTAATATTGTAGTTATGATAAAGTTCTGTTTTAAAAATAACCAAGCCCCATTTCTCCATGCAATCACGCCTGGAACAAATCATTTTTTCTGCACAGTCTTGCAAATAAACTATAATATTGGGGTTTCGGTCCTGTATCCTAGCGACTGTTGGGGTCTGGTCTGGTATCGTAATAGGAGGCTAACCAAAGTCAGGGGAAACCCTGGGCGGAATTCTCCCCCCCGCCCCTCCACACCGGGTGGGAGAATCGCCCGGGCACCGCGCGAGTACTGCCACGCCGCCCCGATGCCCGCACGCGATTCTCCCATCCCCCCCAAATCGGCGCGCCGCGAATCACGGCTGGCCACTGGGAGAATCGCCGTTGGTAATGGGCGAGCAGCGATTCTCCGGCCCGGATGGGCCGAGCGGCCTGCCCAACACGACAGGTTCCCGCCAGCGCCATCCACACCTGGTCGCTGCCGGCGGGAACAGCGCGGGAACGCTGGGGGTGGTGGCCTGTGGGGGAGGGGGCGAGGGGGGTTCCTGCACCGGGGGGGGGGGGGGGGGGGTCAAAAGTGGTCTGGCCCGCGATCGTGCCCACCGATTGGCGGGCCGGCCTCTCTGAAGGAGTACCTCCTTTCCTCTGCAAGATCTGTCCGACATCATCTTGTGGGGTGGCCGCGGGGAGGACGGCAACCGCGCATGTGAGGGTGATGTCATTTACGCGGCGCCGGTCGCGTCATTTCCGCGGCGCTGCTTTTATGCGGCACCAAGGCCCGGCGTGTGTAAATTACGTGGCACCGCTCCTAGACCCCCGGGGGCGGGTGAATAGGGGGCTGGGAACGTCCTCTGACGCCGGAGCGAAACACTCCGGTTTTCACTCCGACGTCGGGACTTAGTCCCCCGATGGGAGAATTGCGTGCCCTGACTCTATGCATTGTATCTGGGGCGAAATTCTCCGGAAACAGCGCGATGTCCGCCGACTGGCACCCAAAACGGTGCAAATCAGTCGGGTATCGCGCCGCCCCAAAGGTGCGGAATGCTCCACATCTTTGGGGGCCGAGCCCCAACCTTAAGGGGCTAGGCCGGCGCCGGACGAATTTCCGCCCCGCCAGCTGGCGGAAAAGGCCTTTGGTGCCCCGCCAGCTGGCGCGGAAATGACATCTCCGGGCGGCGCATGCGCGGGAGCGTCAGCGGCCGCTGACGGCATTCCCGCGCATGCGCAGTGGAGAGAGTCTCTTCCGCCTCCGCCATGGTGGAGACCGTGGCAAAGGCAGAAGGGAAAGAGTGCTCCCACGGCACAGGCCCACCCGCGGATCGGTGGGCCCCGATCGCGGGCCAGGCCACTGTGGGGGCACCCCCCGGGGCCAGATCGCCCTGCGTCCCCCCAGGACCCCGGAGCCCACCTGCACTGCCTTGTCCCGCCGGTAAGGTAGGTGGTTTAAACTACGTCGGCGGGACAGGCATTTTAGCGGTGGGACTTCGGCCCATCCGGGCCGGAGAATCGCAGGGGGGTGCCCGCCAACCGGCGCACCGCGATTCCCGCCCCCGCTGAATATCCGGTGGTGGAGAATGCGGCAACTGGCGGGGGTGGGATTCACGTCAGCCCCCGGCGATTCTCCAACCCGGCGGGGGGTCGAAGAATCTCGCCCCAGATCATTATCCCTTTGCTTGACTTTAAGCAGGCTTATAAAATTTTTCGTCTATAACTTCTGATTAATGAATGATCTTCAATTGTAACTCCGCTGAGACTCACAACTTATTCAATCTTTTGGTTCTAACTTTTTAAAATCCGTTCATGAGATATGGGCATTGCTGGCTGGGCCAGCATTTATTGCCCATCCCTAATTGCCTTGAGAAGGTGATGGTGAGCTGTTTCTTCGAACCGCTGCAGTCCCAGTGCTGTAGGAAAATCTACAGTGGGGCTGGTTTAGCACAGTGGGCTAAGCAGCTGGCTTGTAATGCAGAACAAGGCGGCAGCGCCGGTTCAATTCCCGTACCGGCCTCCCCGAACAGGCGCCGGAATGTGGCGACTAGGGGCTTTTCACAGTAACTTCATTGAAGCCTACTCGGCCTGGACTTCCAGTGCAACCTCCAGAGCCTAACATTGAAATTTGGCGGGCCCCTACTACCCCTTACTGTGTGTGGCCTCGCGACCATAAATGTCGACCCACCTTCCCTATTTGCAAACTTAACCCCAGATTGCAAACCCGTCGCCACCAGGAGCAGACGGTACAGCGCCTAGGACAGGACCTTCATCAGGTCCGAAGTCCAGCGACTGCTTCGGGAAGGCATCATTGAGGCCAGCAACAGCCCCTGGAGAGCCCAAGTGGTAGTGGTGAAAACTGGGGAGAAACACAGAATGGTCGTGGGCTACAGCCAGACCATCAATAGGTACACGCAGCTCGACGCGTACCCGCTCCCACGCATATCTGATATGGTCAATCAGATTGCACAGTACCGGGTCTTCTCAACTGTGGACCTTAAATCTAACTACCACCAGCTCCCCATCCGTAAGGCGGACCGCCCATACACTGCCTTCGAGGCAGATGGGCGCCTTTACCACTTTCTCAGGGTTCCTCTCGGTGTCACCAATGAGGTCTCGGTTTTCCAACGGGAAATGGGCTGCGGGCCACTTTCCCGTACCTTGACAATGTCACCATCTGCGGCCACAATCAGCAGGACCATGACACCAACCTTGCCAAATTTCTCCACACCGCCACTCTCCTCAACCTCACTTACAACACGGAGAAGTGTGTGTTCAGCACGAACCGCTTAGCCATCCTCGGCTATGTGGTCCAGAACGGAGTTCTGGGGCCGACCCCGACCGCATGCGCCCCCTCATGGAACTCCCCCTCCCCCACTGCCCCAAGTCCCTCAAACGTTGCCTGGGGTTCTTTTCTTACTACGCCCAGTGGGTCCCAAGTTATGCGGACAAGGCTCGCCCACTCATCCAATCCACTCTTTTTCCCCAAACGGGCGAGGCTCACCAGGCCTTCAACCTTATTAAGGCTGACATTGCCAAGGCCGCAATGCATGCAGTTGACGAGACGCTCCCCTTCCAAGTCAAGAGCGATGCATCAGACGTCGCTCCGGCCGCCACCCTCAAACAGGCAGCCAGACATGTGGCATTCTTTTCAAGAACCCTTCATGCCTCCGAAATTCGGCACTCCTCCGTCGAAAAAGAGGCCCAAGCCATCGTTGAAGCTGTGCGGCATTGGAGGCATTACCTGGCCGGCAGGAGATTAACTCTCCTCACTGACCAACGGTCGGTAGTTTTCATGTTTAGCAACACACAGCAGGGCAAGATCAAAAACGATAAAATCTTGAGGTGGAGGATCGAGCTCTCCACCTACAACTACGAGATTTTGTATCGCCTCGGTAAGCTCAACGAGCCCTCTGATGCCCTATCCCGAGGTCCATGTGCCAGCGCACAGGTGGACTGACTCTAGACTCTGCATGACAACCTTTGTCACCCAGGAGTCACACGTTTGTACCACTTCATCAAGGCCCGCAATCTGCCTTACTCCGTCGAGGAAGTCAGGACAATCACCAGAGACTGGCAGGTCTGTGCGGAGTGCAAACCGCACTTCTACCAGCCAGACCGTGGCCTCCCGCCCCTTTGAACGCCTCAGCGTGGACTTCAAAGGGCCCCTCCCTTCCACCGACTGTAACACGTATTTCCTCAGTGTGGTCGATGAGTACTCCAGATTCCCCTTCGCCATCCCATGCCCTGATATGATGACTGCCACCGTCATCAAAGCCCTCAACACCATCTTCGCTCTGTTCGGCTTCCCCGCCTACATCCACAGCGACAGGGGATCCTCATTCATGAGCGATGAGCTGCGTCAGTTCCTGCTCAACAAGGGTATCGCCTCGAGCAGGACGACTAGCTATAACCCCCGGGGAAACAGGCGGGTGGAGAGGGAGAATAGGACGGTCTGGAGGGCCGACCAGCTGGCTCGACGGTCCAGACATCTCCCGGCCTCCCGCTGACAGGAGGTCCTCCCCGACGCACTGCACTCCATTCGGTCGCTCCTATGCACTGTGACTAATGACACACCCCATGAACGTCTCTTTGCCTTCCCCAGGAAGTCCACCTCCGGGGTGTCGCTCCTGACTTGTCTTGCAGCTCCAGGACCCGTACTCCTCCGTAAGCACGTACAACTCCACAAGGCGGACCCATTGGTTGAAAGGGTACAGCTACTTCACGCCAACCCACAGTACGCCTACGTAGCGTATCCTGATGTCCGCCGAGATACTGTCTCCCTCAGGGACCTGGCACCAGCTGGTTCCACACACACACATCCCTCCGACCCAGCATCACCCTCCCCTTCCCCGGCGCACCCCACCGCAGCCCCTGCCCCAGGACAATCCGCTCTCCCCCTGCCCACGCCCGAGGATGACGAGGATTTCGGCACGTCCTGGAGTCACCGTCACCAGAATCGCCACCACCACTGCGGCGCTCCCAATGGCAGATCAAGGCTCCGGACCGACTGAACCTATAACTTGATCGGGTCTCCATTTTTTCTCTGTAGTTAAAACATGTACTTGTATATAGTTCTCCACCACCCCTGCCGGACTCAATTTTAACAGGGGGGGAATGTGGTAGTCACCACTAATGTATATATTAGGTGATTTATGGTAAGGCCCTGTACTACAGGTATGGGGGTAGTTCCCTGCCTGCTGCCTCCGCCCAGTAGGCAGAGTATAAATATGTGTGCTCCCCATACAGCAGCCATTTTGCCAGCTGCTGTAGGAGGCCACACATCTTAGTGTAATAAAGCCTCAGTTGTATTCAACTCTCGTCTTTGTGTAATTTATCGTGCATCAGCGAGTAACATTCACGGCACACAAATGTGTCAGGCAATGACCACCTCCTACAAGAAAAGATCTAACCACTGCTCTTTGACATTGAATTGAATTACCATTGTTGAATCCCGCACCATCAATATCCTGGGGTTTACTATTGACCAGAAACTGAACTGGACTAGCTATATAAATACTGTGGCTACCAGGGCAGGTCAAAGGCTAGGATTCCTGTGGCGAGTAACTCACCTCCTGACCCTCCAAAGCCTGTCCACCATCTACAAGGCACAAGTCAGGAGTGTAATGGAATACTCTCCACTTGCCTGGATGAGTGCAGCTCCAATAACACTCAAGAAGCTCAACACCACACCATCCAGGACAAAGCAGCCCCCTGGATTGCTCCCCCTTCCATAAACATTTAACCCCTCCACCATCGACGAACAGTTCCTTAGGCGGCACCTTCCAAATCCTCGACTACCACCATCTAGAAGGACAAGAGCAACAGATACCTAGGAATACCACGGCTGTGTTTTGGAGACGTGACAGTAGGGAGCACGGATGATTAAAACAACAGAGCTTTATATACAGGGTATTATCTCTTACACGACTATTCTCTCTCTGTTTCCTGAGATAGGACTTAGATAATATCACTTCCGGTGAATACATTAATAGAACAGAGCTTCACTAGAGCTAATAAGAATTAATGCAAATACATAACAAACGCCACCTGGAGGTTCACCTCCAAGTCACTCACCACCCTGACTTGGAAATATATCACCGTTCCTTCACTGTCACTAGGTCAAAACCTGGAATTTCCTCCCTAACAGCACCGTGGGTGTACCTACACTCAGGGACTGCGGTTCAAGAAGGCAGCTCACCACCAACTTCTGAGGGGCAACTAAAGATGGGCCTAACCAGTGACGTTCACATCCCACAAATAATTTTTTTTGCAATGGACCTTGGTGAGTTCCTGCAGTGGGTCTTGGAGATTGAACACAATCAGGCAGGCTGCTCTGACCTGGATATGGCAGGACTGCAAAGCTTAGATCTGATCCATTGGTTGTGAGATCACTTAGCTTTCTCTATCACACGTTGCTTCCACAGCTTGGCATGCAAGTAGTCCTGTCTTGTAGCTTCATCAGTTTGACACCTCTTTTTTTAAAGTATCTCTGGTCCTGTTTCTGGCATGCCGACATGCACTTTTCATTGAACCAGGGTTAAACCCTGTATTGATGGTAATGGTGGAGTGGGGGATATGATGGTCCACGAGACTATAGATTGGGATTGTATACAGTTTTGCTGCTGCTGATGGCCCACAGCACCTCGTGGATATCTTGTTTTGAGTTGCTGGATCTGTTTGAATTCTATCCCATTCAGCATGGTGTTAGTGCCACACAACAGATGGAGGGTGATCCCAATGTGAAGGCGAGACTTTGTCTCCACAAGGACTGTGCGGTGGTCACTCCTACCAATACGGTCATGGGCAGTGGCATCTGTGAAAGGTAGATTGGTGAGTTCTATGCGAGGGAGATATTAAGAACTTGGGGCCAGAAATGAGGTCCAAGATGTGGGAGGAAATTTAAGGATTAAAGAGATTGAGGGGAAAATAACCTGCTAGCATGGAGTCAGAGGATATGCCCACACCTAGCCATTGTCCCAGTCAGACTTGAACTCGTTAGTGTGAATACACAGGATGCCCCAGATCCATTGATCTTTGGGACACTTCTGTCTGACCAGCCATGAGCCCATTACAGAGTCTGATAGCCTCTTTGTCCGTCAATAGGAGGTTAGTTGCATATCGATAGCACGGCTCTGTTCTTTTGTATAAACGAGAGTGAGTCATCAAACAGCCAAGATAATGATGATAGGTTCAAGTCTGGAAACCCCAGAGAACCTTTGTTTGATGAGCTGGGCAGACCTCACAGAGAGAGAGAGAAAAGTAATCCTGTTTTGGACAGGTAGAGGAGAAGGCTTTGGAAATTGACCGAGAGAGGTCATGAAAGTTGTCACCGAGGCAGGAAAAGAGTTCTGAACGAATGTCCCTGAAGGGATCAGGGGTGATGGGGAGATGGCAGGAGAATGGGGATGAGAAAAATATTGGCGATGATTGACTGGCGGAGCAGACTCGATTGGGCCGAGTGGCCTAATTCTGTTCCTATGTCTTATGGTCTTATGGTCTAACAGAAGAAAAATTGCTTCGTAAATGCAAATATTGCCTTTGTAAGTAGCATGAGAGCTGCATGTTCTGTTGAAGTGCTGTTTAATGGGAACTAGTGTGTTAAGGTTAAGAAACAACATGTAATCTGTTATTGTTAGGCTTGACTTTTAAAAGTTAAAATATTGTTTTCTTTTCTTTTGCTTTAATGACATTTGTTTATAAAATAAACAAGCCCTACTTCTTATATTATCACTCCTGGAACAAATCAATCTTTCCATGCTGTCAAGTTATGACTCTGATCCAGTCTCTTAGCCGTTGTTGAGAGCTGACCAGATGTCCATAACATGAGGACAAGGTCAAGTTGGTTTTTCCTTCTTGTTTGTTCCCTCACCACCTGTTACAGACCCAGTCTAGCAGTAATGTCCTTTAGAACTCTACCAGCTCAGTCAGTAGCGTTGACTAACAGGTATAGTAAGTCTGATTTATACATTTGGTCAATACAAGATACAGATTGGCTTCTTCGGTTTAATGTTAGTCTCAAAGTTGCATCCTTGATCTTGCATACTTCAGTGAATACAAGGTGAACATAATCCAAAGTTGGTCAAGCTACACTAAAAAACCTACCCAGACACACTTTTTTAAAATATAAATTTAGAGTACCCAATTATTATTATTTTTTCAAACTAAGGGACAATTTAGCATGGCCAATCCACCTAACCTGCACATCTTTTGGTTGTGGGGGTGAAACCCACGCAAACACGGGGAGAACGTGCAAACTCCGCATGGACAGTGACCCAGAGCCAGTATTCGAACCCGGGTCCTCAGCGCCGCAGTCCCAGTGTTAACCACTGCGCCACCTACCCAGACACACTTATGGGCTGCAGTCAGATTGAGATGGGCGAGGTTTAATTTTGTCAGTGTTTGATGGATTATATTAGTCAATATGGTGTGGCAGGTTGTTCCTGTATTGTGTTTATGCCTGGCTTGCTAGCTTACTTACAGTTAAAATACGTATTTTTCTCAGCTGTGGCCAGATGGAGAGTTTGTTGTTTATTGGTAGTGTTTGTACTAATCCTAACCAGGGGCGAAATTCGCCCCCAATGGCGCGATGTCCGCCGACTGGCGCCCAAAACGGCGCCAATCAGACGGGCATCGCGCCGCCCCAAAGGTGCGGAATGCTCCGCATCTTTGGGGGCCGAGCCCCGAAATTGAGGAGCTAGGCTGGCGTCGGAGGGATTTCCGCCCCGCCAGCTGGCGTGGAAATGACATATCGCGGCGGCGCATGCGCGGGAGCGTCAGCGGCCGCTGAAAGTTTCCCGCGCATGCGCAGTGGAGGGAGTCTCTTCCGCCTCCGCCATGGTGGAGACCGTGGCGGAGGCGGAAGGGAAAGAGTGCCCCCACGGCACAGGCCCGCCCGCGGATCGGTGGGCCCCGATTGCGGGCCAGGCCACCGTGGGGGCACCCCCCGGGGCCAGATCGCCCCGCGCGCCCCCCAGGACCCCGGAGCCCGCCCACGCCGCCTGGTCCCGCCGGTAAATACCTACTTTAATTTACGCCGGCGGGACAGGCAATTTCTCGGCGGGACTTCGGCCCATCCGGGCCGGAGAATTGAGCGGGGGGGCCCGCCAACCGGCACGGCCTGATTCCCGCCCCCGCCCAATCTCCGGTACCGGAGACTTTGGCGGGGGCGGGATTCACGGCAGCCAACGGCCATTCTCCGACCCGCTGGGGGGTCGGAGAATGACGTCCCTGATATGAATGTTTCCACCATGTTTTATCAATGTGTGTTAATCATAATCGCAGAAAAACACAGCCTTACAGGGTGTGCAACGTTTCCTTTCCAACAACATTAATTCCTCCTCGTTTCTACGAGGATGTCTGCCAACTTAATTCTAATTTACATTGAAAATTGACAGCTTTTCCTGCCAACTTCTGCACCAGGAGCTGGATTAAGATGGTTTCCTCTGCTATGTTACCTAAAACTAAATGGTATGGAGGCAGGAAAGCAGGGCTTGTTCAGCCACCTAATTTCCCTGACATCTAGAGAATAGTCAAAGAATCATCGAGGTTTACAGCATAGAAATAGGCCCTCCGGCCCAACATGTCCATACCGGCCAGTTTTTACCACTAAGCCAGTCCCAATTGCCCACATTTGGCACGTATCCGTCTATACCCATCTTACTCATATAACTGTCTAAATGCTTTTTAAAAGACAAAATTGTACCCGCTTCTATGTCACGTGGTCCATGGAGCCAACCCCCTTAAAGGGATAACGCTAGCACAATGGATCAACTACTGCCTCTGGCAGCTCGTTCAAGACACTCACCACCCTCTGTGTGAAACAATTGCCTCTTTGGATCCTTTTGTATCTCTCCTGTCTCACCTTAAACCTATGCCCTCTAGTTTTAGACTGCCCTACCTTTGGGAAAAGATGTTAGTGGTGATAACCTTGAGGTACTGATAGACCATTTCCTCAAGTGCCTTTCGAATGAAGAGAGCCCAGTACTCGCCACTACTCCCAATCCTCGGGCCCAAACACTAACCTTAATTAGAAATAAAACAGAAAATGCAGGAAAAAATCAGCTGGTCTAGCAGCAGCTGCTGTAAGAGAAACAGAGGGTGTGATTCAGTGTCCTCCATTGCGCCTGGTGCAGATCTTGGCACAACAGGTGAATCACACTCAAGCCCAAAATCGAGCTCGGTGCCAGGCCGATTGCGAGTCACTCGATTAGCTCCACCTGGTGCGATCTTGGGCCCCATGCCCTGTCCCTCCTCCAGTGAGGCCGAGATCCCAATCTGAATTTGTAAATGAATATGGAAATACCCAGACGCCAAATTCATCCGGTGCCTGGGACTCACTAGCCGCGCCTGCGAGACCTCACCAGGGTGTCGTTTATTACTGGTCCACACAAATGTGGAGCACAGCTGTAATGGCACCTGGGGGTGTCTCCCAGCCATTGGAGACCTTTGAGTGGACAGGGACAGGATAATGTGGCACCCTGGTGTAGTGTTGGAGTTCCAATACACAAATGAACCAACACGGTTGTAGATGGTACAACTCTGTTTTATTGTCTTGAACAATAACAACTACTAACTGCTGGATTGGGTACGTGCTTCACCAGCTAACCTGTGGACCCAGCCCTTTCACTATCTTGGTGAGGCACTCAGCACATGGTGTATGTCTGAGTGGCACGCTGTGAGCTCTGTGCTCTGAGCTATCCCCTGGTAGAATGAGCGGGAACTGTGGTGTTCCCTGTTTTATAGTGCGTGTGCTCTCACTGGTGATTGGCTGCGATGTTGTGTGTGTGTTGGTTGGTCCAACTGCCTGTCCATCAGTGTGTGTGTGATTGCACCATGATATGCTGATGTGGATATCATGACATCCCCCCCCTTTCACAAGGATATGTGCCTACATGCTAATAAATATTAGTGTGTACTGAGTGCATCTGAGTATGTGTGTGCAATATTTACAACATGTACATGAGGCTAAACTATATACAGCGGAAGGTGTCAGGTGCGACAGAGCAACGAGGTTGTACCACAAACAAAACAAGTGCAAACAGCAAATATCGAAAGAGGATTTCTGGAACAACAAGAAAGAAACACGTTAACAGTATTGCACAACAATGCAGCGAGTCCAATGTGCAAACAGGCTCATAAGTCAAGTCTATCAGGTGGGCGACGAATTTGGGTTGACCGTTAGGGTGACACACCACTCATCGCCCGGATCAATGCTGTGCACTGGCATCGACTGGTGGTTCCGACTTGGGGACATCCGATTCTTGTTTATTACCGCAACGCGGAAGGGTTCCCTGTCGTCGGTATCGCTGGTCTGCATGTTGTCAGGATATGACTCAGTGTATGGGGGCTGAATGGCCCGTACATCCCTGCGAGGCTGGCGGAATTGTTGGGAGTTGGCAGGTTGAGCTGCTCGACAGCAGGCAGCGTAGTGGCCCATCCTGCCACAGCGGAGGCATTGTCGCGCTTTGGCCAGACATTACCGCTTTAAATGGGCAGAGCCACAGTTGCCGCAATTCGTGATGTCATTCCATTCATTGCACCACCGCGCATGCGTGGTGCGGTCCTGCGTAGAGCGCGCCTGCGCAGCCCGTCCCTCTGCGTCGACGTCCCCTCTTTTGGAAAGCGCGGGAGGCCTCGGAAAGCGCGCGAAATGGCCGCCCTCGGACGGGCCGCGGGCCGGGAGGAACTCGATCGACTGGACCCGCTCGGCCTCGTAGGATCCCTGCTGTGCCGATTTGGCCGCCTGGATTTGGGAGTACCGGCTGGTCACGTTCTTGAGGAGGACGCAGGTCTCGATGGCAGTCGCTAGGGTGAGGCGCTTTATTTTGAAGAGCTGCTGGCGTAGGGTGTCCGAGGTGACCCCAAAAACTATCTGATCCTGAATCATGGAGTCGGAGGTGGCCTCACAGCTGCAGGACTGCGCGAGGATACGTAGGTGTGTCAAATAAGATTGAAAAGGCTCCTCCTTACCCTGCAGGCGCTGCTGGAAGAGGTACCTCTCGAAGCTCTCATTAACTTCCATGCTGAAGTGTTCCTCGCACTTTAGAAGCACCGTCTTGTATTTTGTCTTGTCCTCGCCTTCCTCGAATGCCAGGGAGTTGTAGATGTGGATGGCGTGTTGCCCCGCCGTGGAGAGGAGGAGGGCAATCTTCCTGGTGTCCGATGCGTTCTCCCTGTTTGTGGCTTCTAGGAAGAGTTGGAAGCGCTGTTTAAACAGCTTCCAGTTGATGCCAAGATTTCGAGCGATTTGGAGCGGATGCGGCGGGCTGATGTTTTCCATGGAGCAGGATGGCGGATTTCTGAAGAGGTGCAGGTAGGTCTCACAGTCGCTGGCTAGTTTCCAGTCCTGGTATCATGTCGTGTTGGAGTTCCAATACACAAACGAACCAACACGGTTGTAGATGGTACAACTCTGTTTTATTGTCTTGAACAATAACAACTAATAACTGCTGGCTTGGGTTCGTGCTTCACCAGCTAACCTGTGGACCCAGCCCTTTCACTATCTTGGTGAGGCACTCAGCACATGGTGTATGTCTGAGTGGCACGCTGTGAGCTCTGTGCTCTGAGCTATCTCCTAGTAGAATGAGCGGGAACTGTGGTGTTCCCTGTTTTATAGTACATGTGCTCTCACTGGTGATTGGCTGTGATGTTGTGTGTGTGTGTTGGTTGGTCCAACTACCTGTCCATCAATGTGTGTGTGATTGCACCATGATATGCGAATGTGGATATCATGACACCTAGCACTCTCCTTGGCACCCAGGCACTGTGGCACTGCCACGTCGGCACCCAGGCAGTGGATGTGGTGGCTTGAGACATACACTGGAGGCTTCCAGTAACAACCAAAGGGGTTTATTGATGAAAGGCAAACACAGATAAGTAACAGGCGCAGCACTCAATTTAATAGGTCTAGCCACTTCGGCTCCGGGATCCACACTGCCCTGGGGCTGCTCCCAGGGCCCCGCGCAAATTACCTGTTGCCTGGGGTTTGCACATTCCTGTGCGATTGGTCCAGAGGCGGTCACATGGTCCAATGGAGCTAGCCCCCTTAAAGGGACCGCGCAACCGTAATGGGTCTTTTGACAAAACTACTTCTCACTAAACGGGAGTGCTTCTTTCTGCATTTAACAAAGGAATTCAGGCCAAAGCTGCAAAGGAGACATGTGCTATTACTGGAAGAACTGCCTCTTTTCTAGATGCAAGCGAGTTGTAAACCAAAGGAAGATTGCAAGCTTTTGGAGCTGGAATTTAGCCTCCGGTGAAAGTTGAGGAACAAGCTCCATGGGTGGAGGAAAGAGGGAGAGAACAATGAGTCATTCGAGTTCACAGAACCAGGATCCAACTGTAGCCATCTGGGATGGCCACTTCCAGAATACAAAATGGACATTTGCAAAGATTGCAGGGAAAAATGGACAATGTTAAGAAAGCAAGCAGGCACAGAGCCTGTCTGCACATTGGAGAAACAGCTCCCAGATGAAACTGTAGGCCCATTAGCATATGGATGGGCCATCTCCGGGAACAAAACAAGATACTTAAGTAACCGATCTGGCCCCAGACCTCGTGGCGCCAGTTCCCCCAAACCGAAAGCAGAAAACGAAGCAGGCCAACGGCCACCTAGGACACGCCCAGCCATCAGGGCACCCACCCCTTTATTGGTCAAGATCAATACGAGTGATCAAGAAATGGCCCTATTGATTGGGGCCAAGTTCAAGGCCCGCCCAAAGAGCGCGAAGCCCCCTTCGGGTATAAGAAGAAGGCCCCAAGAGAGAATTGCTCTCTTGGAATCGGCTCTCAAAGCGGAGAGACCCTTCCACCAGCTACACCAGAAGCAAGTAAGTCCAAGGTCAACGTTCGCTACTAGACGGATGACCTTAGCTGTTCCCCTTCACCACTTCGACCCCAGCAGCCTCAGAACCGAACAACGGCCATTGATCCTCTGACTGAGTGGCCGCCCGAAGCTAAGTATAGGCTTTAGCAGTAGTAATAGTTTAGTCTGTCGTATTTCGTGCATGAGTAGATATTGCTGTATGTGTAAATAAATAGTATTGACTTTGAACTAACTAACTGGTGTACCGAGTCTTTAATCAGTATTCGGGTTTGAACCTTGTGGCGGTATCGAAAGATACCTGGCGACTCTAAAGCAAACGTAAGGAAGGTGACCATATTGACCGCCTTATTTAGAAACAACCAAAGAGAGCAACACAACTAAGGAAGATGCTTAATGAAATTAGGAGAAGTGCCAAGGTCAGGGTGCATTCTAGCCAAAATATCAATTGCAATATTCTTAGGGAGGCGGTATACAAATAATTCAAACAAATTCCACTTTATTAATAATCTGCACAACCACATCTAAATGTTAAAAAGTCTGCTAAGAATCTGGTCTGGAGTACTTCAAGAACATCATATACAAATATGTATTGACCACAGGACTGGCTGTCTGCATGCTTTCCAATTCTGACATCTTGATCCTTCAGATTGTTCTGGTAAAAGGCTATTCCTAATCATCAGGACAAAATGTGTGCAAGCAAACAAGTACAGCAACTGAAGAACGTTTTGTACAATCAGAGGGGATTATTGTGGTCCTTGCTCCATAGATGGAAGGGTGGATCGAGAGTTTGGTAGTTTCTCAGTTCAAAGATTTCTTCCCCATATGGCTGTGCTTGTTCATCTTTTCATTCAGTAACATAGAGGCGGGTACATACAACAACATATATTTGCTAATTATGCACAAAGCATGTAATCTTGAAACCAAGTAGCAGGTTTTCTTTTTCTTCTCCTCTTGGATCTCCCAATGGTGGCGAGAAAGCAACCAATTAAAACCTGTCACAACATGTCATGTTACACATTGCAACTGCCATAAACACCAAACCCATGCTGGGGCATTTAGATAGCAAATTTCAGGAGGGAAGCAACAGGTCAAGCAAAGGCCAGAAGGCAAGTGAAAGTACCAGTGATAAAATAGCCAGTAACTGCTTGGATTGTTCACACAAGATGACCCTCAGCTGGATAGACATTAGATTAATACCTATTGTTCTCTTAGCTAATGCTACTTTCATAGCTCCCTTTGATATTTCTGCCATCTCTGCTGTATAAGTCCTTTGTTGATTAAATATATTGATTTTCCTCCATTTTTGTTGACCAGAACATTGAATCCTATAAAATTACAGATTAATCTCATAAGAAAATAGAATCAGAAGAACTGAAATGAAGTAAATTAAATTGCACTGCTCTTGACAAACCAAAGTCAATCATCAATGCTTCCATGAGTACGATACCCAACCCTGCTGATGTTAACTTTCTTTCAATTGGAAGGAATAAGAGTATGTCACAAACCAAAAGCAACAGTTTGTTGCTTTATTTACTCACTATAAATATGGCAGTCAATAAGGTTGTCCTTCTTTTATCTAAATATTGATATTACATTGCTTTCAGAGTCGCCAAGTATCAACTGATACCACCATAAGGTTCAACCGGATATCGATCAAAAACCCAACAACCAGTTAGTTAGTTCAAGTTCAATAATACTTTATTTACACACAAGATTAACTTATACATGCAACATAAACACTATGAGCTAAACTACACCTAACAACTATGACAACCTGTACTTAATTTCAGGCACCCGGCTTAGGTCAGAGGAACAGTGGCTTTTGTTCGAATCTGGATCTACTGGGTCTGGAGAAGTAACTGCTGCTCAGCTGGGCTCATCCGTCTGGTAGCGAGCGTTAAACTTGAACTTGCTTCTGGTCGTGGTGCTGCAGTTGGAGATGGACGTTGCCGGAGCGCCAGGTCCAAAAGAGATCGAACACATGGCAGTGTCGCTCTTTATCCTTGAGGGGTTTCGCGCTCTTTTGGGTGGTCCTTAGGTTTGGACTAAATTAATTGGGCAGTTCTCGATCACTGCCTTCGATCTGAGCCAATAAAGGGGCGGGTGCCTTGATGGCTGTGCGTGTCCTAAGTGGTCATTGACCTTGCTGTTTATGCGTCCTGAGTAAAGGGAGTGGTGCCGATGTGTCTGGACTTGTATCGGTTACTTGAGTATCAGTCTTTTGTCTTACGGAGATGGGCCATTAAAATGCTAATCGGTTGGGGGTTTCAACACTGTCTGGATTCTCTGCTCACGAATATACTTGCAGGCTCTGTGCCTGCCTGAATCTTACATTGTCCATATTTCCCTTTAGGCTTTGCGAACGTCCATGTTTCTTGTTGTACGTGGCCATCCCAGATGGCTACAAGTTCAATATTATTTTTGGCTAATTTTTGTTCAATTCATTCTTTTGATGGATTGTAAATGGGAACACCAGCAAGGGGTCTGAATACCTACTATTTGCATGCATTGGCAGACTGGTAGTAATAGAGACAAAACAAATTGAAACTCAGGATCAAAAGTGATAATGGCTCTCCAAGGAGCAATATAAAATGATACAGAGCTACAGATGTCAGTTCAGCAAGATTGAATCCAGTAAAGCAGAACTTTAATGGCTTTAGCTGTACCTGAAATTAAACTTTTGTGCTAAATATGTGAAACCTCTGTTGCAGTAAAGGTACTCAATTTCCATTCTTCTTCAAATTTAAGAAAACCCAATTCACTTTGTGGTGAATCTATAATTCACTGGGATGCATTTGGTTATGACATTTTAACAATCAGTATGAAACTGCAAACAGTTCTTCCCATGGTAAATGGAAATGGTTAGAAAAATAATAGTTGTACTTTGTAGATAAACTACAATGAATAAATATGAGCAATTACTCAGTTTTGTTTCAAACATCATTTATAGAGTACGGGAGCTGATAATGGCCCAGATTTTGCTCTGAGCATCGAAGGACCAGCCCGCACTATTCATCCCATGCACAGCGCCCACAAACTTGTCACAGGCTTGCCAGCAGAGACTGCCAGTCGTCTGGCAGCTGCTTGGATTTGGCATCACCCACAGGGGATTTGTGCTGTATGCGAGCAGGCTAGATAGCTGGGAAACCTTTCAACCAATCAGATCGAAGAATCTGTGACACGCAGAGACGGCAAAGCATGCAGTAAGGAACAGGAAATATAAGTTACATTTAAATCATTATACAGAAAGTAAAACAAAAATTTGGACAGACACATGGGATTAAGGAAAAGACGTAAGTGGAAAATACAGAAAAAACATTAGATTTTTTTTTTAAATTGTGACATGAATTTTCATCTAAGAAAATGAGACTCTCTGGGCTGGATTCTCCGCATCCTCCCGCAGGAAATTGGGATCGGGGTCGGTTCATCAATTCTGCGGGCCCCAAAAACACGCCACCTGGGACCTACCTGGGGCCATTGCCAGAGGCCTGCTCAGCCATTCTCTGGCCCCGACAGTCCGAAGTCCCGACGGCGTGGAACTAATGTGCTCCAGCCGGCTGGGATACTCGCGTGGCGGCTGCAGACTCAGTCCACGGGCACCCTGGTCGGGGGCAGGCCGATCGGAGGCCGGGGGGGGGGTCTTATAGGCGGCCAGGGAATGCTTGTGTAGGGGTTGAGGGCCGGGCACGGGGCCTATCGGGCGTCTCTTTTTTGGGTCTAGCTCCGTGGTCCGGGTCCGCCATGGAGCACGGCGCGGCCGCTGGTGGCTGTCGCCGTGCGCATGCGTGGTCTCCGACCCGGAAGTGTGGGGGCCACTATCTGCAGCAAAAGCTGCAAGATCTACTGTGGGTCCCTGCTAGCCCCCTGCAGGGCTGTGAATTTGTGTCCCTTTAATCCAAGTTTTTCTGGCGTAAAACTCTACCGTTTTGAAGCCGGCGTGGAACCAAGGAGTAATTTCCAGTAATACTGTGTGCTACATGTTGTAGTGTATTATAGCCCTTCATGTAGTGTGTTTACTTTCAAGTTAATAAATATTCTTTATTAATTATTCACACAATGACTGGACTATACTGCCCATCCACCACCACCGCTCCCACCACCCCCACATCAACCCATCCACACTGCCCCCTCCACCACCATCCGCCACCCCAACCCGCAGTCCAATCATGCGTCTTGTCTTGTGTTTTGCAGGATCACCTGGCAATGAGGCGGGCCCTTCTGGTACCCCCCGCCCCCAACCCCAACCACAATCCCAACCCCAGGTGGAGAGCAGCGAGGACATGGACACTGATGTGAGCCCTCGACCTGCAGCCTGAGACACCCCAGAGCACCAATCCGGGGACGACACTGACTTCGGGAGGGTTTAAACTAATTTGGCAGGGGAATGGGAACCGGATTTGTAGTCCAGCAACTAAGGTAGCCGATGTTCAGGACATCAAAGCGTGTAGTGAGGCAGTGGGAAGGTAACACTGACAAAGGAGAGTACTTGCAGGCACGGAGATGGGTTGAAGTGTGTATACTTCAACGCAAGAAGCATCAGGAA
Organism: Scyliorhinus torazame; assembly: GCF_047496885.1. Taxonomy (NCBI): domain Eukaryota; kingdom Metazoa; phylum Chordata; class Chondrichthyes; order Carcharhiniformes; family Scyliorhinidae; genus Scyliorhinus; species Scyliorhinus torazame. Next base: position 66,621,931 of record NC_092714.1, on the reverse strand, counting down.
TAAGGTGGGTGAACTTAAGGCATGGATCGGTACTTGGGGCTACGATGTGGTGGCCATCACGGAAAAAAGATGGGCAGAAATGGTTGTTGGAGGTTCCTGGTTATAGATGTTTCAATAAGATTAGGGAGGGTGGTAAAAGAGGTGGAGGGGGGGGGGGGTGGCATTGTTAATTAGAGATAGTATAACAGCTGCAGAAAGGCAGTTCGAGGAGGATCTGCCTACTGAGGTAGTATGGGTTGAAGTCAGAAATAGGAAAGGAGTAGTCACCTTGTTGGGAGTTTTCTATAGGCTCCCCAATAGCAGCAGAGATGTGGAGGAACAGATTGGGAAAGATTTTGGAACGGTGCAGAAGTCACAGGGTAGTAGTCATGGGTGACTTCAACTTCCCAAATATTGAGTGGAAACTCTTTAGATCAAATAGTTTGTATGGGGTGGTGTTTGTGCAGTGTGTCCAGGAAGCTTTTCTAACACAGTATGTAGATTGTCCGACCAGAGGGGAGGCCATATTGGATTTGGTACTTGGTAATGAACCAGGACAAGTGATAGATTTGTTAGTGGGGAGCATTTTGGAGATAGTGACCACAATTCTGTGACTTTCAGTTTAGTAATGGAGACAGATAGGTGCGTGCAACAGGGCAAGGTTTACAATTGGGGGAAGGGTAAATATGATGCTGTCAGACAAGAATTGAAGTGCATAAGTTGGGAACATAGGCTGTCAGGGAAGGGCACAATTGAAATGTGGAACTTGTTCAAGGAACAGATACGACGTGTCCTTGATATGTATGTCCCTGTCAGGCAGGGAAGAGATGGTCGAGTGAGGGAACCATGGTTGACAAGAGAGGTTGAATGTCTTGTTAAGAGGAAGAAGGAGCCTTACGTAAAGCTGAGGAAACAAGGTTCAGACAGGGCGCTGGAGGGATACAAGATAGCCAGGAGGGAACTGAAGAAAGGGATTAGGAGAGCTAAGAGAGGGCATGAAAAATCTTTGGCGGGTAGGATCAAGAAAAACCCCAAAGCCTTTACACAGATGTGAGAAATATGAGAATGACTAAAGCGAGGGTAGGTCCGATCAAGGACAGTAGCGGGAGATTGTGTATTGAGTCTGAAGAGATAGGAGAGGTCTTGAACGAGTACCTTTCTTCAGTATTTACGAATGAGAGGGGCCATATTGTTGGAGAGGACATTGTGAAACAAACTGGTAAGCTCGAGGAGATACTTGTTAGGAAGGAAGATGTGTTGGGCATTTTGAAAAACTTGAGGGTAGCCAAGTCCCCCGGGCCTGACGGGATATATCCAAGGATTCTATGGGAAGCAAGAGATGAAATTGCAGAGCCGTTGGCAATGATCTTTTCGTCCTCACTGTCAACAGGGGTGGTACCAGGGGATTGGAGAGTGGTGAATGTCGTGCCCCTGTTCAAAAAAGGGAATAGGGATAACCCTGGGAATTACAGGCCAGTTCGTCTTACTTCGGTGGTAGGCAAAGTAATGGAAAGGGTACTGAGGGATAGGATTCCTGAGCATCTGGAAAGACATTGCTTGATTAGGGATAGTCAGCACGGATTTGTGAGGGGTAGATCTTGCCTCACAAGTCTTATTGAATTCTTTGAGGAGGTGACCAAGCACGTGGATGAAGGTAAAGCTGTGGATGTAGTGTACATGGATTTTAGTAAGGCATTTGATAAGGTTCCCCATGGTAGGCAGAAAGTAAGGAGGCATGGGATAGTGGGAAATTTGGCAAGTTGGATAACGAACTGGCTAACCGATAGAAGTCAGAGAGTGGTGGTGGATGGCACATATTCAGCCTGGAGCCCAGTTACCAGTGGTGTACCGCAGAGATCAGTTCTGGGTCCTCTGCTGTTTGTGACTTTCATGAATGACTTGGATGAGGGAGTTGAAGGGTGGGTCAGTAAATTTGCAGACATACGAAGATTGGTGGAGTTGTGAATAGTGAGGAGGGCTGTTGTCGGCTGCAAAGAGACATAGATAGGATGCAGAGCTGGGCTGAGAAGTGGCAGATGGAGTTTGACCCTGAAAAGTGTGAGGTTGTCCATTTTGGAAGGACAAATATGAATGCGGAATACAGGGTTAATGGTAGGGTTCTTGGCAATGTGGAGGAGCAGAGAGATCTTGGGGTCTATGTTCAATGATTTTTGAAAGTTGCCACTCAAGTGGATAGAGCTGTGAAGAAGGTCTATGGTGTGCTAGCATTCATTAACAGAGGGATTGAATTTAAGAGCCGTGAGGTGATGATGCAGCTGTACAAAACCTTGATAAGGCCACGTTTTGAGTACTGTGTACAGTTCTGGTCGTCTCATTTTAGGAAGGATGTGGAAGCTTTGGAAAAGGTGCAAAGGAGATTTACCAGGATATTGCGTGGAATGGAGAGTAGGTCTTACGAGGAAAGGTTGAGGGTTCTAGGCCTTTTGTCATTAGAACGGAGAAGGATGAGGGGTGACCTGATAGAAGTTTATAAGAAGATCGGGGGATAGATAGAGTAGGCAGTCAGAGACTTTTTCCCCGGGTAGAACAAACCATTACAAGAGGACATAAATTTAAGGTGAATGGTGGAAGATATAGAGGGGCTGTCAGAGGTAGGTTCTTTACCCAGAGAGTAGTGGGGGCATGGAATACACTGCCTGTGGAAGTAATTGAGTCGGAAACGTTCGGGACCGTCAAGCGGCTATTGGATAGGTACATGGATTACGCTAGAATGATGGGGTGTAGATTAATTTGTTCTTAATCTAGGACAAAAGTTCAGCACAACATCGTGGGCTGAAGGGCCTGCTCTGTGTTGTATTTTCTATGTTCTATGTTCCCTTCACAGCTGTCTCCAATACCCTCCACCATCTCAGAAACACTTATCTTAGTTGGGCAATTTAGCGAAGAGGCTGCTGAGGCTCTATCTGCTGGAGGTAGAAACCCCCAAGGGGGCGGAATGTGGGAGGACGGCCCGACCCCAGGGAGGAGCTGATGTCCGGATGGGTTTCGGGCTTCTGGAAAGGGAGGTCCCATCGATAGTGGAGATGGAATTGCAGAGCCAGGGACTACATGAGGGGGTGTCGGAAACCATCCAGCACCTGCAGGTGCAGTTCGAGGAGTCGAACCGCCTGCAGGAGCAGGTAGTGGTGCCAACCGTGCATGCCACCCAGGGAAACATCGCACACATGGCGTCTGCGGTGGAGGCCTTGGGGGTGAAGGTTTCGGCCATGGGTCAGGATGTTCAAGGCCAGGGGCACTCTGAATGGGCAATAGCCGAGGCCCAGGACAGGGCTGCCCTATCATAGGCAACCATGTACCAGGGCCACCTGGACATTGCAGTCTTGCTCCAGAGCATGGCCCAGTCACAGCGGGTCAGGGCTGAGGGTGTCAGTGCTTTGCCTGGGCGCTGGCCAACATTTCACAGACCCCAGATGGAGGTGCTGCAGTCACTGGCTGATGTAGACAAAGCCAGAAGGTGGTCAGTGCTTGTCAGTCTCAGAGGGAGGTGGTCCACTCTCTGAGCTCCATGGCCATGAGCATCGAGACGCTGGTTGGGGCGGTTATGGGTCGCCAGGACTGGCAGCGCCAGGTGGCGGAAGAGCCTCAGGGGTTAGCTCAGCTCGCAACCCATGGGGTAGCCTGGGGACATCGGGCACCATGAGGGAGGAGGAGGTGTTGGGGCCCCTGCCAGTGACACCCACAGGGAAGCTGCCGGATCAGCACAGCACCTCGTACTCGCCCCCTCCTGTCCCTGGTGCATCTGGTAGCTAGCGGGCAGAACAGGGCAGCACCACGACACCTGGGACCCTCGAGCGCAGGCGGGCCCATCCAGGCCCCATCGCCCTAGAAGACGGCCGCCAAAGGGGATCCAGGTTACAGGGCGGGAATCACATCAGGCTGCCTCCATTGCTGATAAACTACCTGGGGATCCATCTAGGCATAGGGCCCATGAGGCCAGAAAGGTAGACACCAGATAAATTTGCATGGGTGCAAGGCACAGTATAGCGATAGGGTCTAGGGCACAAAGCTGTACATATATGTTCACAGAAAACACCTGTGCACAACGTTACAACCTGCCTCGATGCAGTGTCAGAAGGGTGTAAGGGATGGAATAGCTTGGTCTGGGCTGACAGCTGAGGGGTGTTGGGGGTGGGCTTGGCCCAGGGACCCCAGTTCAGCCAGCACTCACTGCTCCACTGCTTCTCCCACACCCCGCCTCCCCGCCCATCGTTCCCACCTCCACCACCCCAAGGATTCGTTGGGTCCGTGTGATGGAATGGCCAGCTCGCATGCAGGGATCACCCAGGTTGACGGTGGAAAGTGCGACCGTGGGCAGGAGTCACACGTTGTAAAATGATGCGGAGCACCAAATCTCATCGCGGAGCAGGTTGTCATCTTCCTCCATCCCTTGGGCCAGACACGCTGTTACTGCCAACCCAGGGCACAACCCCATAGTGAGGCAGTTAGGAATTACAGAGGGGGTTGCAAGGGGGTGGGGTTTCACAGAGAGTGAATTCATGCGAGGGGGCGGTGTGGGGGTGGGACTGGGTGCCCGTGTTGCTGGCCAGGCCCCCTATGCGGCATACGTGGATGTGATTAGAGAGTCCTGTGCACGCCAGTCTAGGCACACAAGTTGTGTGGCCTCCCGTGCCTGCTTGGGCCCCATACCCTGCCCATCCTTGCCCTCCCCCATGTCCTCCTCGTCAGATGAGGACTGGCGTTATTCCCCCTCCTCCAGTTTGTCGCCCCTCTGCTGTGCAATTTTATGGAGGATGCAGCAGGCCACCACAACATAGGAGACTTTCCTAGCGCTATACTGGGTGACACCTCCAGTGTGGTTCAAACACCTGAGCCGCTTCGTCGGGATGCCGAAGCAATGCTCAGTCACGCCCCTGGTCGCTGCATGGGCATCGTTGTAGCGGGTCTCCACGTTGGTCTATGGCCTCCGGATGGGTATCATCCGTCACACATTGGATAACCCATGTCATCCAGGAGCCAAGTCCTCAGCTGGGGGAACCGTCAAGTGCGACGGTGTCGTGCACACTACCCGGGCATCCTGGTGGGCTCGGCCACATTGAATTTGGTATATTGTGGCGACCATGTATTTCGGGCCTCCGTGATGGCATGGATGAACCTATGCACAAAGCTCTGTGGGATTCCAGACAGGTACCCACTCGGCGTCTGGAAGGACCCCATTGTGTAAAGGTTCAGGGCGACCATCACCTTGACGGCCACCAGGAGCGGGTGTCCTCCCCATTCCCCCATGATGCCAGGTGCTCTATGATGTGGCAGATACATCGCACAGACCCCCTGCTCAGCAGTCTTCGACGGCATGCCTGGTCCGGCAGGCCCTTGAATGATAGGCACTGCCGGTGCACACAAGGCCTCATGCGGTGCCTCCCTTGCACCTCCTCCTCCTTGGCCGGGTGGGCGGCCGGCTCTCCATCCTCACCAGCTGCCTGCTGTTCCTCTAGGGCAGGCTCCACTGCTGCAGGGTCCTCCTCGAGCAGCACCAGCTCGTACAACCTTAGTGCATCTCCCAGGACTGTGGTGACTAGGATGAAGGCTACCAATCCTGGTTGAATTCCAAAGTCCATTGTCTGCAGGGGGTGAAATTCAAACATGCTAGCATGGTGCGTATCCCCGTGTCCAACCAGGTTCCACGGGCTATACTGTGGCCCTGGTCTGAACTGCAGCGCCTGCCCCCACATTTCCCCTCCCATCCTCCTCCATCCTCACACCCACCTCCGGCCGTTCCCCCTGGCATCCTGCCGACCGCACATCTGCCCCTGGCGCCCATCCCTGCTGCCAGGTGTACCGTTGGCTGGCGTTACCCATGCCAGCGGAACGCTCCGTGGCCCCCCCTTCAGGGCACTTCTGCAGGTTGCCTCCCCTTTCAGCGCCCTCCTGCAGGGGCTACCCTTGGGTGGGCCATGTGCTGCCCCGCCAGCGGGTGACGGCAGGTTGTGGGGGGGGGGGATGGCTGGGGAGCAGGGGTTGGTGGATTGGGGCACGTCTACAGCCGGTGGCACTCTGCATGACCAGGGGACACGGAGGGCAGTCAGTGGTGTGCGCAGCAAGCTGTCTGCCTTGCAGGTCACGGCAATGGTGGTCCATACCTGGAAGACCTGGTCCCATGGCGGGGTTACCTCGACTCCATTGCCCATCCCCTGACCACCCACTGTCACCTCCCGCTGCTCCCCCGCGCCCGCCATGATTTTGGCTTCACGACTGATTCTCCGCCCAATCGCCTTTCCTGATTTTGGCATTGGCTGATGGAGAATCCTGCCCATCATCGTTCAGATGAAAAAGTTAATCAAGGCCCTGTTCACCTGTCTTGGTAGCCTGTGGGAAATTGCAGACCAGTTAGTTTAACACCTGTTGTTGGAAAATTGTTAGAATCAATTATCAAGGACATAATATCGGGATATTTGGAAAGCCAAAGCGCTATCCATCAGAGTCAGCATGGTTTTATGAAGAGGAAATCATGTTTGACTAATTTGCTAGAGTTCTTCGAAGATGTAACAAGCCAAGTGGATAATTGAGATCCTGTAGATGTAGTATATCTGGACTTCCGGAAGGCATTTGATAAGGTGCCACACAGAAGGTTAATGCACAAACTTAAATCACACGGGATTAGGGGTAACTTATTAGCGTGGATAGAAGACTGGTTGACGGACAGGAGACAGAGAGTCGGGGTAAAAGGGTCTTTTTCTGGGTGGCAAGATGTAACTAGTGGGGTGCCACAGGGTTCGGTCTTTGGGCCCCAGCTATTTACAGTCTACATTAATGACTTGGATACAGGGATAAAACGTTCTATAGCCATATTCACAGATGACACAAAAATATGTGGGACAGTAAGTTGCAATGAGGAAATTAGAACCTTACAAGTGGATATAGATAGGTGAGTGGAGTGGGCCAAAATGTGGCAGATGGAGTTTGACGTGGAGAAGTGTGAGGTCATGCATTTTGGTCAAAAAAGTGGAAAGGCAACTTATTATGTAAATGGGGAGAGACTTTGGGCTGCTCTGATGCAGAGGGATCAGGGTCCCCTTGTGCATGAGTCACAGAAAACTAGCATTCAGGTACAGCAGGTAATAAGAGAAGCAAATGGAATGTTTGCATTTATAGCAAAAGGAATTGAGTGTCATGGTAAGGAAGTGTTGTTGCAACGAAACAAGGCATTGATAAGACCACAACTGGAGTATTGTGCACAGCTTTGGTCCCCTTATTTGACGAAAGATGTAGTGGTATTAGAGGTAGTTCGGAGGTGATTCACTAGATTAATCCCGGAGGTGAGGGGTTTGTCGTATGAGGAGAGATTGTGGAGTTTAGGCCGATACTCTAACGTTTAGAAGAATGAGGGGAGATCAAATCGAGGTATACAAGGTGCTAAAAGGTATGAATAAAGTAGACGTGGAGCAGATGCTTCCTCTTGTGGGGCAGTCTAAAATGAAAGGTCATAATCTTAACATAAGTAGCAAATTTAAAACAGATTTGAGGAGAAACTACTTCTCACAAAGAGTTGTGAATCTGTGGAATTCGCAACCCCAAAGTGCGGTGGATGCAGGTCTAATGAAATATAGACAGACATGTAACTAAAGAGTTCATCACAACACCTAACTGTAACACTACCACTAGAGGACATTACTAGATCCACAATATAACTGAGTTCCCAGAAGCTCCAGCTCTCTTTCAGCTGTCTTTCCGTGCAGGAGTTATCAGATAGCAGCAGTGTAGCAGAGAGGATCACAGCCTAGACACCGCGTGTAGCTTAGATACAGTTTGTACAGTTGTTTATCCTTACTTTATTGCTGGAGTTAGTTCAGTGGAGTGTTGAACTCATTTATTAGTTTTATCATTATTTAATAAATTCTTTCAGTTTACTTTGAAGACTCGAGTGTTCTTCAACATCGTCTGCAGTTAGAAACAACATATATTACTTAAGCTCAGTAATATTACATGCTAATCACAACACCTAGCTGTAACACTACCACCAGATGGCATTACTAGATCCACTTTCTAACTGAGTTCCCAGAAGCTCCAGCTCTCTTTCAAGCTGTCATTCCATGCAGGAGTTATCAGATAGCAGCCGGTTTTTCATAGAATTTACAGAGCAGAAGGAGGCCATTTGGCCCATCGAGTCTGCACCGGCTCTTGCAAAGAGCACCCTACTCAAGCCCACACCTCCACCCTATCCCCATAACCAGTAACCCCACTCAACACTAAGGGTAATTTTGGACACTAAGGCAATTTATCATGGCCAACCCACCTAACCTGCACATCTTTGGACTGTGGAGGAAACCGGAGCACCCAGAGGAAACCCACGCACACACGGAGAGACCATGCAGACTCCGCACACACAGTGACCCAATCTGGGAATCGAACCTGGGACCCTGGAGCTGTGAAGCAATTGTGCTATCCACAATGCTACCGTGCTGCCCGTGTAGCAGAGAGGATCACAGCCTAGACACCGCGTGTTGCTTAGATACAGTTTGTACAGTTATTTATCTTTACTTTATTGCTGGAGTTAGTTCAGTGGAGTGTTGAACTCATTTATTAGTTTTATCATTACTTGATAGATTCTTTCAGTTTACTTTGAAGACTCGAATGTTCTTCAACATCATCTACAGTTAGTAATGACATATATTACTTAAACTCATTAATATAACATGCTACTAGGAGTAGCAATATAATATAACATCAGGGACAGTGAGTAAATTTAAGGAGGAGTTACACAGATTTTTAATTGGTAATGGGTTGAAGGGTTATGGAGAATGGGCAGGACTTGGAGTTTATACCAGGATGGGATCAGGCATGATCATAATGAAGGTGTTTAAGCTCGGGAGGCTAAATTGCGTACTCCTGCTCCTAGGTCATGTGTTCCAGGGAGGCGATGCTCTGGCTGATTTTGCAATCCAGCTCTTAATCTATAGCATTGTAGGTAACAGATGAGGAACATATCAGCAATGATAGAGTGGTGGAGCAGACTCGATGGGCTGAATGGCCTCCTATATCCTGGGCAGGATTCTCCGAGCCTACGTGCCAAAATTGCGCTTGGCGCGGGGGCAGAGAATAGGGCGTAAAACCCGCGATCGGGTCCGACGCCTTCCCGCGATTCGCCACGGACCAGAGAATCGGCACCAGTCACGCGCGGGCGGTCGCTGCGGCGCTGGTCGGGGGCCATTCAAAGAGGCCCCCACGGCGATTCTCCGGCGGCAGCTGGCTGAGTTCCCGTCGGCATGGTTCTAACATGGTTCCACCCGGCAGGAGCTTGGAGTGCCGGCTGCGGACCCAGTCCGCAGTCGCCCTGGTGGGGGCGGGGGTATCCGTCGCCGGGTGGGGCCTCCAGGACGGCCAGAATTCCGATCAGGTGCCACCGATCGGTGGGTACGCGCAATCTCAGGGTGGAGGGGGGGGACTATATTGTGGGGGCCAGCTTGCTGTGTGGGTCCGCCATGTTGCGCGGGGCCGCTGCCGTAGGCAGTCGCCGTGCGCATGCGCGGACGGAAGTGCAGGGCCCCGTATCGTCAGCCGGAGCTGTGTGGAGCACTCCGGGGTCTGCAAGCCCCCTTCAAAACAGAGAATCACTCTGGACTTTCTCCAAGAAAGTCCAGAGTGATTTGCGCCCGTTTTCTCGCGGGCGTGCCGACAGAGCCCCATTTTCAGAGAATTCCGCCCCCTATGAATTTATTAACTAAAGGTCCCATGACACTGTTCAAAAAAAGCAAAAAATTCCTCTACTGTTATGGTTAGCATTTATCCCTCAACAAAAATAAGTCAACTTATGTACCCTTCCAACATTACTGTGGCTTGTTCAGGCTTTCATATTGTCAATCGCATTCAAAAAGAGCTGTCTCCCGTGCATGTATCCGAAGAACTACCACAGTCTAAAGTAGTTTGGTTTCACTTCACAATCCAGAATCTCAAAACCAGTTTAAACCATCCTCACCTTTGTATTTCATTTGACTAGGGCAGGTTAATATTGCAATTACTGTAACTTAATTTCCTTATTCATTATGATTGCATTTAAATGGCCACTTAATAGTTCAAATTTAAACAAATAAAATGCTACATTTCTAATCACACTCAGCTTTTTACTTGGTACTATTGGTGCTTTTTCTCTCTTGCTAACTTTTCCTTTGCACAGCTTTCACCCCTTTTATTGCTTTTATTGGTTGCAGTTTTTGTTTCACAGCCCTCCCGAGATGGCTCTTTCTGCTTGGCATTTTCTGTCCCTCTGGTTATGTCATCTATAATTATTTCTGGTTTTCTTTGCAAACCTTTCTCTTTCCCTTTTCTCAGAAATCTTGGGCGGGATTCTCCGACGGGATTTTTGGGGGGGTCGGAAATTTTCGCCGGAGGGCGGAGTAAATCCCGCCCGGCCGCCCAGCGACATTTGCCGGCACCCCAAAAATTCCGTTGACGTTAATCGCGCCGCGTGCCTCGGAGAATGTCGAGGACCGGCGCGACGCAACGGGCCCCGGAGCCGCCACAATTCTCCGGGCCGGATGGGGCCGAAGTCCCGCCGGCGTGACCCATGGTCACAAGCCGGTGTCAATCAAACCACCTATTTAACCGCGTCAACCAGTCGTGATGGTTGACGCCGACCAGCGCGGTGGTAGGGGTCGGCGTGGGGCGGCCGCCGGAGAAGTGACGGGGTGGCCGCAGGTGGTGGTGGGGGGGTCTCAGGAGCTGTTGGAGTGTACGTGCCGGAGGGTGGGGGGGGTAGGAGCTGGGGGGGGGGGAAAGGGGCTGGGGGTGGGGGAGAGGGGCTTGGGGGGGGAGGGGCTGGGGGTAAGTGGCTGGGGCGGATGGGACTGGGGGGAGGGGCTGGGGGAGGGGCTGGGGGAGGGGCTGGGGGAGGGGCTGGGAGGAGAGGGGTGGGTTGGCGAGGGTGTGTGATGGAGAGGGTGCGTGCCGGGGAGGAGAGGGGGGGGGTTGGGGAAGGTGCGTGCTGGGGAGGAGAGGGGGGGAGGGTTTGGGGAGGGTGCGTGCAGGGGAGGAGAGGGAGGTGTTGGGGAGGGTGTGTGCCGGAGAGGAGAGAGAGGAGGGTTTGGGGTGGGTGCGTCCAGGGGAGGAGGGGAGGGGGATGGGGAGGGTGCGTGCCGGGGAGGAGAGGAGGGGTGGTTGGGGAGGGTGCGTGCCGGGGAGGGTGGCACCTATTTAACAACATCAACCAGTCGTGATGGTTGACGCCGGCCAGCGCGGTGGTAGGGGTCGGCGTGGGGCGGCCGCCGGAAAAGTGACGGCACGGCCGCAGATGGTGGTGGGGGGGTCGCAGGAGCCGTTGGAGTGTACGTGCCGGGGGGCGGGGGGGAAGAGGGGCTGGGGGGGGGGGAGGGGAGGGGCTGCGGGGGGGTGGGGCTGGGGGAAGGGGCTGGGGCAGAAGGGACTGGGGGGAGGGGCTGGGATGAGGGCCCCCCCCTCCCCCTAGTCGCCCTCGCCATCTCCCCGGGCAGACGACGGGACCACGTGCTGCAGTGTCCCTGCCGCAGGCAGGGACAGTCCGGGTGGAGGGGGAGTGGGGGGGGGGGGGGCACACCCACCTGTGGCCGACGTTCTGTCACGCCTCACACACCCACTGGCGCTCGCCTCACACCACACCCCCGCATGCATCGGACAGAGCACAAAAGACAAAAGCAGCTTCTGCGAGTGCGAAAGTGATTTTAAACCAAACAGTTCATACACGTGCCCTAGCCCCAGAACTAATTTATGGGGGAAGGAGGGTATTGGGGGATATGGGGGATATTGGGGAATGGGGATATGGGGGAAGGGGGATATGGGGGAAGGGGGGATATGGGGGAAGGGGGGATATAAGGGAAGGGGGATATGGGGGAAGGGGCGATAGGTGGAAGGGGATATGGGAGAAGGGCAATATGGGGGAAGGGGGGACATGGGGGGGTAAGGGGGAAGGGGGGATATGGGGAAGGGGGATATGGGGAAGGGGGGATATGGGGAAGGGGATATGGGGAAGGGGGATATGGAGAAAGGGGGATATGGGCAAGGGGGATATGGGGAGGGGGATATGGGAGAAAGGGGCATATGGGGGAAGGGGATATGGGGGTAGGGGATATTGGGGAACGGGGATATGGGGGAAGGGGATATTGAGGAAAGGGGATGTGGGGGAAGGGGGGATATGGGGGAATAAGGATATGGGGAAGGGGGGATATGGGGAAGGGGGATATGGGTAAGGGGGATATTGGGGAATGGGGATATGGGGGAAGGGAGGATATGGGGGAATGGGGATATGGGGGAAGGGGATATTGGGGAAGGGGGGATGTGGGGGGAAGGGGGGATATGGGGAAGAGGGATATGGGGAAGGGGGATATGGGGGAAGGGGGGATGGGGAAGGGGAAAAGGGGGGCAGGCAGTGGGGGGTCTCACGCGGCCATTTTGCTGGGTCTCCGGGGGGGGGCGTCTTTTGTGCAGTGATGCCGCGTGGCGTCACTGATGGCATGCGTGTCTGTGATGGGTGACGCCGTCGCGAATGCGTCACACCGCTACTAGCCCATTCCCGGCCGGAGAATTCTCGACATTTCGGGCAGCCCGACGCCGGAGTGATTCGCGCCGTTTTTGGCGCCGGGTTCGGGCCATCGTCCCGATTCACAGAGAATCCCACCCCTGAATGTTTGTTTCTCACTTGGCAGCTGAGTGCCTGGAATATTCAGCAATGCCTGAAAGGTTCACCATTTTATTCTTGCACATGGGATTTGGCCTGCATTTTACATAAGGCTTGCTATACTTTCAGTAAAGTTCCATTTGATTATAAGTGAGACAAAGGCATTAGAATTTGTTTATAAAATAACCATTTGGATAGCTAATTTCTGCCCAGGTTGGACAATTAGCCCAGAGGAATTCTCTATCATTTGAATGAATTTTTTTGTGTTAACAGCTGAATTTACAGACTTTGTTGAGTAGTGAAAGGAGGAAGGGATTAAAAGTTCTGTTACCAGGGGCGACATTCTCCGACCCCCCGCTGGGTCGGAGAATCGCCGGGGGCTGGCGTGAATCCCGCCCCGCCGGTTGCCGAAGTCTCCGGCACCGGATATTCGGCGGGGGCGGGAATCGCGCCGCGCCGGTTGGCGGGCACCCCCCCCCCCGCTCGATTCCCCGGCCCGGATGGGCCGAAGTCCCGCCGATAAATTGCCTGTCCCGCCGGCGTAAATTAAATCACCTACCTTACTGGCGGGACAAGGCGGCGCGGGCGGGCTCCGGGGTCCTGGGGGGGGCGCGGGGCGATCTGGCCCCGGGGAGTGCCCCCACGGTGGCCTGGCCCACGATCGGGGCCCACCGATCCGCGGGCGGGCCTGTGCCGTGGGGGCACTCTTTCCCTTCCGCCTCCGCCACGGTCTCCACCATGCCAGAGGTGGAAGAGACTCCCCCCACTGCGCATGCGTGGGAAACTGTCAGCGGCCGCTGACGCTCCCGCGCATGCGCCGCCCGGAGATGGCATTTCCGTGCCAGCTGGCGGGGCAACAAAGGCCGTTTCCGCCAGCTGGCGGGGCGGAAATTCGTCCGGCGCCGGCCTAGCCCCTCAATGTTGGGGCTCGGCCCCCAAAGATGCGGAGCATTCCGCACCTTTGGGGCGGCGCGATGCCCGTCTGATTTGCGCCGTTTTGGGCGCCAGTCGGCGGACATCGCGCCGTTTCCGGAGAATTTCGCCCCTGGTATCAATCTTCAGGTCAATTCAGACTTCAGGATGTTGTCTGGTCAAAATTTTGTACTCAATCACTGATGTTTAACCCCTAAATGTACAAGTATGGAGTTATCTGCTAGCTTGGATTACTAGGCTTACATTAATATTGCAATGAAGTTACTGTGAAAATCCCCTAGTCGCCACATTCTGGCGCCTGTTCGGGTAAACTGAGGGAGAATTCAGAATGTCCAATTCACCTAACAAGCACATCTTTCGGGACTTTATGGGAGGAAATCGGAGCACCCAGAGGAACCCCATGCAGACACAGGGAGAAGGTGCAGACTCCGTGCAGACAGTGACCCAAGCCGGGGCCCAAACTCAAGTCCCTGGCACTGTGAAGCAACAGTGCTAACCACTGTGCTACGTGCCACCCATATACTTGAATATATGGATATAGTTATGTGTTATCAATAAACAGTTAATGCTGAACCTGACAAGCCTCAGAACTTCTTACATGAGAGATCCACTGAATATACAACATGGTGGCAACTCTTGGGAAAACACAGGCCTCTGTCCAGTCCACAACTCTCTCTTGTCTCAGGTCATGGGTCTCTTTATATCACACTGTGGATGGTACTGTACCCAGTCCACATTAGCCCTTGCTGTGCCAGATACCCTTATACTACAAAAATCATGGCCCCCAGCTCAATTATTGAGGTTAATTCCCCGTTCACACCCACCAATCTGTTCCAAGAATGTATTTTTCTGAGCCTCAAAAGAGTAGCTTCACATTTCAATAGACGTCCAGACTAGCATGTAGTATTTCTTAGTGAATTGCTTATTTATTTATAATTTTTATTTATTATGAGTAATGGTGAATTTTGGACTTATTTTCATCAGGCTGTAGTGACCATGTACAAATTCATTCACATAAGACCCTCACAGCTATCAGATAGGTGCATCTTTCATCTCATTAACGTGGATTGATATGAACTCATGTCCCAGAAGTTAAAGATCATTGCACTGTTCCTTGTATATGTCAACTCCCAACATTTATAAGAACTATGTATTTTATATTCCTCTCAGAATCCGTAACTACATTCTGTGTCTATAGTACCAATCTACTTTGTGCAGAGCATCAGAATCAAGAGTTAAGTCCATGGAACTGTTTTGTAGTATATTCCTTTCAGAATAAACCATTAAGGAGACGTCTGAATCACCAACAAAATGTGAGGCCAAAATATTTCTAAGTGTCATTTTGGGCGGGTTTGGTGGGGTCTTTTGAGTTGGCTGCAATGGTGAGATCGTGGCCTGTATTCAACTATAATTAGTTCCAAAATTGAGCCTCCATATGAATCTCACCATACTTGGCTCTCTCACCATCTGATACGCTGACTTGCACCTCAGCTGCTCACTGCTAACAAGGGGGAGCTGCTTTAAAATGTTCACTCGGCAGCGCGCAGACCAGCTCCTGGCTGTGGGGATGTCAGTACCATGAATGATGGTGTCCTAGGCATGGCTCAGTCTACGATGACCATCGCTGAGCAACTCAACATCATGTCCCAGTCGCTGCTGTTCCTGATTGTGGAGGGCACTGCAGACCACCACAAAGTGGGAGACCCTCTGGGGGGGTGAACTGTAAGGCACCACCAGAGAAGTCCAGGCACCGCTCAATGATAGCATGGGTGGCAGTGCGGGACTCATTGTATCGGGTCTCCACCTCAGCCTCAGGCCTCCGCACTGGCGGCATCAGCCATGACCTCAGTGGGTAGCACTTGTTTCCACAAGCCAACCGCTTATCTTGGGGTGGTCCTCGAAGACACTGGGGATCTCCGAGTGCCCAGGATGTAGCAGTCCTGTGCAGTCCCAGGGTAGCGGGCACACATATGCATGATTCTCAGATGGTGGTCGCACACAATCTGAACATCGAGGGAGTGGAACCCCTCCCTGTTAATATAGGGCACTCTCTGATGCCCCAGTGCTCACAGGGTGACATGTGTGCCATTAATGCCCCCTGGCCTTGGGGAATCCTGATGATGGCGGTGAACCCTACTGCCCAAGCGTCTTGGTGGGCCTGGACCAGGTTGAAAGTGATATTGCCTGAAACCCAGGCATACAGAGTATCCATTACTCCCGGATGTACATGTGTGCGGATGACTGCGAAATGTCACACAGGTCCCCGCTCGAGCCCTGGAATGACCCAGTGGCATAAAGGTTTAGTGCTGCAGATGACCTTCACGGCCACTAGGAATGGGTGTCCTCCTCCTCCTCCATTGGGTACCATGTCCACGAGGACTTGGCATAGGTGCCACACTGTCTCCCTGTTGAGACGGAGTCTTCTACGGCATATGCTGTCCGTCAGATCCTGGAATGACCAACTCCTGTACACGTCACTGCCCTCCCCTTGTGGCCCCCTCCTGAGCATAATGGGCGGCCAGGTCTTCGGGGTGTGTGGTGGCTCTCTGCACATGTGGTGCCGCCTCCAGCCTGCGATAGCCTTGCTGCCTTCTTCAGCGTCTCGGTTGCGATAAGCACAGCGAGGGCCTCAGCGGATCTGAACCAGCAAACATTATTTGTATCGGGAAGGAACTGGAGAAAGAGAGAGACTGACAATCAGAAAGGCCTCAAATCCCCCAGTCCTCCCGCACCCTTAGCATAACTGTCCCACCTGCTCTCAGCGTGCCATCCAGCGAGTCAGTTAGAACATAGAACATAGAACAATACAGCGCAGTACAGGCCCTTCGGCCCACGATGTTGCACCGAAACAAAAGCCATCTAACCTACACTATGCCATTATCATCCATATGTTTATCCAATAAACTCTTAAATGCCCTCAATGTTGGCGAGTTCACTACTGTAGCAGGTAGGGCATTCCACGGCCTCACTACTCTTTGCGTAAAGAACCTACCTCTGACCTCTGTCCTATATCTATTACCCCTCAGTTTAAAGTTATGTCCCCTCGTGCCAGCCATATCCATCCGCGGGAGAAGGCTCTCACTGTCCACCCTATCCAACCCCCTGTTCATTTTGTATGCCTCTATTAAGTCTCCTCTTAACCTTCTTCTCTCCAACGAAAACAACCTCAAGTCCGTCAGCCTTTCCTCATAAGATTTTCCCTCCATACCAGGCAACATCCTGGTAAATCTCCTCTGCACCCGCTCCAAAGCCTCCACGTCCTTCCTATAATGCGGTGACCAGAACTGTACGCAATACTCCAAATGCGGCCGTACCAGAGTTCTGTACAGCTGCAACATGACCTCCCGACTCCGGAACTCAATCCCTCTACCAATAAAGGCCAACACTCCATAGGCCTTCTTCATAACCCTATCAACCTGGGTGGCATTTTCAGGGATCTGTGTACATGGACACCTAGATCCCTCTGCTCATCCACACTTTCAAGAACTTTACCATTAGCCAAATATTCCGCATTCCTGTTATTCCTTCCAAAGTGAATCACCTCACACTTCTCTACATTAAACTCCATTTGCCACCTCTCAGCCCAGCTCTGCAGCTTATCTATATCCCTCTGTAACCTGCTACATCCTTCCACACTATCGACAACACCACCGACTTTAGTATCGTCTGCAAATTTACTCACCCACCCTTCTGCGCCTTCCTCTAGGTCATTGATAAAAATGACAAACAGCAACGGCCCCAGAACAGATCCTTGTGGTACTCCACTTGTGACTGTACTCCATTCTGAACATTTCCCATCAACCACCACCCTCTGTCTTCTTTCAGCTAGCCAATTTCTGATCCACATCTCTAAATCACCCTCAATCCCCAGCCTCCGTATTTTTTGCAATAGCCTACCGTGGGGAACCTTATCAAACGCTTTGCTGAAATCCATATACACCACATCAACTTCTCTACCCTCGTCTACCTGTTCAGTCACCTTATCAAAGAACTCAATAAGGTTTGTGAGGCATGACCTACCCTTCACAAAGCCATGCTGACTATCCCTGATCATATTATTCCTATCTAGATGATTATAAATCTTGTCTCTTATAATCCCCTCCAAGACTTTACCCACTACAGACGTGAGGCTCACCGGTCTATAGTTGCCGGGGTTGTCTCTGCTCCCCTTTTTGAACAAAGGGACCACATTTGCTGTCCTCCAGTCCTCTGGCACTATTCCTGTAGCCAATGATGACATAAAAATCAAAGCCAAAGGTCCAGCAATCTCTTCCCTGGCCTCCCAGAGAATCCTAGGATAAATCCCATCAGGTCCCGGGGACTTATCTATTTTCAGCCTGTCCAGAATTGCCAACACCTCTTCCCTACGTACCTCAATGCCATCTATTCTATTAGCCTGGGGCTCAGCATTCTCCTCCACAACATTATCTTTTTCCTGAGTGAATACTGACGAAAAATATTCATTTAGTATCTCGCCTATCTCTTCAGACTCCACACACAATTTCCCATCCCTGTCCTTGACTGGTCCTACTCTTTCCCTAGTCATTCGCTTATTCCTGACATACCTATAGAAAGCTTTTGGGTTTTCCTTGATCCTTCCTGCCAAATACTTCTCATGTCCCCTCCTTGCTCGTCTTAGCTCTCTCTTTAGATCCTTCCTTGCTACCTTGTAACTATCCATCGCCCCAACCGAAACTTCACACTTCATCTTCACATAGGCCTCCTTCTTCCTCTTAACAAGAGATTCCACTTCCTTGGTAAACCACGGTTCCCTCGCTCGACGCCTTCCTCCCTGTCTGACCGGTACATACTTATCAAGAACACGCAGTAGCTGATCCTTGAACAAGCCCCACTTATCCAGTGTGCCCAACACTTGCAGCCTACTTCTCCACCTTATCCCCCCCAAGTCACGTCTAATGGCATCATAATTGCCCTTCCCCCAGCTATAACTCTTGCCCTGCGGTGTATACTTATCCCTTTCCATCATTAACGTAAACGTCACCGAATTGTGGTCACTGTCCCCAAAGTGCTCTCCTACCTCCAAATCCAACACCTGGCCTGGTTCATTACCCAAAACCAAATCCAACGTGGCCTCGCCTCTTGTTGGCTGGCAAATCTCATTCTGCACACTCACACTGGCCAAATCAGGAGCCCCTATATGCCAAACCTCTGCCAGCAACATTAGGGAGCTCATGCTCCGCGATCATCCACTCATCTAGGCACTTACCCTTTAGCGGCGAGAGGGTACTCAGTGGTGAAACCCTGCTCTTCAGTGTTTGATTGTTGGCAGCTGCCTCTATAGTGCTGATGCTCCTAGAGTAGGGGCACACTGTTTAAGCATCAAAGATTGCAAGATATCCAGTCCACGAATCATCCTCTCAGTCATGGCACCTGTTCCTTCGAAGAAGCATTTGAGAGTTCAGGAGTGTGAAGTTCTATCTCAACTAACAAGGCTAACCCTCCTTTAAAATAGCCTTCAGCTGTGAAGCTAGAGACGCTCACAGTCAAAGGGGGTGAAATGGAATTTCATGAGAGAAACTGCAGCAGGTCTCTTGCCTGGGAGAGTTTGGTAGGACAGACAGGCAGCAGCTGTGGTTGTCCCTGTTATGGGTCTCCGCAATATTTAAAGATGGGTTGGAGGCCTCACAGGTGCAAAGCCCCTCACCCCCCAACCTGGACCCCTCCAGCCCCCTGAACAACCCCAAACCCCATGAAGCACCCCCCCCCCCCCCCAGCACTGGGGCAGCAACCCCGGTGCCCTTGAGCTGCACGCCAGTAAATGAAAAGGGCTACTCACCTCCTCACTTCCCCTCAGTAATCATTACGCCAGTTGCCCATTTTTGAAAAGAAGTTCTAAACAACGCCTGCAGGGGAGTCGGGTGGTTCCTGCGAGGCCGTGCATTCAACTTCAATCTCGCTAATGAGATTGAAATGAATGCAAATTGGGCTTAATGAACTGATCATCATTTTTGGGTGTGATCCAGAACTTGTCACCGGGAGCGGGCCGGGTGAATTGCAAAATGGTTTGCATCCTGCGCGAATCTTCATTTTGGCTAACCCCGCTATTCACCTGGCGTGCCCGGATCGGCCCCAGGCGCAACGCGGTGGCTGAATCATGTCCGTGATTCAGGTATTGATTCAGGAATTAAAGATGAACCTTAAGTTGATCTTCTTTGCACTACAAACAATCAAGGGTGTGTAGGTTATTTTCAATTTAAGGTAAAATTGATCAAAAACACTTTGAATTGTTGTTTCTTTCTGAAATGAAAACCCTCACCTTCTTACAGAATCATAGAATTTACACTGCAGAAGGAGGCCACTCGGCCCATCGAGTCTGCACCAGCCCTTACAAAGAGCACCCTACTGAAGCCCATGTATCTACCCTATTCCCGTAACCCAGTAACCCCCACTTAACATTTTTTGGACACTAAGGGCAATTTAGCATGGCCAATCCACCTAACCCGCACACCTTGAAATGAAATGAAAATGAAAATCGCTTATTGTCACAAGTAGGCTTCAAGTGAAGTTACTGTGAAAAGCCCCCAGTCGCCACATTCCGGCGCCTTTTCGGGGAGGCTGGTACGGGAATTGAACCGCGCTGCTGGCTGCCTTGGTCTGCTTTAAAGCCAGCTATTTAGCCCTGTGCTAAACCAGCCCCTATTCTTTGGACTGTGGGAGGAAACCGGAGCACCCAGAGAAAACCCATGCAGACACGGGGAGAACGTGCAGACTCCGCACAGACAGTGACCCAAGCCAGGAATCGAACCTGGGATCCCGGAGCTGTGAAGGAGCTGTGCTAACCACTGTGCTACCGTGCTGCCCATTGTCAGTGAGATAAAATGTTTTAGTATTTGTGCAAATGTATGCTTTGTGAATTTATATTTGTTTCTGTCATATCATGCTGGTGAATGGAATACATAAGAAAGTGTGCCAAGTCATTTTCATGCAGTGAATCAATTCACAATGCGCAGGCTTTGCATTATGCTCCAGAGTATGTAGCTGGCATTGTGGTACGTTGATGTACCTGCACTACTTTGCCAACAAAATTAGCCTGAACATGGAGATTCTGTTTGGAAGTAGAAGAGGTTGGAGTGGAACATTCCAAGATCCATTGCTCTGTGTTCTCCTTCGGGATAGCTGGAAAACCTGTCAGAACTGAACTTATGAATAAATTGTTCGAATCTGTTTAACAAATACTACCTTTGCCGCTATATTAAGTCCTTCCTCTGCTTCTTTAAATAAGTAATAAATTCTTCAAATCCTAGGACATGACAGCACTTCAGAACGTTTGGCCGCACGTGACAATGTAAGTGAAAATTTTACAAATACATCTTTTTCTGTATCACAATCATCTCAACGAACAATACAGCATGAATAAGGGTGGGCGGGGGGGGGGGGGCAGGGTTGACTTTGTGTGATAGCATAAAAAGGATTATAATGAATTGGTTGTCTAATTCACACCTCTGCTGGTTTTCACAGTAAGTTCACTGCAGTGTTAATGTGACACTAATAAAGATTATTATTATTATTTCCATTGAAATAATGTGGTACCACCACAGTGCTATGTAGGACCAATTACAATATTGTGTGCCACCACAATCCATAATTTCATAGCCTACAACATCCCTCACACCTTGATTGTTGTAAATATAGGAGTCAACCCTGAACAAAGATAAATGCAGCACAGGAACAGGCCCTTTGGCCTTGCACCGACCATGCTGCCCATTTAACCTAAAACCTTCTACACTTCCAGGGTCCGTATCCTTCTCTTCCTATCCTATTCATGCATCAGCCAAGATGCCCCCTAAACGTCATTCTCATACCTGCTTCCTCCACCTCACCTGAGGAAGGAGCAGTGCTTCGAAAGCTAGTGATTTGAAACAAACCTGTTGGACTTTAACCTGGTGTTGTAAGACTTCTTACTGTCCACCTCCTCTGGCAGCGGGTTCCAGGCACCCACCACCCTCTGTGTAAAAATCTCCTCTAAACTTTGCCACTTGCATCTTAAACGTATGTCTCCTAGTAATTAACTCTTCCACCCTGGGAAAAAGCTTCTGACTATCTACTCTGTCCATGTCCCTCATAATTTTGGACACTTTTATCAGGTCAACCCTCAACCTCTGTCATTCCAATGAGAACAAACAGAGTTTATACAACCTCCCCTCACAGCGAATGCCTGCCATACCATTGTGCAAGACCCCTTGGGGATGAGTGACCATAATATGATAGAATGTTTCATCAAGATGGAGAGTGAAGTAGTTGATTCTGAGTCTAGAGTCCTGAATTTTAATAAAGGAAACTACGATAAAATGAGATGTGAGTTGGCTATGATCGATTGGGGAATATTACTTAAAGGGATGACAGTGGTTAGGCAATGGCAAACATTTAAAGAGTGCATTGGTGGTCACCTTCCAGGATTCTATAGACTGTGGAACAGTTCCTGCAGATTGGAGGATGCCTAATGTAACTCTACTATTTAAAAAGGGAGGTTGAGAGAAAGCAGGCAATTATAGACGAGTAAGCCTGACGTCAGTAGTGGGGAAAATTCTAGACTCCATTTTTAAAGATCTTATAGCAAAGCACTTAGAAAACAGTGGCAGGATCGGACAGAGAGAGCATAGATTTATGAAGGGAAAATCATGCTTGACAAATCTACTCAAATTCTTCGAGGATGTAACTAGTAGAATTGACGAAGGGGAGCCAGTAGATGTGGTGTATTTAGACTTTCAGAAGGCTTTTGACAAAGTCCCGCATAAAAGATTAGCATGTAATATTAAAGCTCAGGGGATTAGGGGTAGTACATCGAGATGGATAGAAATATGGTTGTCAGACAGGAAACAAAGAGTAGTAATGAATAGGTCTTTTTCAAATTGGCAGGCAGTGACTAGTAGGGTACCGCAGGCATTGGTGCGAGGACAAGTTGAGTGAGTCGGCAAATTAATGGCAGATGCAGCATAAATTGGATAAATGCGGGTTTATCCATTTTGTTAGCAAAAACAAGGAGGCAGACTATTATCTGAATGGCCATAAACTAGGAGAGGGGAACGAGCAATGAGACCTGGGTATCCTTGTACACCAGTCACTGAAGATAAGCATGCAGGTGGTAATGAAGGCAAGTGCCTGGGATGGCAGTACTGAAGTACGAGGAGAGATTGAATCGGTGAGGATTGCATTCACTGAAATTCAGAAGATTTAAAAAAAAAATTTAGAGTGGCCAATTAATTTTTTCCAATTAAGGAGCAATTTAGCATGGCCAATCCACCTACCCTGCCCATCTTTTAGGTTGTGGGGGCGAAACCCATGCAAACACGGGGAGAATGTGCAAACTCCACACGGACAGTGACTCAGAGTTGGGATTGAACCTGGGACCTCGGCGCTGTGTGGCAACAGTGCTAACCACTGCACCACCATGCGGCCTTTGGAGTTCAGAAGAATATGGGGGATCTCATAGAAACCTATAAAATTCTAATAGGACTGAACAGTGTTGACGCAGGAAAGATGTTTCCGATGGTGGGTGTGTCCAGAACCAGGGGTCACAGTCTGAGGGTACGTGGATAGACCATTTAGGACAGAGATAAGGAGAAATGTCTTCACCCTGAGAGTGGTGAGCCTGTGGAATTTGTTACCACAGGAGGTAGTTGAGTCCAAAACAGTTAGATATAACACTTAGGGTGAAGGGGATCAAAGGATACGGGGAAAGTGGGATTAGGCTATTGAGTTGGATGATCAGCCATGATCATAATGAATGACGGAGTGGGCTTGAAGGGCCGAATGGCCTCCTCCTGCTCCTATTTTTTCTATGTTTCTATTCAAAGTCATTGTCATTGGGTCAACATCTTGAAATGTCCGACCTAACTACATTCTAGGCCAACCTTTATCACATGAACTGCATCAGTTCTGATGGGTGTACTACCAGCTTCTCCAGGGCAACCAGGATGGACAACCAGTGTTGGCCTTGTTAGCAAGGCCCACATTCCAAGGGGGAAAAGTTTAAAAATAAATAATCTTTAATTATTTTTCAACATTACTTCAGAAAAGGTGTACAACTATCATGTGATTTTGGGTCCAGTAATTTTGCATGTCAAATTTTCATCCCATTTTCTAACCTAGTTCTAAATGATAAGATGGAAGTCTCCTTTCTCTGCTCATTATATAGGTGGCAAATTTGGAATTGTACACACTCCTTCTGAATTGTGCAAACTGATATTTATACCCTTGCCTCAGATGACCTTCCAATCTCAGATAGCTATTTGATACAAATTAATATCATTAAACCCACTGTGGACTACATACTAACTCTACGGTATTACTTTCCTGTAACAATGGCAGGGAGCTATGACTGATCGCAGCAAATATTAGAAAACATGTTTTGGCAAATTCAGGAGCTAACCCTGGAAAATCATGAATTTGTATGCTCACAGTTTCCTAAAAGATTCAACTCACACGCAAAGTCTTCTAACACCACTGAAAACTCAGAACATCAGTCCCTGTACACCATCATGACATCCGGTGCTTCTTACTTACTGTACTTATTGTACTTGATAGAAGATAGCCTATAACAAATGAGTGAGACCAAAATTAGCAGGATAATACCCAAACATGTAATTATTAACCCTGTCTTGAATAACTTTTAATTATTATTATGGATTAACCCCTTGTGAATGCCAGGTAGATAATTTGCAGTGGTTTATATTCAGTAATTTCAAAAGTGAAGTTGGTACTTAAATTATCAAGTCTTCCAACTATATTCACACCAACTAATGTCTCCAAAACAATTTATAATTCTTATAAAATATTCGTTCAACGATATATTTCCAATGAAACAAACATTTGTGTTGCTAACTTTTGGTTGGCTCTTAAATCGTAATTTGCTCTGTTTGTTTAACCTTTGCTCTAGAGTCACCAGGTATCTTTATGATACCGCCACGAGGTTCAAGTTCAAGTAATTATCAATAACTCAACACACCAATTAGTAAGATTCAAATCAAAACACATTTATTATACACAGTAAATTACTACTTATGCATAAACTCTATTTTCTAGACTATTCCCTATCACTAAAAGGCCTATACTTAGCTTCGGAATTGGCCCACCAGGTCAGGGGAACAAATAGCCTTTCGTTCAGGTCCTGAGTCTGCAGGATTCAAAAGCTGATATGGACTCATAGCTAGGAGCGCCTATCTCGTACCGAGCGTTGACTTGAGACTTACTTGGTTGGCGGCCGCTGGACAGTTCACTCTCAGGGGTTGCTCCGCGTTGCTGAGTGACCCTGTCAAGAAGGACGATTTGAACTTGGGGGCTTTACTCTATAGTATTCAGGGGCTTCCCGCCCTTCAGGGCGGACCCCGTACCTTGTTCCAAGTGATTGGACTGCGTTCCGATCACTTGGATCGATTTCTCCAATGCTGGAGTTGTTCCCTGATCGCTGGGCGATCCCTAAATGTCCGTTGGCCTTCCTTTGTCTTGGCTCCTGCTGGCACCAAGGAGTCTGGCTTGGCTTTATTCACCTTAACTGTTGCAATTGTACCTTAGAATTGCTCATTACTATGCAGATGGCTGCTGGCTTCAGTGCTGTCTGGTTTCTTACAGGTTTAAATACACATGATTTCTGTATTTGCTAGTCTTTGCCTGTGTTGGCTGAATTTCCCTTCAGCCTTTGCGGTTCTCCATTTTAAGTCGGGAAGTGGCCAACCCAGGTGGCTACATCTGTTATCACTTAGATACCGAATGCAACTCAAGTGACTCATTGAAGGATTTCACAAAGTGGCATGATACACACTGCCAAGCCTGCTTAATCTTATTGTTATTATGTAAGTTTGTAAAAGAGACACACTTTATGTGAGCTAAGTTGTTAATTTTGAAGAAAATGCTTGTTGGCAGTAGTCCTCTTCTGGGGCCAGTGTCACTCTTTGTTGAAGAGTGGCATTTCATTAAGCTCTTACTTTGAGTGTGGTTCAGTGTTTATTTTAAACGTGAGAAACTTTGAAAGGGCAGTGGCATGTCGAAAATGCATGGATTCACATCTCATAACTCTTATTTTACTGAGAAAGAAACCAGCCATGGCTTGGATTTCATATTTTCTTTGTGTCTCTGGGATTCATGTGTTCGTAGACAGATGCTACCATTATTGTTTCTTTGCTATTGACTTTGGACAACTGTTGGCCATGTAAATAAAACCAGATCCCCAGATGGGAAAAATCTTGAGATTGTTGTTAATTTTTGGCAACAATGTTTGCAGTTCAGAGATTTTGTTGCGTCAGCTGAATGTGTTATGCTTTAAATTGATGAAAATCTGATGTGTGATGGTGAAATCCAAGCCATGGCTGGTTTCTTTCTCAGTAAAATAAGAGTTATGAGATGTGAATCCATGCATTTTCGACATGCCACTGCCCTTTCAAAGTTTCTCACGTTTAGAATAAACACAGAACCACACTCAAAGTAAGAGCTTAATGAAATGCCACTCTTCAACAAAGAGTGACACTGGCCCCAGAAGAGGATACTGCTATACATGAATTTGCACTACCAATTTGAACCACCAATTTGAACCTTTTGTTGAGTAATGAAGGAGTGTTTGTTGTTGTTGTTATTGTTATTTGCCAAGTAGACTCAAAGTGGCAATGAAGTGACCAGTACTTGTTTTCATATGACTAAAAGTCCTGGGACTGCTTGAATGTTCGGTGTTGTGTTGTAGAGATTCTTCAACCAGTTAGATCTCAGAAATAGGTAACCAAACCCAATAAGATACCCAAAAACAGTATGAAGGTCTGATTTTGTGACTGACCTATTGAAACTTTAACACAAAAGCTAAGTTGACACTCCAGTGGAGCACTGAGGGTGTCCCACACTGTTGGAGGCGCTTTGCTTCAGAGAATCTGTGATTTACATAGATCGGTGTCAGCTTCAACACTTCCCTTAGCTTAAAATGTTGCCGAGATTCTCTCCATATGTTCAGTGTAGCCACCACCACCAGATTTCCTGTGTATTTCCCTGGGGAGAATGGAAGTGCAGCCGTTACCAATGCCCGCAATCACCACCCCCAACATTAACCTGACTCTATCTTTACCCAAATTGCTTCCTGGTTATCGTACCAGCCCAGCAGATTCTTGACATTTGCTGCCCAGCAGTAATAAATCAAATACGGCAGAGCCAAACCCAACTGCCGCCCCCGTCTGCAGCTCTGGCAGGTCCGACACCCCAAATATGGCCTCTAAGGGATTGGGCTCCAAATCGATTTGCAAGATTGCAGTAACTTCCAAGCTCCAGTGCATTGTAATTGGGTGGGTGGGGGTGGGGGATGATTACCCAAAGATTCTCTGAGGAACCCCTCCACCCCCAGACATTCCCAAGTAAGGTTTGCACAGCAATTGCCCAAGAAGCTCAGATTTACACTGTGCAATTGACCTGCATTGGGAACCATCGAAAAATGTGATGTATTTATTTATTTGGAAAGTATTTTTATTTATTAAGATGTTAACATTTTATGAATAAGAAACACAAACACACCCCACCCCAAGCAAAAGTAGTACAAAGAGAACTCCCCCCCCCCCCCCCATACACCCACCCACCCACCCCTAGCCCATATTACCCCCGCAACAGCTGATGGTGAGCAACTCTTTGAAGTACAGAATGAACGGGTGCCATCTTTTGTAGAACTCCTCGATCACGCCTCTCAAGATGAACTTAACTTTTTCAAGATAAAAGAAATTCATAAAATCTCCCAGCCACACTGAGGCACAGGGTGGAGAAGCTGACATCCACCCCAACAGAAACCGCCTGCGAGCAATCAGCAAAGTGAAGGCTAAAAGATCTGCCACCGCCCCCGTCTGCAGCTCTGGCAGGTCCGCCACCCCAAATATGGCCCCCAAGGGATTGGGCTCCAAATCCATTTGCAAGATTGCCAACATGATGCTGAAGAACGAGCCCTAAAACCTCCCAAGCCCAGGGCAAGATCAAGTAAATGAACATGATTGTCCGGGCCCCTCCCACACCTCTCACACTTGCCCTCCAATCCTGCAAACAACTGGTTCATCTTCAACCTTGTGAGATGTGCCCTATGCACCACCTTATATTAACCCTACTCTCGCACACAAGCTGTGGCATTCACCTGCGCAACACCTCACACCCTACCCCCTCCTCCAGCGCCATTGCCAACTCCTCCGATTTGGCCTTAACCATCGCCAGCGATACCATATTCTCCTCCAGAATCCTCCCATGGATCCCCAATGTACCCCCCCTCCCCCGCCTCCCTAGCTGCCACCGACAACACGTCTCTAACAGCGAGGAGGGCGGCATCATCGGAAATATTGAAAAAAACTTGCTTGCAAAATCTGGCACCTGCAAAGACCTGAAGATTTCTGACTGTGGGATTCCAAACCTCTCTGTCAACTACTCCAAACTTGTGAACTGCCCCTCCAGAAGCAAATCCCTCATTCCTACCACCTCCTTTTCCTCCTAGCATCAGGTCTAGCAGGTTCAAACAGGTGATTTACACAGATCGGTGTCAGCTTCAACACTTCCCCTAGCTTAAAATGTTGCTGAAATTCTCTCCATATGTTCAGTGTAGCCACCACCACCAGATTTCCTGTGTATTTCCCTGGGGAGAACAGAAGTGCAGCCGTTACCAATGCCCACAATCACCACCCCCAACATTAACCTGACTCTATCTTTACCCAAATTGCTTCCTGGTTATCGTACCAGCCCAGCAGATTCTTGACATTTGCTGCCCAGTAGTAATAAATCAAATACGGCAGAGCCAAACCCAAATGCCGTCATCTCTGACGCAACCTTTTCTGAATCCTGGGTACCTTACCCGCCCCAGATAAACAATGAGATCAACCACTCCACTCCCAAAAAGAATGCTTTAGGCAAAGAAAATGGCAGGCACTGGAATAAAAATAAGAACCATGGCCCCCCCCCCACTCCCTCACTAGGCGTATGAAGTTAAACTTATGGAACCGGGCCCAATCTCAAGCTACCTGCACCCCCAGATACCTAAAATGGGTAGTAGCCAAGCGAAACAGTCATCCCTCCCCACCAAGTTTGTCCCCTTCCCCAGTAGGGAGACCAAGAAACACTCACTCTTCTTCAGATTCAGTTTGTATCCTGAGAAACCCCAAAATCATGTCAGCAGCCCCATAATATCCCACCTGGTTCAAGATATACAAAAAAAGGTCTTCAGTATATAGGGAAACACTATGCTCCACGCCTCCCTCACTATCCCGCCACTTATCCAACTGCCTAAACACGATCCAGAGGTTCTATCGCCAGTGTAAAGAAGAGGGGAGACATAGAACACCCCTGCAAGATCCCCTATACAACTGAGAGTATACAGCAACTTTAAAAAAAAAAAATTTAGAGTACCCAATTCACTTTTTCCAATTAAGGGGCAATTTAGCGTGGCCAATCCACCTACCCTGCACATCCTTGGGTTGTGGGGGTGAAACCCATGCAAACACGGGGAGAATGTGCAAACTCCACACAGTCAGTGACCCAAAGCCGGGATCGAACCTGGGGCCTCACCGCCATGAGGCAGCAGTGCTAACCACTGCGCTACCGTGCTGCCCAAGTATATAGCAATTTGACCCAGGACACAAACTTGGGCTGTATCCCAAACCATTCCAACACCACAAACAAGTACCTCCACTCCACCCTATCGAAAGCCTTCTCCACATCCAACACCACAATAACTTCCTGTTCCCCCACTTCTGACAGGTTGAGCACCACATTCAACAGGGGCTGCACATTCAAGGAGAGCCGCCTACCATTTACAAACCCTGTCTGATCCTCACCAACAACCTGCAGAAGACACTCCTCCAACCTGAGTGCCAGAACCTTAGCGAGAATCTTGGCATCCACATTTAGTAGAGATATAGGCCGGTACGACCCGCATACTACTGGTTCTTTATCTTTCATTAATAAAAGCGAAATGAATGTCTGTCATATTGTCTCTGGGAGTGCCACCCTTGTGACCACATCTTCAAACATCTCCACCAACAACGGTACCAGCCGGTCCACAAGCTTCGTATACAATTCCACCAGGAACTCATCTGGCCCCTTTCCTTGCCTGTCTGCATTTTTCGGCATCGGGCTGCGGAGAATCCAGCCCCTCAGCTTAGAACGATCCCCTTTCAGATGCAAAAATTGCACGATTAGGGGCAAACACGGCAACCAGAACCACCGATCGTCCCTCCAAAAATACCCGTGACTATCACGTATCTGCCCCCTGATCTGCCACCACCTTCTCCATCTGAAACCAGACTCTCTTGTTAATCAGTATTGCTCCCCCCAGGGCCCTTCTATCAAAGTGCGAATAAAACACCTGACTAACCCAGCCCTTCAAAGCCTTACCTGGTCTTTCACCCGCAAATGGGTCTCCTGCAGCAACACCAAATTGCCCTTTAATGTCCAAAGATGTGCAGGTTAAGTGGTGTTACGGGAGTGGGCGGGGAATGGGCCTAGGTAGGGTATCCTTCCAGAGGATCAGTGCAGACTTGACAAGTCGAATGTCGTGCTTCTGCACTGTAGGGATTCTATGGGCTACCAACTTGCACCTCAACCTGACCTTGCTCCACCTCCCCGCCGCCCCATCCACCCACCCACTTACCCTCTCTCTGGCCTGTCAAGAACCTTCAAACTTGGCTGGACTTTAAACTTACCTGACCTACAGCAGCTAGTGCTGTTAATAAAATGGGGAATGGCTTGTTATATGAGATTGAGCTGCCCCCGACTCTAGGACCCGGGGCCGCGCTGCACGGCCCGGATCTCACCCAGCCTGATTGAAAAATATATCAGAAGAGAGTAGGAACGGACCATTGCCACTCTGCAGAACTCCAGTGCCATTAAACTGTCTCATTTGCTGACTTAGCTGGCTGTAAAAGATTCCCTGGCATTATTTCAAAGAAGAGCAGACTTCTCCCTAGTGTCCTTGCCAACATTTATTCCTCAGCCAACATCACTAAAACAGATTGTCTGGTAATTATCACATTGATGGGACCTTATTTTGTGCAATTTAGATGCCGGGCTTCCCACAGTGACTCCACCTGAAAAGTGGAGCGGCTGTAAAGCACTTTGGAATATCCTGTGGCTGTGAAATGTGTTGGCCCAAATCTATTGTTCGGGGTCAGATTTTCAGCAAAATCTTCCAATGAAGTATCTTGCAGTACCCAGTAAGAGCAGGAAATATCTATAGGAGCAGCGGGGAGAGTTCGCTCAGAAACCAAGGGCCCTTTTTAGGGCACTAGCAGCTGCATGCTGGAGGTAAAATGTTTAGGAGTGTGATTTACCTATTCTGTTGTGCCCGGCGCGGTTTCGGGCACAATGAGGGACTTGCATGAGAGACCCAAATCAGGCTCCACGCCGGTTGCCGGGCTGATCATGAGTCACCCAACTCGCTCTGCCTGCCTCAATTTGTATATTTAATTAGCTTGGTGAATTCAACCGGTGGCCAGGAATCAACGGTCGTGCCTGTGAGATCTCACAAGGGCGTTGTTTAGTACTGGTCCACACGAACGTGGACCAGGTGTAATGGCATCCCTGGGATTCTGGTTGGTCATTGAAGATCGCGGGTGGTTGGGAACATGGCAGGGTGGTACCTTTCCACTCCCCCGGCACCTGGAAACCCTGGCACGAACAGCCTGGTACCCTGGCAGTGCCCAGAGGGCATAGAAAATGGCAAAGTGCCGTTGAATAATCGGGTGATTCTCAGCACAGCAGCTGCCGAGGTTCACCCCGCCAAATGCACCCGAAAGCAGACTTTGTTTTAAATCCGCTGAATCGCACCCGAGATGTCCCCAAGCTTGTCTTGTTAATCTATGAGAGAAGGTAAATGAGTAAGGGAGAGGAGTGGTTAAAGACATGTGGATAGGGTGGCAAGCTGATAGCTGGGTACGCTGGTGGGTGAATAGCGTGGCTGGGCATCAGGTGGGTGAAGTGGTGGGTTGCAATAGAAAGTGACAGGGCTGCAGCTGAGTAGGCTGGTAGATGGATGAGGTGGTGAAGTAGCAGGTGGGTAGGTGGCAGGATGGCAGTTGAGTAGGGTGATAGGTGAGATGGGTGGCAAGGTGTGTAGGTTGACAGGGTGGCAGTGGGTGAGTGTGTCAGTGGGTTGGGTTGGGAGGGCTGTCAAGTTGGAGCTTGTCTGATCAGGTGGGGAGAAGTCAGGTGGTCGGGGTCAGTCAGGGGGAGTTGGGGACGGGTTCGGATGGTGGAAGTAGTCAGAGTTGGGAGGGGGGGACGAGGGGAGTTGGGTGGGGTCGATAAGCTGGTTGGGATGTCGGGGCGGAAGCCGGGGTGTCAAAGCTGAGTCGGGGATGGTCAGTTTGAGGCGTCGGATAATTGCGGAGCAGTTAGACTTGTTTTTTCTCTGTCCAACATTTCCTGGATAACTATCCAGTAGGTAAGTTTGAACTGTCCAACGTCACCGACTCTAACTCTAGCTCCTGAGGAGCAGGGGAATTGTCCATTGGAAGTTCAAAATTGGCAGGCTATTCCCACGGCACCCTTGGAATAAGGTTTTGAGCATCCCATAATGTATCTCCTGGTGTACGTCCAGTCTCTGATCATCTGGATATTGAAAGATCCTGGGCGGGATGCTCCGTTTCTGAGACTAATGTTGACACTGGGGCAGGATTCATGGAGTTCCATGACAGCTGTACCTGGACCGATTCTGCTACTGTTGAGGGACTAGCACCAGCACCACGTGGAACACAATCGAATCCAATGAGAAATGGCGCGGGATTCGCCGGTTTCGCGATTGACACTCAGGCTGACAAGCTGCAGCCGCATATACACACTGCTCTCCCCACACACACCATCCCAGCCATGATGGGAGTAAGACGCGCAGCCCCATGCTTCACGGATGCCGAGTTGGAGAACGTCCTGGAGGAGAGGCGGATGGCCAAGTACCTCGGCCTGCAGAGGAGGCTGCCAGCTGCCGACATTCGCTGTGCCTGGGTCAGATGGCAATGGCGGTCAGCACCATCAGTAACACCATCCAAACCGGACAGCAGTGCCAGGATGGGTAGGCAACACTGTGCTCCAGCATTAACCCCCGTCCCTCACACTTGTAATCCTACCCCACCCAACACAGAGAGCGGCAAAATCCACATCCTGCTCCACATGCCGGCATCCATACCGGTCGCCATGGCCGGATGCCCTGGCCATTGAGCTACCCACCCCCTGGGCTGCATGCTCCGGATTGTCCAACACTGTCGTTTTCTGTTTCCCCCAGCCACCCAAAACTACTGGGAACAGGAGTGAACTGGAGGGGGACCGCCGGCCTTTGGCCCCTAACCATGGAAGAGCAGAGGGCCCTGGACGTGGCCTGCGGCCCAGAGGAAAGGGAAGTCGCCGGAGTGCAGTTCATCCGCGGGCGATGAGGTGAGACCCTGCTCAGTTCCGGTTCCCCGTGACAAGTATGTCAACCCCCCCCTCCCCCAAGCGACCCCCCTCACCACCCTCATTCCCACACCACCCTCACCCCCACACCACCCGGGCAGATGGTTGGAGTGCGGCCGACCCCAGGAACTAGCTGCCGTCCAGACGGGTTTCAGGCTTCTGGAACGGACAGTCCCATCAATCGTGGAGATGCAGCCCCAGAGCCAGGGACTACATGAGGGGTTGTCGGCGAGCATCCAGTGCCTGCAGATGCAGTTGGAGGATCCAACCGTGTGCAGAAGCAGGAGGTGGTTCCGACAATGCTTCATTGACCCAGGCCAACACCGCAAGGGTGGCATCCGAGGTGGAGGCATTGGGGGTTTTGGCTATTGATCAGCATGTGCAAGGTCTGGGGCATCTGTGCAGGCGCTGGCCGAGGACCAGGACAGGGTTGACGCCTCACAGGCAACCTTATGCCAGAGCCACCCGGAAGTTGCAGCTGCACTCCTGAGCATGGCCCAGTCACAGCAGGCCGTGGCTGGGAACGTCAGCGGCATTGCCCAGGCGCTGTCCAACGTGGTACAGACACCGAGGGTGCTGGCTCAGTCCCAGAGGGAGGTGGCACAGTCACTGGTTGATCTGGCGCAGTCCCAGACAGAGATGGTCCACTTCCTGTGCTCCATGGTCGTGAGCGTGCAGACCCTGGCCGAAACTCCAGGACTGGCATCGGCAGGTGGTGGGGGAGCCTCAGGGGATAGCTCTGCTCACACCCCCGTCCCATGGAGTAGCTCGGGCGACCCCGTGGGAGGTTGAGGTGATGGGGCTCGTGCCAGTGACTCCCGCAGGGGAGGTGCCGGAACACCACAGCATCTCGGGCTCCACCCCCACCCCCACCCCACCTTTCTGGACCCAGAAGACAGCCGCCAACTGGAACCCACAGTCGAGGTCGCAGGGCAGGAATCACAGCAAGTCACTTCCACTCCTGCTGTACTGTTGGGGAACCACCAAGAAAAGCGTTAGGGCCGTAATGCTAGAAAGTTAGACTAGTTAAGTTGGCATGGGTGCAGGGCACAGTTTAGTTACAGGGGCTAGGTCACAAATCTGTATATATGTCGCCACATTAAACTGTTACAATCTGTCTCAGTGCTCTGCCAGATGGGTGTGAGGGGTGGGCTGGTCTGGTCTGGCCAGGGGGGGGAGGAATGGGCAGACGGGGGGTACCTCAAATGTGGGGTGGCCCACGATCGGTGCCCACCTATCGTCGGGCCGTCCTCTCTGAAGGAGGACCTCCTTCCTTCCGCGGCCCCGCAAGATCCGTCCGCCATCTTCTTGCGGGGTGGACTTAGAGAGGATGGCAACCACGCATGCGCAGATGACGCCAGTTATGCGGCACCGGCCGCGTCATCTATGCGGCGCCGCCTTTACGCGGGCGACAAGGCCTGGCGCGTGTAGATGATGCGGCCCCGATCCTAGCCCATTGTCAGGGCCTGAATCAGTCGGGATCGGGGCCGTTTTGCGCTGTCGTGAACCTCAACGGCGTTCACGACGGCGCGGCCACTTCGGCGTGGGAGTGGAGAATCCCGCCCGGGGTTCTGGCGAGGGGGTGGCTCGGGCGAGGGGTGGGGGGGGGGGGGGGGTGCTGTTTGGGGGTGGGGTGCGGTGTCCATGCCCCTGGCCAGTTCTCCCCCACCTCCCCTCCCAGTTGGTGAACCAGTGGTGGATCAAAGCGTCCCGTGCATATTGGCCCTGGCGCACACATCGTGTGGCCGCCCTTGCCTGCCTGTGCACCATGTCCTGCCCATCCTGGGTTTCGTCATGACGTGCATCACAGCACTAAAGGGACTGGTTTAGCACACTGGGCTAAATCGCTGGCTTTTAAAGGAGACCAAAACAGGCCAGCAGCACGGTTCAATTCCTGTACCAGCCTCGCCGAACAGGTGCCGGAATGTGGAGACTATGGGCTTTTCACAGTAACTTCATTGAAGCCGACTCGTGACAATAAGCGATTTTCATTTTTCATTTTCATAATGGCCTGGATTCTTCTTCCGCGTAGGCGCTAACATTTTGTGAGCTAAGTGCAGTGTTCTGCTGTGCAGGCATCTCGTTCACAAGACACATTTTAATGTGGCTTTCTGATTGAAGCCCTTCTTTCTGGGTACACGTACTAACTATATTACCTTCACATGCTTCGGCATTTTTCATTGAACAATACCGTTCAAAAGTATTTTAATGCTTCATCATAGCTTCTGTTCTGCTCTTCAGCGCTGCAGGCAAATGTAATATATAGAACTGCTGCATGAGGACCTACCGCTGCTAGCAGCAAAGCAAGAAGCCTGTCTTCAGGCTGTGCCTGCAGGCCGAGGGCTAAAAGTGTGTGTGTGTGTGTGGGGGGGGGGGGTCTTGAACATGTCAGGAATCGTTGAGTGTGCCAGGATGAAGGCATCGTGCACACTGCCTAGATATCGGGCACAGATGTGCATGCTGCACTTATGATGGACACAGACCAGCTAAGCGTTCATCGAGTGGAACCTTTTTCGGTTTGTGTAGAGCAGCATGTCATCTGCAGGTGCTCATAGGGGCACGTGCATCCCGTTGATCACCCCCTGGACCCGTGGTGTCCCATTGATGGCGGTGAACGGCACTGCTCTGGCATCCTGGTGGGCTCGGTCCACATTGAAATGGATGTATTGTGTCGACTAGGCATATAGGATGCCTCCGTGACAGCGCGGATGCACCTGTGCACCGAGGTCTGTGAGATCCCAGGCAGGTCCCCACACAGCGGCTGGAAGGACCCGTGGCGTAAAGGTTCAGGGCGACCAACACCTTTACGGCCAATGGGAGGGGGTATTCTCTTCCATATCCCCACGGTGCCAGGTGTGCCATCATCTGGCAGATATGTCGCACTGTCTCCTTGATCAGCTGGAGTCTTTGGAGAATCCCGCCCCTTTTCTTTCTATTTACCCAAATGTTTTTGGCGGTATATAATAATCTTTATTAGTGTCACAAGTAGGTTTACATTGACACTGCAATGAAGTTACTGTGAAAAGTCCCTAGTCGCCACACTCCGGCGCTTGTTCGGGTACACAGAGGGAGAATTCAGAATGTCCAATTCACCTAACAGCACATCTTTCAGGATGTGTGGGAGGAAACTGGAGCACCCGGAGGAAACCCACGCAAACATGTGGAGAACGTGCAGACTCCGCGCAGACAGTGACCAGGGAATCGCTGTGAAGCAACAGTGCTAACCACTGTGCTACCATGCCAGTCCTATGGAACCATTTCTGACACTGTCAACCCAAACTATTTATTGACATAATAAACATAGAAAAAAAATCAAAGGTAATCTTAAACTTATTCATGTAGCTTGTGAGTCACTCCAACAACTTTCCACTGCATGCTGCAACAAACCCTCCCAGGTTTCATAAACATTATTGGCCATGGGCACATCCTTCCTCAATACTTTGTCTGTTGGCTTGGCCAATCTAGGTGCAGTCCAAGTTGTGCAATATATCCATAAAAAACAGTTTATATCCTGAGCTATATTTTTCTTGTGCAGAATCTATCAATAAATGAGTCCACCCCAGATTCTTTAAAAAAGAAATTTAGAGTACCCAATTATTTATTTATTTTTTCCAATTAAGGGACAATTTAGCATGACCAATCCACCTAACCTGCACATCGTTGGGTTGTGGGGGCGAAGCCCACGCAGACATGGGGAGAATGTGCAAACTCCACACGGACAGTGACCCAGGGCCGGGATTCGAACCCCGGGTCCTCAGCGCCGTAGGCAGCAATGTTAACCACTGTGCCACGTGTCCAACCCAGATTCTTGAATAGTTCCACCCTCCAGCTATTTTTATACACAGTATCCATCAAGTAATCAGTCTACCTCAGTTACTTAAAACAATCGCACTGCCCAACTGTTTTTACTTAGTTATAATTTGGATGTGAGTGGAGCACAGCAAATCCGAGGGAAAAATTTGTTCATGTATTTGTTCATTCTTTTTTTCTACAGATAACAAAAGGGCAGCACGGTAGCATGGTGGTTAGCACAATTGCTTCACAGCTCCAGGGTCCCAGGTTCGATTCCCGGCTTGGTTCACTGCCTGTGCAGAGTCTGCACGTTCTCCCCGTGTGTGCGTGGGTTTCCTCCGGGTACTCCGGTTTCTTCCCACAGTCCAAAGATGTGCAGGTTAGGTGGACTGGCCATGCTAAATTGCCCTTGGTGTCCAAAATTGCTCTCAGTGTTGAGTGGGGTCACTTGGCTCTGGGGATAGGGTGGAGATGTGGGCTTGGGTAAGGTGCTCTTTCAAAGAGCCGGTGCAGACTCGATGGGCCGAATGGCCTCCTTCTGCACTGTGAATTCTATGTATTGCCATTTCAAGCTTCCAGCGGTACAATGCTGTCTTACTTCAATTCCTGAGGGCCGAACAGCACCATAGGTCGCTACTGGTAATGTCTATGCTGTATTCTTCATTAATATTATCAAACTACACCAGCTATGTGAAAGAATATGTCCTGCCTGTAACTGAAATCTTAGCAGAAAGACAGGAAGTCAGCGGCAGTGCTATTGTGCTATCAAGCAGCACTTACTCAGCAATAACCTGTTCTCGGATGCTCAGTTTGGGTTCCACCAGGGTCACTCAGCACTTGACCTCATTACAATCTTAGTCCAAACATAGACAAAAGAGATGAACTCAAGAGGTGAGGTGAGAGCGACTGCCATTGACATGAAGGCAGTAGTTGACTGAATATGGCATCAGGGTGGCCTAGAAAAACTGGAGTTAATGGGAATCAGGTGGAAAACTCCACTGGTTGGAGTCATACCTGGCATAAAGAAAGATGGTTGTTGGAAGTCATCACCTCAGTCCCAAAATATCACTGCACAAGTCCCTCAGAATAATGTAATCGGCCCAATTCTCTTCAGCTGTTTCATCAATGATCATCCCTTTATCAAAAGGTCATAAGTGGGGATTTTCACTGATGATTGCACAATGTTCATCAACATTCACAACTCTTCAGACACTGAAGTAGTTTGGGCCCATATGCAACAAGACCGGGGCAATATTCAGGCTTGGGTAATAAGTGGCAAGTAACATTCACACTGACCATGTCCAACAAGAGAGAATCTAACCATTGGTCCTTGCCTAACAGAGCTGTTAGGATGGAATTCCAGGATTTTGACACAGGGACAGTGAAGGTTGCTGGTGGAGGAAGTGAATGTTGGATGGGGTGTGAGACTGGCAGGCTGCATTCAATGGCAATACCATAGTTGAATTCCCCCACTATCAACTTTGTGGGGGGTTACCACTGACCAGACGCTGAACTGGATTAGCTATATAAATACTGTAGCTGCAAGAGCAGATCAGAAGCTGAGAATTCTATGATGAGTAACTCGCCTCCTGACCCCCCAAAGCCTGTCCACCAAGGCCCATGTCAAGAGAGTGATGACATACTCTCCACTTGACTTATGGTGTGTGACGCACGATCAATTACACTCCAGCGTGGTGTCCGGGGGGGCAAGATGGCCACGCCCGTGGGTCGCATGTGGCCCTAGGATAGGGGGGAGGCGGTGAGCGCTGGCCAGTCGGGGCCTGAAGGGAGGGTTGCCGCGGTGGTCCGGAGTCGCTGGATACCGCGGCCACGGCGCGGGCCTGGCAGACCCGCACAAAGTGGCCCTTCTTGCCGCACCCTTTGCAGGTGGCGGTGCGGGCCGGGCAGCGCGGGCGGGGATGATTCGCCTGCCCGCAGAAGAAACAGCAGGGCCCGGCGGCGTTAGCGTGCCGTCTCGCAGCGCAGGCCTGCGGGGTCAGGGGGAAGGTCTGTGGGGCTGCTGCTGCGGGGTGCCACGCAGCCCATGGGGCCGTCGCGCGGTCGGGCCCATAGGACTGCGCGTTTTGGGAGGCTACGTCCATGGGCCCTGCCAGGGCCTGTGCCTCTCTAAGTCCCAGGGTGTCCTTTTCTAGGAGTCTTTGGCGGATCACTGAGGAGCTCATACCTGCTACAAAGTTCCGTGTGCTCGCTCCCCGAAACTTGCGGGCAGCCACAGTTTCGGCCCAGCACCAGCAGCGCCCGGTAGAAATCCTCCAACGATTCCCCGGGGCTTTGCCGTCTAGTTGCAAGCAGGTGACGTGCATAGACCTGATTTACAGGGCGGATATAATGTCCTTTTAACAGTTTGATCGCGGCATCATAGTCCTCCGCCTCCTCGATAAGGGTGTAGATCCCAGGGCTGACCCTCGAGCGCAGGAGATGCATTTTCTGTCCTTCTGAGGGGGTGCCTCCGGCCGTCTCGAGGTAGCCTTTAAAGCACGGCAGCCAGTGTTTAAATATTGCAGCCGGGTTCTCCGCGTGGGGGCTGAGTTGTAGGCACTCCGGTTTGATTCGGAGATCCATCCTTCCAGCTTAAGTCTAGTCGATTAAATTGATGCACGATCAATTGCACTCAAGATGAAGTGATTTCATAACTGAAGGCTTTAATCGACTAGAACTTGTTCCCCAGCAGCTTCGGTACAGAAAGTGAAGGCTGCTGGGATGGCACCGGTTCTTATACTCCGCCTGTCAGGGCGGAGCTACGCATCAACAGCCAATGGTAAACTGCTAGGTTTAACCAATGGTCATCAGCCTTTTCGGTACAGCAATACCTGATAATACCACAGTGTGCAACTCCAACAACACTCAAGAAGTTCAACACCATCCAGAATAAAGCAGCCTGCCAGACTCGCACCCCATCCAACATTCACTTCCTCCACCAGCAACCTTCACTGTTCCTGTGACAAAATCCTGGAATTCCGTCCTAACAGCTCTGTTTGTTTACCTACAACACATGGACTACAGCAGTTTAAGAAGTTGGTTCACCACCACCTTCTCAAAGGCAATTAGGGATGGGCAATAAAATGGTAGCCTAGCCAGAGATGCCCATGTCTTGTGGAATAATTTAAAAAAGTCAGAGTACAGAGCATATGAATAGAAGCAATTAAATACAGGGCTGGAGAAATGGTGTAGGAGGGAGAGCATCAGATTTCTGAGGCATCGGGACTGGTTCTGGGGCAGGTGGGATCACTACAAGATGGACGGGTTACAAATTAACAGGACTGGAACTGATATACTCACAGGGAGATTGCTGGTGCTGTTGGGGTTGGTTTAAACTAGCTTGTCAAGGGGATAGGAACCTGAAGGGTGGCCCAAATTGGAAGGAAGTAATGTTGGTAACAGGAAGTAGTAATGGGACTAGAATGGGACAGTCCGCAGCCATCACGCCAGGTTCCCGCACGGCTAATACCACATGTGTCCCGCGCTGTCAGGAACTCATGATGACGCGCCAACGGCATTGAAATGGCGCGTGGTACGCATCACAATGATGCCAGTTTGAAGGGGACGGAGCATGGCGGACTGGCATCAAGCCGGCACTGGCCCCGATTTTGTCGCAGAAATCCATTCTCTGCCCGATCACCGAACACGATTTCGGCGTTGGGCTAAGGAGAATCCAGCCTGTGGTGTCAGGTTAATTGGATATTCTGAATTTTCCCTCAGGCGTCGGAATGTGGCGACTAGGGGCTTTTCACAGTAACTTCATTGCAGTGTTAATGTAAGCCTGCTTATGACAATAATAAAGATTATTATTATTATTGTAAAAGAACCTTTAGGGATGAGTGATGCCAACATGATAGAATTTGACATTACGTTTGAAAGCGAGGAAGTTAAATCTGAAGCCAGGGTTGTGAAAGTTGAATAGAATGAATTATGAAGGCATGAGGGATAAATTGGCTGAGGTGGATTAGGAAAACACATTAAAAGCTATAACTGTGCACGGGCAATGGATAATCTTCAAAGAACTATTTCATAGTATACAGCACCTATATATTCCTTCAAGGTGCAAAAGCCAAAAAAATGCCACTCATCCGTGGCTGAAGGGGAAGTTAAGGATTGTGTAAGATTAAAAGAAAAGGCCTACAAAGTTGCCAGAAATTGTAGTCAACCTACTGATTGGGAGGGTTTTTAGAATACAGCAAAGAAAAGCCAAGAAATGGAGAACAGAATATGAATGCAGTCTTGCAGTCTAGCAAAAAACATAAAAACAGACTGTAAAAGCTTTTATAGGTATATAAAAAGAAAATGTTTACAAACGCGGGTCCATTACAGGCAGAGGCAGAAGAATTCATCAAGAAAAATAGAGAAATGGCAGAAAAGCTAAATGATTAGCGTCCGGCTGGCGGTGGGAGGTCACGGGCTGCCGATTTTGTAAGAGAAATGTGCGCACTTACCTGTGCTCAGGTGTTGCGACGAATCTTCGACTGTCTTTGTCAGCCTGGGGCCTCCAACACCCCGGTCTGCGCAGGCTCCAGCGCAGGAGGAGTGCAGCCCTATCGCCTTATGACGCAACCAACTTGGGAATGCAAGGCTAGGGAGGGGTTTTCAGAGTTTGAGGCCTAGGCAACTGAAGGCACCCCCACCAATGGTAGACCAATTATCATAGGGAATGCACAAGAGTTCAGAATTAGAGAAGTGCAGATATCTTCTTCTCCTTCTCCTTGGGCAGTCCCTCAGGGTCAAGGATGATTTGCTTCCACTCCGGAGAGGTGGGTTTTCCGGTGGCTGAACAGTCCGATTCTGGACCTGCAGACTCAGCAACAGGTTTGGTAGATGGTGTTTGATGAGGTGGGTTGGACGCTCTAGATTGTGCACTCTCCTTCCACTCTTTATGATTGGTCTCTGCATGCTCCACCCTGCGACGCTCGAGATAATTGGCGCTTCGAATTGCTTTTTCTTCAGTTTGTGCATTCTAAGGCAAGCGATTCCCGCGTGTTGGTGGGGATGTTGCATTTAATTAGGGAGGCT
This sequence comes from Scyliorhinus torazame, assembly GCF_047496885.1. Taxonomy (NCBI): domain Eukaryota; kingdom Metazoa; phylum Chordata; class Chondrichthyes; order Carcharhiniformes; family Scyliorhinidae; genus Scyliorhinus; species Scyliorhinus torazame. The sequence goes on along the minus strand of NC_092714.1, from coordinate 66,580,185 downwards.
TCCAGAGTGTCCTTGTAGCATTTCCTCTGCCCCCCTAGTGATCTCTTGCCATTGCGGATTTGGAGCAGAGCACTTGTTGTGGCAGCTTTGCATCGGGCATGCGGGCAATGTAGCCCACCCAGAACAGCTGGTCAAGCATGACCAGGGCCTCAATACTGAGGATATTGGTCTGGGAGAGGACACTCACATTGATATAGCTATCCAACCAGTGGATTTGCAGGATTTTGTGGAGGCAGCATTGGTGATATCTCTCAAGGGATTTGAGGTGTCAGCTGTGCATTGTCCATATTCCTGATGCATACAGGAGGGCGGAGATCATGGTTGCCCTGAGCTTGGTGCTGGGTTTGTGATCTCGGTCTTCGAATACTCTATTCCTCAGGCGGTCGAAGACTTCACTGGTGCATTGGAGTCGATGTTGGATTCTGTCGTCAGCGTCTTCTTGCAGCGAGAGGAGGCTCCCGGGGTATGGGAAATGATCCGCATTGTCCAGGGCCTCACCGTGGATCTTGATGGTTGGGCGGCAGTTTTGTGCGGCAAGAGTGGGCTCGTAGAGAACATTTGTTTTCCGGATGTTTAGTCTGAGGCCCATTCTCTCATATGCCTTTGTAAATGTGTTGACGCTGTTTTGTGGCTCGACCTCTGAATGTGCACGCACACAGGCATTATCTGCATACTGCAGCACGATGACAAAGGTTGGGTGGTCTTTGTTCTGGTCTGGAGGTGTCGGACTTTGAACAGTTCCCCCCTTGTCCGGTAGGTTAGCTCCACTGCAGCGGGGAGCATCAGGGTGACGGGCTGCAGTGTTGCTGTGAGGAAGATGGAGAAGAACATTGGTGCGATGGCACAGCCCTGTTTGACCCCTGTTTGCACGCATACTGGGTCTGTGGTGGTTCCATTGGCGAAAAACACGGCTTGCATGTCATTGTGGAGCAGGCAGAGAATGGTGACAAATTTCTGTGGGCAGCTGAATTTGAGGAGGATGCTCCACAGTCCCTCAAGGTAGACAGAGTCGAAGGTCTTTTTGAGATTGAAGAAGGCCATGTACAGAGATTGATGCTGCTCCTTGCACTTTTCCAGGATTTGTCACGTGCTGAAAATCATGTCCATTGAGACTCTTGATTGGGCAGAAGCCACACTGAGACTCAAGGAGGAGCTCTTCAGCCACTGGCAGGAGGCGATTGAGGAGAATTCTCATGATGACATTTCCCAGGTGGAGAATAGGGAAATCCCTCTGTAATTTGCACAGTCGAACCTGTCTCCTTTCTTGAAGATGCTCACAATTAAGGCATCTCTGAGATCATCCGGAATGCTCTCTTCCTTCTCGACAAAGGTAGTGAGGTTGTGGATTCTTGTCAAAAGTGCATCGCTGCTGCATTTTAGCACTTCTGCAGGGATTCCATCTGTGACATAGACCTTGGGCGGTGTCATGATATGCAGACATGCAGATAATGATATACAGACAGGCAGCTAATGAACACAGAGAACAGGACATGACCAATGAGCAGGCAGGACACTCAGGAGTGGTACCTCACTATAAAAGGCGCAAGGCACTCACACTCCACCTTTTTCCACTGATGAACATTTACAGAGTGAGTCAGGGTGTATGTACAGTATCACACCACCAGCACATGGCTAAGAGCTAGTCTGGTTCAGTCAGACAGAGTAACCACACTTAGGTTAGCAGAGAGTCGAACTCAGAGAGAACTGTGCTAACTGTGCTACTGGTTCAATAAATCAGATTGAACTAACTTTAAGGTCTGGGGTATCTTTTGGTTAAAGATGCATCCAGTTGCAGCCTGTGTTATCCCAGAGTACATAACACGACAGGCGGGATTCTCCGGTCGGCGACGCCGAAATCGCGTTCGACGATCGGCTGGAGAATACCCGTTTACGACCAACTCAGGGCGGCGCTGTTTCCGCGATGCTCCGCCTCCTCCAAAGCGGCGTGCTCGCAGAGTACACCACGTGCCGCAGCGACGGCCTCAGGACGTTGTCTGAGGCCCACCCCCCCCCCCATGCTCCGCCCCCGACTGGCCTAGTTCCTGACGGCATCGGTCGCGTGTCGTATCATCCATCGGGAACTCGGCGTGGTGGCTGCCTTAGTTCAGCGCCGCCACAGTTGGGGGAGGGCCGATCCGCGGGCAGTGGGGACTTTGTCAGGGGCTGGGGGCACTGTTGGGCGGTGGTCCGGGGCATGCGAGCCGATTTTGCAGGCCGGGTCCACGTGTGGCCACGCAATGCTGCACAGCACGGCTGCTGCAGGCCATTGTGCATGCATGGCCATGGACCCGGCAATCTCCGGGCCGTATCAGCAGCTAGAGCCGGGTGCTCTACACTGCTCGGCTGCTAGCCCTCAGCGAATGGAGGATCAATGGCTGTTTTACGCCGAATTTCTGGTCGTAAAACACCACCGTTCCCACGCTTCAAAATCAGAGAATCCAGCCACTTGTTTCTCTTCAGCTGGATGGCTTTTTTGACCTCCCAGTGAGCTGGGGTTAAGCTGAGATGGTGGCGGATAGTATGTTGTGGAATGACATCGAGGACGCTTGTGTCGAAGGCTGTGTCTTTGTTGAGGAAGTCCTCGAGGTGCTCCCTCCAGCGGGCATTGATTGCCTATGTCTTTGATGAGTGCCTCTCCGTTTTTTGCTCTTAGTGGGAGGGTCCCTGGGTAGTTGGACCATAGATGGTTTTGGTTGCACTGAACACATCGTGGTTGTCAACGAGTTGCTGAGTCTCCGGCACTCTTTCCACCCACCATCTGTTCTTTATGTTGCGAGTTATTTGTTGCACCTCGGTCTTCAGTTACCTGTAGGCTTATTTCCTCTCATTCGAGTTTTGGTGGAACTCCCTTGCACTTGTGGTCAAGGAGGGATGTGATAGCACTGGAAATGGTGCAGAGGAGATTTACCAGGATGTTGCCTGGGCTGGAAAGTTTTAGCTATGAAGAGACATTGGATAGACTGGGGTTGTTTTCCTCAGGGCAGAGGAGACTGACAGGGACTTGATCGAGATGTATAAAATGATGAGAGGTATAGATAGAAATAGACAGGAAGAAACTTTTCCCTTGGGCGGAGTGATCAATGACCAGAGGGCATAGATTTAAGGTATGGAGCAGGAGGTTTAGAGGGTATGTGAGGAAAAACCTTTTCACCTGGATATCGGTGGGTGTCTGGAACTCACTGCTTGAAAGGGTGGTGGATGCAGAGACCCCCATAACACTAAGAATAATTTAGGTGTGCACTTGCAATTCCAAGGCATACAAGGCTATGGGCCAAGTGCTGGAAAATGGGACTAGAATAGTTAGGTGGTTGTTTTTGACCAGTGCAGACATAATGGGCTGAAGAGCTTTTTCTGTGCTGTAAACCTCTATGCCTCTACGATTGAGTCCAGCTTGGTGCCCTGTAGGTTCAGCTCAGACGGCTGCCATCATGGCTGTGAATACAATGCTAAAAGGGCTTGTAAGGTCTTACAGATATCTATACCCCAACAGATTGCTATGATTCCCAAGGCACTGTGCCGGCAGAGTGGCAGTAGATTTGTTGTGCGTGAACCCTTTGTCCTCTCTTTGGGTGCCATAATTTGTACTCCCACCACTGCCAGTGTCCCTGTTCCTGCCTGTCAGTCAGCCAGCCAGCCAGCATAGACTGCTGCAGCCCATGGTGAGGCAATGTACTCAAAGGCCATGCCTTCTAGGGACAGTTCTGCTCCCGGTTATTCTGTAAGGCCTACATTTTGGGGGAACGGTTCATTTATGGTGTATTTTATTTCAGGATCTTGAAGGTGATGGCCCATCGCAGAGGGATGGAAAGGTAGGGAACTGTGGAGCAGTGATAATTTCAGGATATTTTCAATGGATCAGGAGTCTGATGAGACACTCACAAATCGACAGTTCATCACAAGAGTATCCTGAATGTCCATTCCCTTCCTCCTCCTCCTCCTCCTCCCAATGTAATTGCCTAAAGCCTGGTGACAAAGGCCGAGGTCTCATGATTGACAGGTTTTTGAAGACTTCCATGAATCTGGAGACAATCTCCAGTGAGTATTGGAGGGGTCCCCCTGACCAGTGCTGTGTTTTGGGGTGATGATGGATTGCTGTATGATTTTCTTGATTTCAACATGGCTCTCTTGTAGGTGTGTTGTCCATGTGTGGTGAGGTGATGGAAGGTAGCCTTGAGCTATGTGCAGAGTGGGCAACCCTTGTTGCCAAGTAGTCACCTCTAGTTCGGCGTAGCGACTTTAAGGTGGTGGGAAAGGTTAGCTGGCGCAGGATGAAAAAATTGTGGCTGCTGCCAAGGTTATCAGCATTCACCAACATCATGGTCCATGCATAGTCATACATTGCACATGGCCCCATTGAAATTCAGCACTATGAGCCATGGACAGGCAGTCAATGGCTCCCTGCACTACTGAGAAGCCTGCTACTCTGTTGATGCCTGCTCATCCTGCTTCTAGCTACTTACATAGAAGACAAGGAAGTGCCCTCTCCTTGGTTACAAGATGTCTATGATCTCCCTGATGGAACGATACTCCGCAAATTACGAGATGTTGACAATGTCACTGGCTCCACTCTGAATGGATCATGGCACATTGGAATTATTGTTGACGGTGACCTTGGTGGCCAGTGACATTAGTCCTACTTAGTGGTTGCATGTCAGATTGAAGGAGGTGACACAGTTATGTGACCACCTTCTTAGTGAAGTAAACCCACAACAGACACAGCTCCTGCCTGAGGTGGAGGATGGGGAAGTGCTCTCTGAATACAATAGGTGGGTACATCTGTCTTGAGTTCCCTACTCTTCCCCACTCTGTGCACTGCATTACCTGTCTACTGCCACTGCTCAAACCCCCCATCAAGGAGCCCAAGGGGAAATTGCAACTATACTCCCCTCCCCACCCCCACCCCCGAGAGAAAGATATCTGCCCCGTGACATTCAACTCCTTGCCAAGATCCAGCACAGCTCTCTTCTGGCTTTTCTGTACTTTTAACAGCTCCTGTGACAACACAATGCACAAAACGAAAGTACATTTGCGGTATGAGAAAATGAAAAGCACTGCACTTGAAATACCCATGCTGTTACTTTTAAATAGGACTAGGAAGGGTGGGGGTGTTTGGCTTTGGGGTGGGAGGAGGTGGTGGTGGGAGGGTGCTATTGTCGTTGCACTTTCTGAAGCTGAACACATGTTCAGTTTGTGTATTTAAGAAAGGCAGTTAACAGGACATGTGATTTTCCAAGTTGGCAGGTCGAACACCAACACGTCAGACGTTGACGGATGTCTCAATCTTTCTGCCTCTATAAAGAAAACAAAATGTATAATACTTAAGTTGCTATCATGAGTGATATCTGACCTGATGGGTGTTAGTTTTCCCAACAGATGCATGATATTTCTCATTCAATCTTCTGGGCAAGCATTGCATTATGTACAGGCAGCAGAAGGTGCATTTCAAGTTAAGCTTGCAAAACACTGGGGCTGGAATTTTACTGTGAGTGACGTGTGGTGTAAGTGTATTTTGGAAATGATTTCCAGGGCAGGAGTACAAATTTGCAGGCAAAGTTATTCAAAGTGACAACTGTACTTCCTATTGGCTGCAAATCATTAAACTCTGCTGTTTCTCTGCTACATTATGTTAAGAGGGGCGAGGAGTCTATCTGTGCATAGGGGAGTAGGACAGTTTACTTCTCTGAGAAAACCTTGCACTGTTTGTGTGTCTCTCCTCCGTCACGGTTTCTGGGGAAGAGGTGAATTTCATGTGTCTTTCCCAATGAGGAAGAAATTTAATGAAGTTTGTCAAGACAAGGGAGCCCTGCACGTACTTATAAAAGTGTTGTGCAATGGCAAAATAGAATCCAGGAGGTCATTTTGCCTTTGTGTGATAGTATGAAATGAGTGATAGCAAATCGGCAACCCATTTTACACTCCTCTCACTTTATGTTTCTATTGAATGTTTTAGTTAAATCAAAAACTTGATAGAGTGGCAGGTAACATTTAATGCAAACAACTGGCCTGGTGCCTTAACTGGAAGGAAAAATGGTATTACATACATTAAATGTAAGAGTTAAAAAGATACTCAGAATGATATAAAATTCATTGTTTAACATTAAAAAAATCACGCAATAACCAAAATGAGGAGAATGTATAATTATATTGGTAGGCCAGTTGAGTATTATTTGGAAGATGTTATTCTGAAACAGCATGACACCTGTTTGAATGACACTTTGAGCACTGTGTTCAGATAGTTAACAACACAAAACAGAAATGGCTGAGCTGTTGAGATAGTGCAGAGAAGAACCAGAAAGACTGATCCATGACGTCAAAGGATTGAGGCAAGTCTCAGGAGAAGAAGCCCATGGTCATGTTGTGGTACATCCCCAGAATGAGGGAGTCAAATGGATCCAGTGAGATAATCAGACTGATAACCCAGATCCACAAAATTCCCTCATGGTAAAGTGCACGTCTCCACAACTGGGCCCCCTGATTGCTGGGGCATGACAGGGCGGCGGTATTCATGATAGGATCCTAGGTCCCGAGTGTCCCTATATTCGTGGAATCTATGGGTTTCAAATTAGGTCAGTAATTGGTCAATCAGGGGAAGCCCGCATGGATTCGTGAAGGAAAGGTCATTCCTGACTAATCTTATTGAAAAAAAATGTTTTGAAGAGGTGACTAGGTAGTGGACAGGGGAATGTCTATGTTATTTATATTGACTTCCAAAGGGCATTTGATAAGTCCCACACAAGAGACTGTTAACTAAGGTGGAAGCCCACAGAGTTGAGGGCAAATTATTGACATGATTAGGAAGTTGGTTGAGTAGCAGGTGACAGAGAGTTGGGATAATGGGTAAATACTCTAATTGTCAGGATCTGACTAGTGGTGTACCACAGGGATCTGTGTTGGTGCCTCAGTTATTCACACTATTCATAGAATCATAGAATTTACAGTGCAGAAGGAGGCCATTCAACCCATCGAGTCTGCGCTGGCCCTTGGAAAGAGCACCGTAACTAAGCCCACAACTCGACCCTAACCCCATAACCCAGTAACCCCACTTAACCTTTTTTGGACACTAAGGGCAATTTATCATGGCCTATCCACCTAACCTGCACATCTTTGACTATGGGAGGAAACTGGAGCACCCGGGGGAAACCCACGCAGACACAGGGAGAACGTGCAGACTCCCCACAAACAGTGACCCAAGCCGGAAATCGAACCTGTGACCCTGGAGCTGTGAAGCAACAGTGCTAACCATTGTGCTACCGTGTCGCCCTTGTGCTACCGTGCTGCCTTAATGACTCAGATGATGGCATAGAAAATCATATATCCAAATTTGCTGATGGTACAAAGTTAGGTGGTATTATAGACAGTCTAGATGATAGCAAGAAGGTATTGACAGACTAGGTGAATAGGCAAAATTGTGCCAGATGGAATTTAATGAAAGCAAGTGTGAGGTTATCCATTTTGGACCAAAAAAAGGATCGAGCAGAGTACTACCTGAATGGAAAGGGGTTGGGTACAGTGGATGTCTGAAGAGATTTGGAGGTTCAGGTGCACAGATTCTTAAAATGCCACGAGCAAATGCAAAAAATAAACACAAAGGCTAATGGAATGCTAGCCTTTATATCTAAAGGATTGGAATACAAGGACACAGAAGTTATGCTGCAGCTATACAAACCCCTGGTTAGACACTACTTGGAGTACTGTGAGCAGCTCTGGGCACCACACCTTCGGAAGGCTATTTTGGCCTTGGAGGGATTGCAACGTAGGTTTACAAAAATGATACCTGGATTACAGGGGTTGAGTTACGAGGAGGAATTACTCAAATTAGACATGTTTTTGCTAGAATTTAGAAGGTTAAGGGGTGATCTGATCGAAGTTATTAACAGAAAAAGCCAGGGTAGATGAAGATAAACTGTTTCCCCTGATTGCAGATTCTAAAACTAGGGGGCATAGTCTAAAGATTAGGGCAAGACCATTCAGGAGAGCTGTTAGGAAGCACTTCTTCACTCCGAAGGTGGTAAAGGTTTGGAACTCTCTCCCACAAACAGCAGTTGAAGCTAGAACAGTCGTTAATTTTAAATCCATGATAGATTTTTGTTAAGCAAAGATATTAAGGGATATGGGCCAAAGGCAGGTATATGGAGTTGGGTCACAAATCAGCCATGATCTCATTGAATGGGAGACAGGCTCGAGGGGTTGACTGGCCTATTCCTGTTCCTATGTTCCTAATCAGAATCTGCAGGAGGATTATAGACAGCTTCTAATCCATTATATTCAATGCAGACAGGCACTTGCTCAATCTTATACTAATGCTGGAACTGCAGGACTCACCGTACCTGTGTGCCAGCCCCTGCAGCCACAAATTACACACCTAAATCTTAACTCTAGATCTACCATGTGTGGTAAGCCTGGGAACACGAACCAGGACAAAGCAAATTGGATTTTACACAACCTTGATAAACTTGAAACTTGTTGTTGGGGTTGTGTATTTAAGACAGCGGGCAAGGTGGCACTGTACAAGAAGGGGGTGCGATTTGGTATGGTATACCTGGCGAAGCTGAGGGTGACGTATGGTGCCAAAGACTTTTATTTTGAGACAGCGGAGGCGGCTGAGGTGTTCGTGAGGGCAGAAGGCTTGGGACAGACGTGAGGAGCGGAGCTGGAAGAGAGACTGTGGACTGTGATTGGGGAGCTGGAAAATGAATAAATGGTATAACTTTCTTTTCACTGACATGTATTGTAATTTACTTCTCTTCACATTGTTACAGAGTTCAAGTTATTAATTGGGTTGATTGGCATTCTGTGTTGCGACGGTTATATCTTAGTTTAGTGAATTGTATGGGTTGGATTGGTGTTTCTGTTTTTTTTTTCTCTGGGACTGGGTGGGAGGGGACGGTATATCTTGGCAGGGGGCGCCACCTGCGCTAGCTAACTAAAGTCAGCTCGTGAACGGAGGTGAGGTGAGAGGAGGGCTGCGGACATTGGAGCCTGGTTAGCAGGTTTCGATGGGCCTACGAGGCGAGCGAGGGGGGGGGGAAGGGATTGATGCTGGGAGATGTTTTTTCGAGAGGAAATGTAGGGCAGGTTTTTGGGAGGGGAGGAGGGGTTCGATGTTAATAATGGATATGGGTGGGGCGGGCTCGTGGGGCCCGGTGGTATGATGATGGTAGATAAGAAGGGTGGGGGGGGCGGGTGAGAGACCCCCAGTTAGGATAGTCACGTGGAACGTGAGGGGGTTAGGAGGTCCGGTCAAGAGGTCAAGGGTGCTTGCGCATCTTAAAAGTTTGAAAGCCGATGTAGCAATACTGCAGGAGACTCACTTGAGAGTGAAGGACCAGGTGAGACTTAAAAAGGGCTTGGTTAGTCAGGTGTTTCACTCTGGACTTGACGGAAGGGCTCGAGGGGTAGCGGTAATGATCAGCAAAAGAGTACGCTTCCAGATGGAGAAGGTGGTGGCGGATCAGGGGGGTAGATGTGTGATTGTGACGGGGCGCTGGAGGGGAGGTTAGTGGTGCTGCTAAGTGTATATGGCCCCAATTGGGACGATGTGGGATTCGCAAAGAAGGTGTTTGGGGACTTCCCCGACTTGGACACACACGAACTGATAGTGGGGGTGACGGGAACTTGGTGCAGGAGCCAAGGTTGGACAGGTCACGGCCGCACTCACTGGTTCGATCGGGGGGGGCGAAGGCGTTAGCTGGGCTAATGGTGGAAATGGGAGGGGTGGACCCTTGGAGGTTTCTGCACCTGAGGGAGCGGGAGTACTCGTTTTTCTCAGCAGTCCATAAGGTATATTTGGGAATCGACTTTTTCGTGGTGGGGGAAGACTTTGTTGGCTGGGGTTAAGGGGTCAGAATACTCGGCAATTGCAGTGTCAGATCATTCTCCGCATTGGGTGGATATGGTGCTGGAGAAGGGGATAGCGCAGAGGCCTGGGTGGAAATTAGATGTGGGACTTTTGGGGGACCAAGTGTTCTGTGACAAAATTGAATAGGTAATTAAGGAATATGTAGGTTTCAACTATACGGGTGAGGTGTCGATGGCGGTTGTCTGGGAGGCTCTAAAGGCGGTGGTAAGGGGGAGGTGATCTCGTTTAAGGCCAGGGTGGACAAAGAGGAGAGGTTGGAGCAGAAGAGGGTAATAGATGAGATACTGAAGGTAGATAGGAGTTATGCAGAGGATGGGGACCCAGCAAAGCTGGAAAAGAGGAAGGATCTAGAGGCGAGCTTTGAACAACTATCTACCAGGAAGGCGGTGCGCCAACTGAGACGAGCAAGAGGTGCAGTTTACAAACACGGAGATAAGGTGGGGCGTCTGTTAGCAGGTCAGCTCCAGAGGGAAGCAGTGGCAAGGGAAATTGTGAAGGTGAGGGATAAGGCAGGGAAGTTGGTGGTGGCACCGGATCTGATTGACAAGGTTTTGAGGAATTTTATGAGAGGTTGTACAGGGCAGAGCCACCTGGGGGAGATCGTGAGATGCAGGAATTTCTAGATGGGTTGGAGTACCCGAGGTTAGGGGAGGGGGACAGGGCTACATTAGAAGGAGCGATAGTGGAGCAGGAGATAAAGGATGCGATTGGGAGGATGCAGTCGGGGAAGGTGGCAGGGCCGGATGGGTTTCCGGTGGAATATTATAAAAAATTCAAGGATAAGCTGGCACCCCTGATGGTGGGGATGTTTGAAGAGGCGATCGGGAAGGGGGTGTTGCGACAAACCTTGGGGCAGGCATCGATTTCCCTGTTGCTAAAAAAAGGTAAGGATCCGACGGAGTGTGGGTCGTATAGGCCCATATCACTTCTGAATATGGACGCAAAAGTATTGGCGAAGGTACTGGGGGGTAGGCTGGAGGAGTGCCTCACGAAGGTGATAGGTGAAGATCAGATGGGGTTCGGGAGAGGGCGGCAGCTCTTTTCAAACATTAGAAGGGTATTGAACGCCGTTATGGCACCGGCAGAGGGGAAGGAAACAGAGGTGGTTGCGGCATTGGACGCTGAGAAGGCATTTGACCGGGTAGAATGGGGGTACTTGATGGCAGTTCTGGAGCGGTTTGGGATTGGACCAAGATTTGTGAACTGGGTAAAGCTACTATATAAGGAGCCGAGGGCGAGTGTCCGCACAAACAACATCAGCTCGAGATACTTTTCACTCCACCGTGGGACTAGGCAGGGATGTCCTATGTCCCCCCTGCTCTTTGCACTTGCGATTGAGCCGTTGGCCATCGCATTAAGAAGTTTGGGGGTATGGAAAGGAATAGTGCGGGGGGGTGGGGAGGGTGGATAGAGCATAGGGTGTCCTTATATGCCGATGACTTGCTGTTATAACTGTCAGAACCGAGTGTGTCGATAGGGGGAATATTGGAGCTGCTGCGAGTGTTTGGGTCTTTCTCGGGGTACAAGCTGAATCTAGACAAGAGTGAGTATTTTGTGGTATCTCGGCCAGATGTTGGGGCAGGGGTGGGGGGGGGGCTGCCATTCCGTAGGGCAGGGAATCACTTTAGGTACCTGGGGGTGCAGGTTGCCCAGGACTGGGGGGGTGGGGGGGGGGGGGGGCTCCACAGGTACAACATTTCTTGTTTGGTAGGGAGAGTGAAAGCTGATCTGGCAAGGTGGGATGGTCTCCCTCTGACACTGGCGGGTCAGGTACAGGTGGATAAAATGACCGTGTTGCCGCGATTTCTCTTTATTTTTCAATGCCTGTCGATTTTCCTGCCAAAGGCTTTTTTCAGAGAGATTGAGGGAATGATTACGTTGTTCATATGGGGAGGGAAGGTGACCAGAGTTATAAAGGTGCTGCTACAGAGGAAAAGGCAGGCAGGGGGTTTGGGTTTTCCGAACCTGATGTATTATCACTGGGCAGCGAATGTGGAGAAGGTGCGGAGCTGGGTAAGAGGGGTTCATTCCCAGTGGGTCAGAATGGAGGAGAGTTTGTGAAGGGGGTCGGGATTGAAAGCACTAGCAACAGCGCCGCTCCCGATAGCCCCGGGGAAATACTCAGGGAGTACGGTAATAATAGCTTCATTGAGAATTTGGAGGCAGTTTCGCCAACACTTCGGGTTGGGGGCAGGGTCAAGGGAAATGCCAATTTGGGGGAACCACAGATTTGAGCCAGGGAGATGGGATGGAAATTTTCGGAAATGGGAGGAGAAGGGGATTAAGACACTGAAAGATTTATTTCTTAGGGGTCGGTTTGCAGGATTGAAGGAGCTGGAAGCGAAGTATGGGCTGGAGCAGGGGGAAATGTTTAAATACATGCAGGTTCGAGATTTTGCCAGAAAGGAGATACAAAACTTCCCGGAGAAGCCAGCCTCCACATTGCTGCAGGAGGTGCTGACGACAGGGGAACTGGAGAAGGGGGTAGTGTCTGCGGTCTACGGAGCTATTTTGGAAGAGGAGAAGGCACCACTGGAAGGGATCAACGCAAAGTGGGAGGAAGAGTTGGGAAACGACATGGAGGAGGGGTTCTGGTGTGAGGTGCTCCGGAGAGTGAATGCCTCCACCTCGTGCGCAAGGTTGGGGCTGATACAGCTGAAGGTGGTATACAGGGCACACCTCACGAGGGCAAGGATGAGCCGATTCTTTGAAGGAGTAGAAGATGTGTGTGAACGTTGCGGGGTGGGGGGCGCTTTTCATGTTCATATGTTTTGGTCCTGTTCAAAGCTAGAGGATTACTGGAAGGAGGCTTTTAGGGTAATTTCTAAAGTGGTGCACGTGAAACTGTACCCGGGCCCCCAGGAGGCCATATTTGGGGTGTCGGACCAGCCAGAGTTGGAAATGAATGCGGAGGCAGATGTCGTAGCCTTCGCCTCGTTGATCGCCCGAAGGCGGATCCTGATGTGTTGGAGAGCAACCTCTCCACCCTGCGCCCTGGCGTGGCGGGGGAACATGTTGGAATTCTTGGCTCTTAAACTGAGGGGAAGGATGGAGGGGTTCTGCAATTCATGGGCATTATCCTTTATGCACTTTCAAGAACTGGATAACATCGAACATTAGTTGGGGGGGTTGGTAGGAGGGTTGGGGGGAGGGGGGGCGATGGGTGTTAATGATGGCCATGGGTGATTCCTGATTCCTTTTTGTCATTTGTTTATGTGAACATGTGGGCGAATGTTTTGGGTTTGGTGGGAGGATGGGATCGGTGTTATTGATATGGGGATTGACATATTTGTTACTGATTATTGTTTATTACTGATTATTGTTTGTTGCTGGTGGGTGTAAATTTGGGAGAAAATGCGAAAAAGGAGGAGAATAAAGAAATACTTTTTAAAAAAGACAGCGGGCAAAATTCTCACTTTGGGTAATTCAGAACATGTCAATGGTCCAGCACTCTGCTGGCGAGAATTCTGGCCCAGGACCGTTCGAACCACCGGGGTCAGAGTTAGCGCCAAAGAACCTGGCAGTTGGAGCTGCTTTTCAGCACTCCACTTACCACATATTCACTGCAGCCACCAAGATGGCTCAGAGAAGATAGGAGTCCAAGGTGGATCCACACCTTCACGTCAATGAGGAGCGGAGGGTCACCTTCTTCCCCAGCACGGGCCACAGACTGCTCTGCCGAACACTGGTGGGAGAGGCAGTCAGCACTGCCAGTCTCACCAGGTGGAGACAACTGGTGATCTGGAGGGGTAAGGGTCATTGGTGAGTCCTCTGTCCTGAGAGGGGCAGAGAACCAGGGAGGGTTCCAAATGCTGCAGTGCACATGTCTGTCATGATATGTATATTGACTGGGATGTAAAGAGTTAACAAAGTAATGATAATGATTCATACCACTAGAGGAAACCACAGAACAGTCATATATATTATATGACATGGGGATTCTGGGATTAGAAGATTAGGAGTTAAGAGTTAGGAGAGAGCTGGAAGAGTGTCAGGTACTGAGAGCAGTTGTATACTTAAGAGTTCTGTAAGTTAGAGATAACACAGTTTTATACAATAGCCTTCTACTTTAGGATTGTGAATGAATCTTAGTAGTGTAATAAATTTATAGGTTTGATCGTTAACAAAGCTTTGTGCTCTTTATTCAACACTACGCATCCGAGCCATCCAGGTAAAGCAGAATAGAGAACACAAGTGTCCTCTTATTGGGAAGAGTTCTGCTGATCCCCTGCTTCTTCTGCAATAGGGCAGCACTTCTGAGGAGTGCTAACACCTGGGCTCCTGATTGAGCTTGGCCCTTTATGATACAGCTGGGGTGTGAGGGTGTCTAGGGGGGCAGCCTGGGTGGGCTCCCAGATGACCAGACACCTTCTGAGCATTTAAAGGATGCAGGCAGCACTCAGCAGTGTGAGCAGACAGGAGCCTGTAAGTAGCACCGAAGAGGTGTGTTTAAAAGGCAGACTGTAGCAACCGCAGTCTGAGCCAGGCCACCCCGATCCTGAAGGCAAACTCCAGGTCTGCCCCCTGCCCGGGCAGCCATCCCCAGTAAGCTCAACAGTTTTCAACAGTTCTTCTAGCCTCCCGCTCTCCCTCCACAGCCATGGTGCCCAGTCCATGTTTGTAAATACTTCTAGTAATTTACGCCCGCGTGACATCTGCCTGAGAGGATCAGAGCATCGCGGAAGGGTGGAGCCTACTGTGTCTATCCCGCTAATCACATTTAAATGCAAGCAAATGCCAGTTTTCCATGCCACTGGCAGTGCGAGGCACAAACCTCGTTATCACCACCAGCGAGTGACCAGATGTGGACCACGACTTTGGCTGGACGTCCAATTCTCCGCCCAATCGCAGTTCGCATTTGCAGCACCGCGCGGTGGAGAATTCCACCCGGCTTCTTCATATGGTGCTGAGCTCCAATATGGTTTCCCCATTTAACTGACACAAAGTGTTCAAATTGATGCCCATGTCCTTATGGCAACTCAGTGAGGGTATGTTATCGGACTGATCAAAGTTGTCCTTCACAGTACAATCAAGTCTTATGGCAAAGTAAACAGCTACCAATTAGGCAGAAGCCTTACACGTCATAACTGGGATATTGCTCATGGTTGGCTGGCCAACCAGAATCAATATGCAGCTCCTAGACTGACAAGTGGGGGTGCTCTGAGTACTTATCGTGGCGACCAACAGAGATGACATAATGTTGCACATATTATCCGCTTAAATCATGACCTATCAGGCCTGCTTAGCTGTAGTGAATCCAGACCTTAAAGATGAAAATGCTGCAGGCAGTGTCTTTGCTGCCCAACAAAAGAGCCAAACCTTGTGTTGAATGTACACAATGTTCTGCTTGTATCATCCAGCTGCATTTGCCAAAAACCTCTGGAAGTGTCCAGTTTAGAAAAAATCTTGGCATTTGCCATCTCACTCGTAATCTCTTCACGTTTTGGTATTGGATAGTGTTGACGTCTGATGTTCATATTCAGATCCTTCGGATCGATACAAATCCATAGGTCTGGGAAACCATCAGGTTTCTTAACACACACCATCGAGCTGACACAATCTGTCGGGTCTGTGATCTTGGAAATGATTCCAAGGTGCTGCATGCGTTCCAGTTCTTGCTTTAGACGATCACGTAACGGAGCAGGAATTCTTCTTGGAGGGTGTACCACTGGTTTAGCATTCACTTTAAGTTGAATCTTGTGTTGAAAAGGAAGAGTACAATAACTTCAAATAACTGAGGAAATTGAGTGAGGATTCTTTCAATATCTTCCTGAACAGGTAGAAGAGGTTTGCTGGTGCAGTAGATTCTTCTCACAGGCTTGTGCACCTAATAGTGAAGATCTATCAACTGATAATTATGAAGCAACCTACGGATTCTCCATCTTGAACCATAGGGATATCACAGTGTCGTTGTTTGTCACTAAGAGATAGCATGACCCTAAAGAAATAATCGTGTTACCATTGTAGCCACACAACTGGCAATCAATTTTCTGAATCTTAGGACTATGACAAAATTGTGATAAGACATGAGTGTTTATCAAATTTGCAGAAGCTCCAGTGTCCAACTTGAACACAATCTCGGAACCATTGACTTGTAATGGAATATTCCATTCAGATTGCGTGCTAATCGACTGTACTATTTGTGGTTTGGAAGTGTTCTTCACAGTTGTGTGGAACTTCTCAATAATTCCCACAAAGAAGGAATCTATATCATTATCAGTGTTGTCAATTTTGGAGGTGTCTGCACTTATGTTAACACTTTGTATATTCATGTGTTTCTTCATTGAGTTTGAATATTTAATGTGTGTCCCTTTTAGTGCAGTTCTGCATTCAACAGCAAAGTGATTCAGTTTTCAACATTTGGAGCAAATATTTGCAAGTGCTGGGCATTTTTTATGTGGGTGGGCATGTCCACGCGTCCACACGTCATGATGTTGCTCTCTTCATGCGCAAATTGTTTTCGTGCATGCGCAGAACGGTCTTCATCCAAATTGTGTAGTTTGTTGAAGTGCGTATGTGCGGATCGGGCATGTCCATGCGCATTGTGTTTGCCATCCAAACGCGCATTTTTCTGAACTGCACCACAGATCCAACGCAGTCAGCCTCAAGGTGCGTTTTCTTCAATCAGTATTTCACAGGACTGATTTTTAGAAGTTTCATTCACTCGACACATTTCAATAGCATCTTCTAATTTTAAATCTTTTTGCCTTAATAAACGTTCTCAGAGTTTCTCATCTGTGATACCAAAACCGATTTGACCTCTGATCATAGAGTCTGACAATATAGAGAAGTTACAGGTATGTGATTTTAGCCTTAAATCTGTTATGAAGCAACCTACGGATTCTCCATCTTTTTGCACTCTCTTCTTACATCTCATTAATTTGAGTTTTACAATGAAGGTCAAATTTTTCAATTACGATATATTTTTTTAATCTTCTTCCGTGGAGAATTGGAAAGAGTTATAAAGTTCAATAGCCTGTGGTCCAGCCATTGTTAAAAATAACTTATCACTAGCATTATCTAAATCTAATGCAGAGAGGTATAGTTGAAATTGCTGCCTAAATACTTTCCAGTTTACATCAATTTTACCAAAAATCCTGAGCTGTCGCAGAGTTTGCTGTTTCTCCATTAGTTCGGGACTTGTCTGTGTATTGAAGTAACCGGTCTGGAAGCAGTCTTGCCATTGAAGTCTGAGCCACGTGCTAGTTTTGTTTTTTCTTAGATTCGAACTATTTTCTAACTAAATTACTTCAGTAATATCTGGGTACCATGTTATGTTCCTTGTTTTGTTCTCCAAGATAGCCAAAAATGTAGTGTAGACAAAGAATATAAAATTATATGTTTAAATCAATTGAGCTAATTTATTTTACACTACTTAACTTGATTTGGTTCACACACTCTACTGAGTAACGGTTAACAAAATAATAGTATTGTATCTGTTATATAGTAATGAATAATCTCTCTAATATATAGAAATTACACTCTAACTCAACTTCACGCTATCCTTCTACATCGACTTCTTCTTCAGCTTTCCCCAGCATGCCGAGAGACGCAGCCTTTATAAGACTACTCAGTGATGCCATTAGTGTTGATATACACGAACATCATCTTGTTAAGCCTTTACTCTCCTTAAACTATACTTATCAGTACTGGGCCTACGTCTTGGCCTTTGCCTCCCTGGTAGCCTGGAAGTGGATCTTGTTGGAATGGGGGGACTCGAGGTCTTTAAAACCCGGGTGTGGTTGAGCAACATCGATGAATTCCTTAAGCTGGAAAAAAATCAATTTTGCCTTGAGAGGGTCTGTGGGGGGTGGGTTGCCCGGAGATGGAAGCCATTTTTTGACTTCTTCAAAGATCGTTAAGTCATCAGCAGCGGGAGGGCTTATGGGGGTAAAAATGAGGGAGGCAGGGTGGATGGAGGGGAACGGCAGGGAGGGTCGGGTGATATTTATTGGTTCTAAGACTTCATGTTTGTTCCTTTTTTCTTGGTTTTGGGTGTGTTTTATGTCTATTTTTATAAGTGCCTCAATAGAAATATGTTTTTAAAAAGGGCATGCTGTGATTCGTGTTTGTACGTTTTGATCTTCCCTGAAGCTAGGGGGATTCTGGACCTCGATCTTCGAGACACTGTCGAAGATTGTGGGGGTGCCGTGTCCATTGGTGGCAATCTTCAGAGTTTCAGAACTGCCCGAGCTACTGGATGGGTGGGGGGGGGAGTGGGGGGGTTGATGTGAGGGTGGGAGATGCCGTTTCCTTCTGATCCCTCAGCGGCGAATTCTATTGGCGTGGAGGTTGACGGCACCACTGAAGATGTCGGCGTGGTTAGGGGATTTGGCAGAGTTCTTACAATTGGAGAAAATTACATTTACTCTTAAGAGGGTCAGAAAGGGGATTTAATGTAAGATGGATGCCGTTTCTGTCTCTATTCAAGGATTTGTTTGTCGCCAGTGGGCAAGGATGAAGGGGTTGCTGGGGGTGTTGTGTTAGTTACGGGAGAAAAAGGGGAAAATAATAAACTGTTTGCAATTTGGTTGTATCTTTTGTTGACTATGTGATTTGTCGATTGTGTTTGGAATAAAATAAATTTTAAATTCTGAAAAAAAAATTGGGGGCCCAATAACAGGATTCCCCTCCCGCTGGGTAAGCAAATCAGGTTCAATTCAGCTCCGCGGGCGAACATCATCTCCCAAATGGAGAATCCTACCCCATGCATAGGAGGATTCAGGGCAGATTGAACCAGGGACACAAAAGACTCCTGATTGGATTTGCGCCCGTCCCAAGAGAGATGTAACTGTAAACCTCTTGCTAAACCACCTAAGGGGTCAGGGAAGAATGATACTCCTAAAATGGAGGCACGCCCCTGGGTTAAAGTGATCCGAACTGAGGAGAATGCTGACAGTCAGAATTCAGCAAGATACAGTTCTCAGGATTGATGGGCTGCCATCTGACCAGGGCCCTTTGAATTCCCCTGTGCCCTGGCAACCCTTCCGACTGATGAGCAAGTAAAAGTTCTGTTTGATGTGGGAGCTGATTATACTGTAATTGATCCTGCAGTTGTACAAAATAAATGGGCAGATTTTGGGAGCTCAGTGTATCAATTATCATTAGGGGGATTTACATGACGTCAGATGTGGCTGATTGACTTTTTTCATATGCCTGTTACTATATAAGGATTACAGCTACCCCAGAGATGGAATTGCAACCTAATTTGTTTTGCCTTCTTATTATAGAACAGCCTGATATAAAGCATTTCCTCAAAGCTCATCCAGGACCAGGACGATTAGCAGACACATATTCAGGTAAGGATAGACTGCAATTGTCTAAAGGGGGAGTGATAAAAGCCTCCTGAAGCAGCTACATCATAAATATTACCCTTATCCACAGCATCATCCAAATCACTGTGGCAGGGTGGATATAGAACCTCACTCTCTTGATGCAGGTTGGCACAAGCTGAAAAAACAGCAGTCTATTCAAGATCAACAAGGGAAATTGGATCCTCTGTAAGGTTAGAGATTCAGAGGAACGAGGTGTCCTATCATAATACCATCTGGAACTAATTCACCTTTGTTTTGGGTGTCCCTAAACCTGGTGGCAGGTGGAGGTTGGTGATTGACTATACATCCCTAAATAAAGTATCAGTGCCACATACTGCTCAACCATAGAATTCTACTGCACTTCTTTCTGCTGTAAAAAAATATATAAATCCTGTATTCCGGATGGCTTTTGGTCACACCCACTTGAGTAAACTGATTAAACTGCAGTGACTGCACCTGACGGCTATCAGTATCGCCGGACTAGATTGCCCAGGACATCAAAATAGCCTTGCTTTTGTTTCTGCTCATGCCAGATACCTTTTAAAAGACTTGCCGAATATTAACTCTTATATAGATTACTTCAACATTTCCCACAATGATCTGCACCACCACTTAAGTGCTGCTGACATGGTTTTATCCCGGCTCACTGCTGCTAAATGTCTGATTGACATTAGAAAGAGTCAGTTTGTTAGGTCGGAAGTAGGTTTTCTGGGCCTCTGTGTTACGAGAAATAGTCAGGGATTAACTCAATGATATGAAGAGAAACCAGACACAATTCAATACCCTAGAACTCTGAACATTCTGCAGGTGAGTTTAGAACTTCATAACTTTGCCAAATTTTTAATACCGGCCTTTGCCAAACTCTTGACACTTCCGACACATCTTTTTATAATAATAATCTTTTATTATTAGCACAAGTAGACTTACATTAACACTGCAATGAAGTTACTGTGAAAATCCCCTCGTCGCCACATTCCAACGGCTGTTCGGGTACATAAAAGGAGAATTCAGAATGTCCAAATTACCTAAAAGCACGTCTTTCGGGACTTGTGGGAGGAAACTGGGGCACCCAGAGGAAACCCACGCAGACATGGGGAGAATGTGCAGACTCCACACAGACAGTGACCCAAGCGGGAATCGAATCTGGGACCCTGGCGCTGTGAAGCAATAGTGCTAACCACTGTGCTACCATGCCAGCCAATGCTAGAGTGAGCATGGTGGCAAAAGTTCTGTTCAGTTTTTTCCCGAGGTGATTTACTCGAAATTGCAGAAACTGTGCTGTGACGTACAGAAGGCCATCAACCTGGAACAAAAAGATTTGCAGGTTCCACTCAATATTCCTGACTGGCAGTTGCTGTATTTTAGAATGCGAATCACATAGTTCTTGTTCAGACTCTACTTTATATATTTACAAGGTTGAAAGCAGGTGCAATAAAAAAAAGTGGTGACCATGATCATCCAGTGCTCCATTAAGGCACAACCCCTTCAAGATGTACACTTCGTTACCATCTGTACTGAAATGCCAGACTTGAGATCGCTTTTGCGATGGCCTCTGATGAGAAGAGATCCACCAAAATCTGCCGCAACAAATGGGCTTTATTTCTGAGTGATCTTACGGTCATTTTCAAATTTCCATCCTCAGACATGGACATAGAACATGGACTGTTATGGAGCATGATGTTACTGAGGAGAGAATTAAACAAGTGCCTTTGGGACCACTTGCAAAGCACCAGCAGGTTATTTATTGCGATGGGTCATCGAGTATGACTAAAAAAGGGACATCCCAACATTCCTCAGTTGGGGTAGGGAGAGCAGTGGGGGCCTTCCGTGTCTCCTATTCTTTATATCCAGATGAATTAATATCCATACCTCTTGGATAGCAGATAGCAAAATATGCTGAAGCAGCAGCATTGCTGTATGCTTTAGAACAGGCAGACCCTGTTAAGCTCATGTTGTGCAGATAGAGACAGAGGCAAGGTTGAAAAAGGGGCAGGACTGGCAGCTCAACATTCCGGGTTATAGAATCTTCAGGTGCGATTGGGGGGGGGGCAATCATATTGCTGTGATTGGACTATAGGCCCCAAACCATTATGGAGAAGTAGAAGAGAAGATATGTAGGCAAACCTCAGTGAAGTGTAAAAACAATAGGGTGATAATAGTAAGGGATTTCAAATTCCCCAATATTAAATGGGAAAGGCTGAGTGTGAGCAGAATCCTTAGCGGGAGCAGAATCCTTAAGGTGCATCGAGGAGAGTCTTTTGAGCCAACACATAAAAAGTTCGACAAGACAGGGGGCAGTTAATTTTAGGGAATGAAGACAGGCAGGTGGTAGAAGTGTCAGTGGGGGAAAATGTTGATGATAGTGACCATAACCATAGGGTAGCACGGTTAGCACAGTGTTTAGCACATTTGCTTCACAGCTCCAGGGTCCCAGGTTCGATTCCCGGCTTGGGTCACTGTCTGTGTGGAGTCTGCATGTTCTCCCTGTGTCTGCGTAGGTTTCCTCCGGGTGCCCCGGTTTCCTCCCACAGTCCAAAGATGTGCAGGTTAGATGGATTGGCCATGCTAAATTGTCCTTGGTATCCAAAAATATTAGGTGGGTTTACTGGGTTATGGGGATAGGGGTGGAGGCGTGGGCTTAAGTAGAGTGCTCTTTCCAAGGGCCGGTGCAGACTCGCTGGGCCGAATGGCCTCCTTCTCCACCGTAAATTCTATGAAATTCTATGAACTCAGTACAATTTAAGGTATTTATGGAAAAAGACAAAGATGAACCAGAAATAAAGGTTCTGTATTGGGTGAAGTCCAACTTTAATAGGATAAGACAGGATCTGGCAAAAAGATCAGTGGGAGTCATTCAGAAATGAAATAGAGAGAGTACAAAGCCAACATGTTGGATTGGATTTATTTATTGTTACGTGTACCAAGGTACAGTGAAAAGTATTTTTCTACAAACAACTCAAACAGATAATTTAGTACATGAAAAGGAAATACATAATAGGGCAACACAAGGTACATAATGTAAACACATAGACACCGGCATCGGGTGAAGCATACGGGAGTGTAATATTAATCAGGACAGTCCATAAGAGGGTCATTTAGGAGTCTGGTGACAGTGGGGAAGAAGCTGTTTTTGAGTCTGTTTGGGCGTGTTCTCAGACTTCTGTATCTCCTGCCCGATGGAAGAAGTTGGAAGAGTGAGTAAGTCGGATGGGAGGGGTCTTTGATTATACTGCCCGCTTTCCCCAGGCAGCGGGAGGTGTAGATGGAGTCAATGAATGGGAGGCAGGTTTGTGTGATGGACTGGGCTGTGTTCACGACTCTCTGAAGTTTCTTGCGGTCTTGGGCCGAGCAGTTGTCATACCAGTCTGTGATGCAGCCAGATAGGATGCTTTCTGTGGTGCATCTGTAAAAGTTGGTAATAGTCAATGTGGATATGCCGAATTTCCTTAATTTCCTGAGGACGTATAGGCACTGTTATGCTTTCTTGGTGGTAGCGTCTACTTCGGTGGACCAGGACAGACTTTTAGTGACGTGCACACCTAGGAATCTGAAGCTGTAAATCATCTCCACCTCGGCCCCGTTGATTAGACAGGGGTGTGTTCAGTACTTTGCTTCCTGAAGTCAATGACCAGCTCTTTAGGTTGCTGGCATTGAGGGATAGATTGGTGCCGTTACACCACTCCACTAGGTTCTCTATCTCCCTCCTGTATTCTGACTCGTCCTTGTTTGAGATCCGACCCACTATTGTCATGTCGTCAGCAAACATAAAGGTAAATGGTGGGACCAGAAAGACCAGAGAACCCTGGATGTCAAGGCATATATTGGATTGGATAAGGGAAAAAAAAGGATGTTTATGGCAGATACAGAAGGCTTAGAACAGTGGATGCCTTAGAGAAGAATAGAAAGTATAGAAAGTACAGGGGGGTACTTAAAAAGGAAATTAGGTGGGTGAAGAGGAGGCATGGAAAAATACTGGTGGGCAAAATAAAGGAAAATCCCAAGGTGTTTTATAAGTATATTAAGGGCAAGAGGGTAACCAGGGAAAGAGTAGGGCCCATTAGGGACCAAAGTGGCAAACTCTGTGTGGAGCTGATCGACGTGGTGAGGCATTAAATTAATATTTTGCACCAGTGTTCACTATGGAGATGGATGTTGTAGGTATAGAAAGCAGGGGGTGGGGAGGATTTGATATAATTGAACAGATTAGCATTGAGAGGGAGGTGTTATCTGTTTTAGCAGGTTTAAAAATGGATAAATCCCCAGGCTAGATGAGATATATTCAAGCCTGCTGTGTGAGGCAAGAGAGGAAATTGCATGAGCTCTGATGCTAATTTTCAAATCCTTTCTGGCCTCCCACCCCCTCCCCTCCCTCCCAGCCAGTCACCCACTCCCCTGTCCACCCTGTGTACCCCCCCCCCACCCCCCACCGTGGTTCCTACCTTCTTCACTAACAAGGTGCTGGCCCTGGGTTGGCAGTACCAGTCGGCCTGGTCCATGGAGGATGATAATGACCTGCTCCACAATGAGTGTGGGTGCTCTGCATTGTTTGTCGAGGTCTGACGCCTGGTGTTTCTTGCACTTTCCACTGTGCATCTGGGTGATCCCTGCATGCGTGCTGGCCATTTCATCTAATGGTCCCATCGATTCGTTTGGGTGGCAGGGGTAGGGACGGCCTCTGGGGTGGGAGGGGGGAAACGGGAGGGAGGGGGGTGGGGTATGGGTACCGGGGTGGCGTGCAGTGGTGGGTCATGCACAGGCTGGGCCCGGCCACATGGTGGCCCCGCATATCTAGCCCTGACCATTGCCCCCTCTAGGAGGCGACTCCAGGGGTGGCTGTTAACTGCCCTTGGGGCCCTGAGCGTGCCCAACATAACTCCAATGCCCACGTCCTACACCAGCAGCCACCCGCCCTTCCACCCCCTCCACCCCCCACCCCCCACCCGGCACTCCCTCTGCAGCCAGCCCAGCCCATCTCTCACACCCTTCTGACAGAGCACCAAGGCAAGTCAGAATGTTGGTGAACAAGTGTTTATTGTGATATATTCATATTGTGCCATAGCCCCTATCCCTAAGCTACGTGCTTCACCCGTGCCAACTTACGTGGTGTCTACCATTCTGGCCTTATGGGCCCTAACGCTCCAGCTAGGTAGGTCCCAGGCGGTACATCAGAAATGGAGGCACCCTCCTGCGTTCTCCACCCTGTGACCTGGGTTCTCTTTGACAGCAATCCTCTGGAGTGACCGGGCCCGGGTGGGCCCTCCAGTCTTCTTGGTGTCGGAGGTGAGGTGTTGCCACCATGTTCTGCACACTTACCATTGGATGCGCCAGGGACAGGTGGGGGGATTCAGAGGCGCTGAGGTATTCTACACCTCCCCTGTCAGAGTGATGTGCAAGGGGCCCATTGCCTCCTCCTCCCTCGGGGTACCCGATGGCCCCCAGGCTACTCCTTGGGATGGGGGCATGACTGCAGCGAGCTCCAGGGATATCACCATCACCTGGCGCTGCCAATCCTGGAGGCCCGCTCTCGTATTGACCAGGATCGCCATGCTCACGGCCATGGAGCACAGGGACTGTGCCACATCCCTCAGAGACTTGGCCACATCCCTCAGGGACTGTGCCACGTCCCTCAGGGACTCGGCCACATCACTCAGTGACCATGCCACGTCCCTCTGTGTCTGGTTCAGGTCACCTAGTGCCAGGCCAATGTTCTCGACGCCCGCAGCCATGGTCCGTTGTGATTGGGCCATGCTCTGGAGAGCCATAGCAATGTCCAAGCGGCCCTGGTACACGGTTGCCTGTGACATGGTCGCCCCGCACACTGTGCCCCAGGTCTTTCATATTCTGACCCATGGCCGATACCATCGCACCCAACGCCTCCACCGTGCATGCCAACAATGCAGTGTTGGCGTGTGTGGCACACATGGTCGGCACCGCCTACAGCCACTGTAGGCGGTTGGACTCCTTCAACTGCACCTGCAGGTACCGGATGGTTGCTGACAGCCCCTCCTGTGGTCCGTGGCTCTGCGTCTGCATCTTCAATATTGACGGTGCCGCCCTTTCCAGAAGCCCCAGACCTGCCTGGACCACAGCTAGTCCCTGGGCTCAGGCCGCACTCCCACCGTCCGCCCCCTCGGGGATTCCTACATCCACCTGATGTACCGCTGCACGTGTGTGATGTGCACCAGATAGTGCCCCAGGAGCCTCTTCACTAAAGTGCCTGTGGTGAATGTATTACTGCTACCATTCATCATTGTATTACATTATGTTACATTGTATTATGTTGATGCCCTTGTGGGCTCCGCCTCTGGCTCTGCCCCCTCGGGGGAGGTATATAGATCTGCAGCCTGTAGGCAGCACTCAGTACAGAGCAGACGCAGGCAGGCACAGTTCTAGCTGATTAAAACCACTGCTCACTTCAACTCTCCGTCTCGTGTGAATTGATGGCCGCATCAATTTAATCAGCTTCAATATCGCTATGGAAGCAGCCCTCAAACCTGATCGACTGGAACTCGACCCTCGGGCAGCAGAAGCCAAAGGAATTTTTTCGCACTGGCTCCGCTGTTTTGAGGCCTACCTCGCCGTCTCCTCCTTGCCCAACGTCACCGTGGAACAGAAACTGAGTCTCCTCCATGTCCGGGTGAGCCACAGAATCTCCGTGCAGATCGAGGAAGCGACCACGTACGCAGACGCGGTCGCGATCCTGAAAAGGCAGTACGTGAGGCCGGTGAACGAAGTGTTTTCGTGCGACATCTCCTCACCACACGTCGTCAACGCCCCGGGGAATCGCTGGAGGTATACCTACGCGACTTGAAGATACTCACTCGAAACTGCAATTATAAGGACGTCATGGCCTCACAGCACATGGAACTCGCCATCCGGGATACCGATGTGGCTGGAGTCCGGTCCAACTACATCAGACAGCGCTTGCTCGAAAAAGGCGCACTCGACCTAGAAGAGACGGTAAAACTATCCGCCGCCTTAGAAGTAGCATTTCAGAGCCTCAATGCTTTCCCCTCCGACCACGCGATCCCCTTGTGGACACCCTACCAGAGGGTGCCCCAGGCCTGTGCCGCGCGGCTGCCCGCCCAACCCAGGAGGCTGCCCTGCTATTTCTGCGGTCAGAACCAGCACCTCAGGCAGCGTTGCCCGGCTCGGAACGCGACCTGTAGTGATTGCGGCAAGAAAGGACACTTTGCCAAAATCTGCCTGGCCAGATCCAAATCTTCTAAATCACAGGCCCGACTTTCAGACTCACAGGCCCGCAACCCCGCAGCGTGGCTGCGTGCCGGCACCGCCCCCTTCGGACGCATCATCAGCCTCGTGCTGTCCATGAGGGCCATCTTTAACCCTACCCAACACGTGCGACTCATGGGGGGCCATCTTGGCCGCCATCTTCAACGTCGCCCAACACGTGCGACCGCCGGGGACAGCCATCTTGGGACCACATCCGACCACACCGGCTACCCGCAGCTCGCGCTGTCACCCTCAACCAGTCACGTCCCAAACACCTCAGGAACTCGATGATGACCATCCGTGTCAATGGGCACGAAACGCCCTGCCTGTTTGACTCTGGGAGCACAGAGAGCTTTGTACATCCAGACACGGTAAGGCAATGTTCTCTCCAAATTTCCCCCGCGAACCTCGCGATACAGGGCGCAGAGTACGCCAATTTCAAACTATATGTCCTCCCCGACCTCTGCGCTCCTCTCTTGTTGGGACTGGACGTCCAGTGCAACCTCAGGAGCCTGACCCTGAGGTTCGGCGGGCCCCCTACTCCCTCTCCCTGTATGTAGCCTCGCAACTCTTAAGGTCGCTCCTCCCCCGCTCTTCGCAAACTTCAACGCCGACTGTAAACCCGTCGCCACCAGGAGCAGGCGGTACAGTGCCCAGGACAGGACTTTTATCAAGTCAGAGGTCCAGCGGCTCTTGAGGGAGGGGGTCATCAAGGCCAGTAATAACACCTGGAGAGCTCAAGTGATGGTCGTCAGGACCGGGGAAAAGAACCGGATGTTTGTAGACTACAGCCAAACCATAAACCGATACACGCAACTCACTGCGTACCCCCTTCCCTGGATAG
Source organism: Scyliorhinus torazame (assembly GCF_047496885.1). Lineage (NCBI taxonomy): Eukaryota > Metazoa > Chordata > Chondrichthyes > Carcharhiniformes > Scyliorhinidae > Scyliorhinus > Scyliorhinus torazame. The sequence continues at coordinate 66,552,935 of NC_092714.1, read as the reverse complement.
CGGGCATGGTGAATCAGATTGCACACTACCGGGTGTTCTCCACGGTAGATCTGAAGTCCGCATACGACTAACTACCAATCCACCCGGAAGATCGGCACTACATGGCGGGTGGCTGCTGGTGTAGGACGTGGGCATTGGAGTTATGTTGGGCACACTCAGGGCCCCAAGGGCAGTTAACGGCCACCCCTGGAGTCGCCTCCTAGAGGGGGCAGTGGTCAAGGCTAGATATGCGGGGCCACCATGTGGCCGGGCCCAGCCTGTGCATGACCCACCACTGCACGCCACCCCGGTACCCATACCCCACCCCCCTCCCTCCCGTTTCCCCCCTCCCACCCCAGAGGCCGTCCCTACCCCTGCCACCCAAACGAATCGATGGGACCATTAGATGAAATGGCCGCCTTTTCCACTTCCTCCGGGTCCCCTTCGGCGTCACCAACGGGGTCTCGGTCTTCCAAAGAACGATGGACCGAATGGTGGACCAGTACGGGCTGCGGGCCACATTTCCTTACTTGGACAATGTCACCATCTGCGGCCATTATCAGCAGGGCCACGACACCAACCTTCAGAAGTTTCTCAAAACCACCCAAGCCCTCAATCTCACCTATAACAAGGAGAAACGCGTTTTCCGCACAACCCGACTGGCCATCCTCGGCTATGTCGTGGAAAACGGAGTCCTAGGGCCCGATCTCGACCGCATGCAGCCCCCCCCCCCCCTGCAAATCCCCCTCCCCCACTGCCTCAAGGCCCTGAAAAGATGTCTCGGGTTCTTTTCGTATTATGCCCAGAGGGTCCCCAACTATGCGGACAAAGCCCGCCCACTGATCAAAGCCACCATCTTCCCCTGACGTTTGAGTCCCACCAGGCCTTCAGCCGCATCAAGACAGATATTACCAAAGCCGCGATGCGCGCGGTGGATGAGTCCATCCCCTTCCAGGTGGAGAACGACGCGTTAGAGGTCGCCCTCGCCGCTACCCTTAACCACGCAGCCAGGCCCGTAGCCTTTTTTTCCCGTACCCTCAACGCCTCCGAGATTTGACACTCCTCAGTCGAAAAAGAAGCTCAAGCCATTGTGGAAGCTGTGCGGCATTGGAGGCACTCCCTCGCTGGTAGGAGGTTCACCCTTGTCACTGACCAACGGTTGGTAGCCTTCATGTTCAACAATACACAGCGGGGAAAGATCAAGAATGAAAAAATCTTGAGGTGGAGGATCGAACACTCCACCTATAACTACGATATTGTATATTGTCCAGCGAAACTCAACGAGCCCCCAGATGCCCTGTCCCGCGGCACATGCGCCAGCGCGCAGGATGACTGACTCCGGGCCATCCGCAATGACGTCTGTCACCCCGGGGTCACCCAGCTTCACCACTTCATCGAGGCCCGCAACCTGCCCTACTCCACCGAGGAGGTCAGGGCCATGACCAGGGACTGCCAAGTCTGCGCGGAGTGTAAGCCGCACTTCTATCGACCAGATAAGGCCCACCTGGTGAAGGCATCCCGGCCCTTTGAGCGCCTCAGCATCGATTTCAAAGGGCCCCTCCCCTCCGCTGACCGCAATGCGTATTTTCTTAACGTCGTTGACGAGTACTCCCGTTTTCCCTTTGCCATCCCATGTCCCGACATGACCTCGCCCACTATCATTAAGGCCCTGCATAGTATCTTCACCCTGTTCGATTTCCCCACTTACGTCCACAGTGACCGGGGCTCCTTGTTTATGAGCGACGAACTGCGTCAGTACCTGCTCGGTAAGGGCATCGCCTCGAGCAGGACTACCAGCTACAACCCGCGGGGAAACGGACAGGTGGAGAGGGAGAACACGACGGTATGGAAGGCCGTCCTTCTGGCTCTACGGTCTATGAGTCTCCCAGTTTCCCGCTGGCAGGAGGTCCTCCCCGACGCGCTCCACTCCATTAGGGCACTCCTTTGCACAGCCACGAACGAGACCCCTTATGACCGCTTTTTTGTTTTCCCCCGGACAGCCACCTCTGGGGTCTCGCTTCCATCCTGGCTGACAACACCGGGGCCTGTCCTCCTCCGAAAGCACGTGAGGAGCCATAAGTCTGACCCCCTGGTCGAGAGGGTCCAGATCCTTCACGCCAACCCCCAGCATGCCTAAGTGGCGCACCACAATGGCCGACAAGATACAGTCTCCCACCGGGACCTGGCGCCCGCCAGTTCCCCTGTGACCATCACCTACCCCTACCACCCTACACCAAAACACCACCCCCGCCCCTACATGGCCTACACCCCCCCCCCCCCTCCCCCCATCGCCGACCTACAGGGATGAAACTCCAGAAGATACGCTCCCGGAGTCAAACCCGTGCCCGCAGCGACGAGTTCAACACCCGTGCCCACAGCGAAACCAGAGCTCAGCCAATCACAGTGAACAATCAAGGCGCCGGACAGACTCAATCTGTGAGCCCACTTCACCCCCGCTGGACTTCAATTTTTAACAGGGGGTGAATGTGGTGAATGTATTACTGCTACCATTCACCATTGTATTACATTACATTACATTGTATTATGTTGGTGCCCTTGTGGGCTCCGCCTCTGGCTCCGCCCCCTTAGGGGTGGTATATAGATCTGCAGCCTGTAGGCGGCACTCAGTACAGACCAATTGCAGGCAGGCACCATTCTAGCTGATTAAAACCACTGTTCACTTCAACTCTCTGTCTCGTGTGAATTGATGGTCGCCCAACTGAGGTGAGTGACTCCGGGTTGGTGGAAGGTGTTGGTGACAGCAGTGCCAAGAGGTCAGTGTTATCCTAGGGGTGCTTCAGGGTTGCTGCTGGGGCGCGGGTCACCAGCAGGTCCTGACATGTCCCTGGATGACACCCGGGGTTGTGGCTGAGGGCGAGGGACCCCAGATGGATCCAACTCATCGGCAGGTGATCCTGCAAGACATAAGACAAGACGCATGGTTAGATCGCGGGTTGGAGTGGTGAGGGTGCCACATGAGCCATAGGGTCATCGCTATTCATTGTGGGCTCACTTGGATCTCCAATGCTGACCACCGCCTCAGCGACTGCCCTTGCTCTCTGATCCCCGCCTGGCTGGGGCCATGTGGGGGTGGGGGTGGGGGGGGGGGGGCTGATGGGTGTGGGGTGTGTGGGACAGGGTGGTGCCAGGGACACGGAGATGGTGACTTACTCGGGCCACCCTGAGTAGGTCATGCAGCTTCTTCCTGCACTGCTGGTCAATCCTGGTGGTGGGGCCCACAGCGCTCACGGCCTCTGCCACTTGCATTCAAACCCGGTTGACATCTATGGGTGGCAGCCTCCATCCCACCCCGGGGAACAGGATGTCCCGCCTCTCCTCCACAGCATCGAACAGTGTCTCGAGCTCGGCATCAGCGAACCTCGGTGCCTCTCTTCGGGGTGTCATCTTCTTGGTTGGAATGGGAGTGTGTGGGAAGTGGAATGCTTATAGAATTCCTACAGTGAAGAAGGAGGCTATTTGACCCATCAAGTCTGCACCGATCCTCAGAAAGAGCACCCTAGATAGGCCCATGCCCACACCCTATCCCCATAACAAAATAACCCTACCTAACCTTTTGGACACTAAGGGGCAATTTTAGCATGGCCGATCCACCTAACCTGCACATCTTTGACTGTGGGATGAAACCGGAGTACCTGGAGGAAACCCGGGCAGACACGGGGAGAACGTGCAGACTCCACACAGACAGTTATATGCGGCTGCAGCTTGTCAGGCTCTTGAGTGCTAATCCTGACCCCAGTGAATCACACGCCAGCGTTCACTGGAATTGCATTAATTCCACGTAGCACCGGTGCTAGCCCATTAGGCTGTCCTGAATCTCTTTGGGTTCTGCGCCACTTTCGGGCCGCAGAACTCTCGCGATTCAGTCCCGGCGTCAGCATTAATCTCTGAAATGGAGAATCCGGCTCAAGGTTTTAATTTGTCTCATGTTTTCTGAGTAACTACTGGTGTATCCCTGGAGGTACCATCTGAAGTTTGTGATTTGAATCAAATTTCCGGGTGCTTCCCAGTGCAGAGTAATTGGCCAGTACTGCTGAGCAATTACCTGGGAACTTCTGAGATTCACCAGCGCATCTTTGGGGTACAACCCCTCCCCTCCCCCCAATCCGATGCTGGGGAGCTCGAAAGTTATGGCCCAATTATGTTTTTCATTTTTTTAATAACCTTTGACATTGCCATGTTTGGTTCTTTAATAAATTTTTAAATATGTTAGAGAAGTATAACGTTTCATGCCGTATTCTGGAGACAACTCCAAAGAACCCCTCTTTGTATACTCCTAAGTGGAGAGATACATTATTGAAGAGACTCCGGAATCTTATAAAAGCCGGGTAATTCTAACCTAGCTGATGCTTGTTAACGAGGGCTATCTGGAAGAAGGTAACATTCTCTGCTGATTATTCTCCCTGAGGGAGGGCCAAATAAGTGTCTGTGAGAGCAAACTGCTTTAAACTCAAGTGAGGCTGATCAGCATGGAAGTGCCCCTGATCTAGAAAAGTCCCATAAGGGGTTAAGGTGATATCCATTCCAGCTATCCCTTCTTTAATGAGGATACTTTATCACTTACTTTGGAACAATTCTGTGTACTATTATGAGGAAAATGAGACATCTCTCTGATATTCATACACTTTGAACTTATGTTTCAATTGTTGTCCTTCTAACTTTGATTAGTGCCTGGAGGTAAAACGTTTAGTTTGGGACCTTTCCTTGTTTGGTTATAAGAGGGCTTAGAGGGTCAAGTGGCAATCATTTTTCTAAGAATTTACAGTTTCTGCTATAAAGGAAAAGGATACAATGGGAATATTGTGCATTCATAGTTTATTTTTTAACTTTTTTAATAAATTTAGAGTACCCAATTCATTTTTTCCAATTAAGCGGCAATTTAGCGTGGCCAATCCACCTAGCCTGCACATCTTTTGGGTTGTGGGGGTGAAACACTCGCAAACACGAGGAGAATGTGACCCAGTGACCCAGAGCCGGGATCGAACCTGGGACCTCAGCGGCATGAGGCAGCAGTGCTAACCACTGCGTCACCGTGCTGCCCGTGCATTAATAGTTAATGCTGTAACTTGGGAAATGTTGTTCAGTTTAGTCTGAACAAACAGACTACCAGCCCCTTCCATTTTGCAGAATTAATTTAAAAATGCCTTACCAGGTAATAACATCCCTTCAGTATGAGAATAACTTATTTACAAACTCACAAGCAAAGAAGACAGCTCCGATTTCTAGCTTTTCTTCCATACCGGTCATTTAAGGTACAAATATTTTTGATACAACAGATAGTCAAGTGCAATGACGAGGGAAAAAAGGTTTAAATAAATCACTCATCCTTGGTGACGAGGTCTTGTGGTTCAATAGGTAACACCATGCCCCAAGTCCCAATTTCAGTCTCATTCCAGGATTTGTTGGCCGCAGAGGGAGTCTTCATGACATGATTCAAACAAGCTGATAACCAGCCTGCTAATTCTCTTTCAACACTAGCCCACTGTTCTTCAAAGTGGGGGAAGAAAATAATGTGAAATACCAAAAAAAAAACAATTCCCTGTTGCTGGAATGGAGTTAAAGGGTTTGGCATTTAAAGCGGACTTCAACATCTTGCAATTTTATCCAGTTTAGAATGGCAGATAAGGTGAAGATTAACAAAAAGATTGAAAAAACAGACATGGGTAATAAATTCTTCATCAACACATTAAACTGGAACTAGAAGAAAGAAATAAAAGAAGATTTCAAAAATGGCATTTGAATCTCATTCCTCATAAAAATAAGTATGCACTCGACCAACAACTAGACGTGTTTCAATGAAACTCAAAGGGCAACACAGCAAAGCCTTTTCTAACAAAGGCTGGAATTTGGAGGGGGAGTAAACATAGATCATGTAGACATCCCTCAGGGCAGCATGGTGGCGCAGTGGTAGCACTGCAGTCTCACGGCGCCGAGGTTCCAGGTTCGATCCCGGCTCTGGGTCACTGTCCGTGTAGAGTTTGCACATTCTCCCCGTGTTTGCGTGGGTTTCGCCTCCACAACCCAAAGGTGTGCAGGGTAGGTGGATTGAACACGCTAAATTGCCCCTTAATTGGAAAAAATGAATTGGGTACTCTAAATCTTTTTTTTAAATGTAGTCATCCCTCGATTCTTGTATTTTTTGTTGAAATGTTTGTTGAAGCCAATGCAATACTTGCTTAACTTACAATTCCCATTCCAGGATCAAGGTTAAGGCACCAAGGTTACGTTTGATCTGCGATTTTGAGATGTAGATATACACAAACTGATATCAAAACCCCTCCCCTCTAAAGTTGTAATAATAGTAACATTTTCTTAGTAAAATGGAACTGGCCATTATAATGGACACTGTCTGAAGTCCCGAATTTATTGTGCTTTTACTGTTCTGTCATATTTCCTGCTCCTCTGGCACACGTGTTCTTTGGAGGTGCCATGAAATCTTACATGGGCTACTTACTAGATTCAGGAAAAACAACAACTTGTATTTATAGAGTACCCATAACCTCAAGGTTCTTCGATTCTAAGATACTAAGTTCTCTGTGTAAAAGGTCTTATTATAAAATCTAATGCTTTTTATTTACACTTTTGCTTTCTATCAACAATTCATGATGTTGTCATGCTGCAAACAGTGTTCTGCAATCAGCATCACCATGAAGCAGTCTGGTAACAATGTCCTGCAGTCAGCATCACCATGAAGCAGTCTGGGAACAGTGTCCTGCAGTCAGCATCACCATGAGGCAGTGGGGGAACAGTGTCCTAAGGTCAGCATCACCGTGAAGTAGTCAGGGAATAGTGTCTTGCAGTCAGCATCACCATGAAGCAGTTTGGGAGCAGTGTCCTGCAGTCAGCATCACCGTGAGGCAGTGGGGCAACAGTGTCCTGCAGTCAGCATCACCATGCAGCAGTGTGGGAACAGTGTCCTGCAGTCAGCATCACCATGAAGCAGTCTGGGAACAGTGTGCTTTAGTCAGCATCACGTGAAGCAGTATGGGAACAGTGTCCTGCAGTCAGCATCACCATGAAGCAGTCTGAGAACAGTGCAGTCAGCATCGCCGTGAAGCAGTCTGGAAACAGTGTCCTGCAATCAGCATCACCATGAAGCAGTGGGGGAACAGTATCCTGCAGTCAGAATCACCATGAAGCAGTGGGGAATAGTGTCCTGCAGTCAGCATCACCATGAAGCAGTGGGGGAACAGTGTCCTGCAGTCAGAATCACCATGAAGCAGTGGGGGAACAGTGTCCTGAAATCAGCATCACCATGAAGCAGTGGGGGAACAGTGTCCTGCAGTCAGAATCACCATGAAGCAGTGGGGGAATAGTGTCCTGCAGTCAGCATCACCATGAAGCAGTATGGGAACAGTGTCCTGTAATCAGCATCACCATGAAGCAGTGGGGGAACAGTGACCTGCAGTCAGAATCACCATGAAGCAGTGGGGGAATAGTGTCCTGCAGTCAGCATCGCCGTGAAGCTGTGGGGGAACAGTGACCTGCAGTCAGCATCACCATGAAGCAGTGGGGGAACAGTGTCCTGCAGTCAGAATCACCATGAAGCAGTGGGGGAATAGTGTCCTGCAGTCAGCATCACCATGAAGCAGTATGGGAACAGTGTCCTGTAATCAGCATCACCATGAAGCAGTGGGGGAACAGTGACCTGCAGTCAGCATCACCATGAAGCAGTGGGGGAACAGTGTCCTGCAGTCAGAATCACCATGAAGCAGTGGGGGAATAGTGTCCTGCAGTCAGCATCACCATGAAGCAGTATGGGAACAGTGTCCTGTAATCAGCATCACCATGAAGCAGTGGGGGAACAGTGACCTGCAGTCAGAATCACCATGAAGCAGTATGGGAACAGTGTCCTGTAATCAGCATCGCCGTGAAGCAGTATGGGAACAGTGTCCTGCAGTCAGAATCACCATTAAGCAGTCTGCGAACAGTGTCCTGCAGTCAGCATCACCATGAAGCAGTCTGGAAACAGTGTGTTGCAGTCAGCATCGCAGTGAAGCAGTCTGGGAACATAGATTTCGGGACGGTGCATTGCTTCTCTAGTGCCAGGGTCAAGGATGACTCAGAGCGGCTACAAGGCATTCTGAAGGGGGAGGGTGAACAGCCAGTGAGCAGGGTACATATTGGTGCCAACGACATAGGTTAAAAAGAAAGGGATTAGGTCCTAATAGGAGAATGTAAGGAGCTAGGATGTAATTTAAAAAGTAGGGCCTCAAAGGCAGTAATCTCTGGATTACCATCAGTGCCATATACTAACAAGAGTAAAAATAACCGCATATACCAGATGAATAGATCGCTGTAGAAATGGTGTAGGAGCAAGGGAGTCAGATACCTGGGACATTGGGACCGGTTCTGGGGAATGTGGATCCAGTAAAAGCAGGATTGGTTGCATCTGGGCAGGATTGGAACCAATATCCTCAGGGAGATGTTTGCTAGTGCTGCCGGGGAGGGTGTAAACTAGAATGGAAAAGGAATGGGAACCTGAGCAGGGAGAAAAAGGAGGGAGAAACAAAAGGCAGAAATTGTAAGAAGCTAGAGCAGAAGGCAGAAAAAACAAGGGCGAGAAACAAATAGGGCCAGAATGTTAAATAAAGCTGAGATGACTAACGACGGGATGGCATGGTGGTGCAGTGGTTAGCATGGCTGCCTCACAGCACCAAGACCCAAGTTCGATCCCGGCCCTGGGACATTGTCCATGTGGAGTTTGCACATTCTCCCCGTGTCTGCGTGGGCCTCACCCCCACAACCCAAAGATGTGGAGGGTAGGTGGGTTGGCCATGCTAAATTGCCCCTTTATTGGGGAAAAAAAAGAATTGAGTACTTTCAATTTAAAATAAATAAATAAATAAGATGACTAACAAGATTAAAAAGACAAGCCTGCAGGCTTTGAGTCTTGATGTGTGAAGCATTCACAATAAGGTCGATGAATTAGCAGCGCATATAGATATTAACGGTTATTATATAGTTGCAATTTCAGAGAATGGCTGTGGGGTTACCAAGGATGGGAACTGAACATCAAGGGGTATTCATTATTTAGGTAGGACAGACAAAAAGGGAAAGAAGGGGCGTAGCATTGTTAGTAAAGGAGGAAATCCATGCAATAGTGAGGAAGGATATTAGCTCAGAAAATCATGATGTGAAATCTGTATGGCTGGAGATAAGATTACTAAGAGGCAGGAAACGTTGTTGGGGGTTGTCTATAGTCTCCCAAATTGTAGTGAAGATGCAAGGGAAGGCATTAAACAAGAAATCTGAGATGTATGCAATAAGGGCACAACTGTAATCACAGGTAACTTTAATTTACATATTGTTTGGACAAACCAATCAAACAATGGTATAGTGGAGGAAGAGTTCCTTGAGTGTGTATGTGATGGATTTTTAGACCAATATGTTCAGGAACCAACCAGAGAAGAGGCTATTCTAGACTGGATACTGTGCAATGAGAAAAGATTAATTAACAATCTTGTTAACTTGGGTTTTTAACTCCCTTGGGGGAGAGTGACCATAATATGATAAAATCTTTCATTAAGATAGAGTCATGAATTACAAAATAAATTAGGCATAATATTATACCCAAACAGGAGACAGATAAAATTGCACAAAAAAACAGAAAGCTTGAGGATTGGGAGCATTTTAGAATTCAGCAAAAGAGGACAAAAAAATTGATCTAGAGGAAGAAATTAGAGTATGAGAGTAAAATTGCAGGGAACATAGAAACTGACCGTAAAAGCTTCTATAAATATGTGAAGAAAAAAAATTAGTAAAGACAAATGAAGCTCCTTTACAGTCAGAAGCTGGGGAAATTATAATGCTGAACAAAGAAATGGCAGAAGAATTGAACACGCACTTTGGTTCTGGCATTGCAATAGAGGGCACAAATAACTTTCCAGAAATGTCAGGGAAGCAAGGGTCTAGTGAGAGGGTGGAATTGGGTGGACCAGTTAGCCTGACATCAGTAGTGGGGAAGGAGTTAGAGTGACAACTTAACATTTGGAAAGCATTAACAGGATAGGATAAAACCAACATGGGTTTATGAAAGACAAATCATGCTTAACAAATCTACTCAAATTTTCTGAGGATGCAACTCGTAGAAAATACAAAGGAGAATCAGTGGATGTGATGTATTTGGATTTTCAGAATGCGTTTGATAAGGTCCCTCATAAGAGTTTGGTGGGCAAAATTAAAGCACAGGGAACAAGGGGCAAAATATTAGCATGGATCAAGAATTGGTTGACTGACAGGAAACAGAGAGTGGGAATAAATGGGCCTTTTTCTGAGTGGCAGGCAGTGACTGGTGGGGTACCGCAGGAATCAGTGCTTGGGCTCCAGTTGTTTACGCTATATATAAATGACCTGGATGAGGGAGCCCAATGTAACATTTCCAGATTTGCTGATGACACAAAACTGGGCAGAAGTGTCAGTTATGAGGAGGCTGCAAGAAAGGTTCAAGGTGATTTAGACAAGTTGGGTGTGTGGGCAAACACATGGCAGATACAGCACAACACAGCTAAACAGAAAGGAGGAATATTATTTAAATCGTGATATATTGAGAAGTCTGGATGTACAAAGGAATCTGGGTGTCCTTGTGCACCAGTCAATGAAAGTGGAGAGGCAGGTGCAGCAAGCAATTAGGAAGGTAAATGGTATGTTAGCCTTCATTGCAAGAGCATTTGAGTTCAGAAGTAGAGATGTCTTACTGTAGTTATACAGAGCCTTGCCGAGACTACATCTGGCACATTGTGTGCAGTTTTGACCTCTCTACCTACGAATACATGCCAAAGAAGCAGTGCAGTGGAGGTTCATTAGGCTGATACCGAGGTTGGCAGGATGGTCCTATGAGAAGAGATTGGTTTTACTGGGCCTGTATTCACTCGGGTTTAGAAGGATGAGAGGAGATCTGATTGAAACATGTAAAATTCTAACAGGGTTGGAAAGACGAGAAGCAGGGAGGATGTTTTCCCTGATTGGGGACTCTGGAACCAGTGGACACAGTCTCAGGGTATAGGGTAGACCATTTAGGGCTGAGATGAGGAAATATTTCTTCACTAAAAGAGTGGTGAGCCTGTGGAATTCGCTAATAGAAGGCTGTAGTAGCAAATCACTGAATATATTCAAGAAAGAGGTAAATGTTTTTAGATCTTAATGGTTTCAAGGGGTATGGGGAGAAAGCAGGAATGTGACATTGAGATTGAGGATCAGCCTTGACCAAATTGGTCATACAGTTTTACAGCACGGAAATGAGGCCCTTCGGCCCATCACATCCATGCCGACCATCAAGCACCTAACTATTCTAATCCCATTTTCCAGCTCTCGGTCCGTAGCTTTGTATGCTGTGGGATTTCAAGTGCCCATCGAAATACTTCTTAAAAGTTGTGAGGGTTGCCGCCTCTACCACCCTTTCAGGCAGAGAGCTCCAGATTCCACCGCCCTCTGGGTGAAAAAGATTTTTCTCACAGCTCCTCTAAATCTCCAGCCTATTAACTTAAATCTATGTCCCCTGGTTATTGACCTCTTCTCTTCCTATCCACCCTATCTATGTCCTTTATAATTTTGAATGGCGGAACATGCTCAAAGGGCTGTATGGTCTACTCTTGCTCCTAGTTTCTCTGCTTCTAAAAAAACCAATTAAATACAGGAAATCAATCAGAAAGCAACGTGAATTTAAAGAGAAATAAACCTTTGTGCACAAACTCAAGTGTAAAATAAAAAATTAAGATGTCAGGAAGTTGGAGTAGTTAATTTGTTTCCAGTTAAAACTATACTTAGAAGGGAACATTAGTACAGCATCTTTGTGTTCCAATAAATTATCTCAGAGTCCTAGGACATCAGTTCATGACCGTCAGCAGGAGATACTTTTCCATAAAAAAAATATTAGAGAGGGAAGTTAGTCACCCTCACTCTTTCTTAATGATTGGGAACATTACAATGCTAGCAGAGGTCTGGGAGGAGATCATAAGCCTTTCCATTCAGAGACTGAGGTTTGAACTGAAAGAGAATCGAAAAAGGAAAAGTGCAGAAACCTAACGTTGTAACGCCGCTGGAAGGCAAAATACTGCAACATAAAGAGGAAAGGTTGGTGTGGTGGTGTGGCCCCTTTAAGGGACCCCAAACAATGGGGAAAAACACTGCCCTGGGAACAGAGGCCCAGGCATTGTGGACCCAGAGTCAAGGATATACCTGCATGATATAACTCTGTGCTTGTACATAGTTAAACTTCATTGGTGTTTCCAATAAACCTCTTTGTTATATAAGAAGCCTCCTCAGTGATACCTAGTGCTATTACAGTTGGAAACACACAGCATGTCAGAGTCTGTGGAGGAAATAGACAGGTTAATGGCCAGGATTCTATGAGCAAGAATGGAAGATTTGGTGCTCTGCCAAATCTCCCATTCACTGCAACGGGACCAGAGAATCCCGCTGCCATGAATGGATGGAGAACCTCACCCAATGTTTTGAATACGGACCCTTCTTCAGAACTAGAACCTAAGAGACAGACTGACATATTAAACCTTTAAGCAAAATCCTGGAACCCCCCCTCCCCCCCCAACAGCACTGTGGACGTGCTTACACCACAGGGACTGCAGCTGTCCAAGAAGGAAGCTCATCACTACCTTCTTGAGGGAAATTAGGGATGGGCAATAAATGCTGGGCCTAGCCAGCAATGCCCACACCCTGTAAAAAAATATAAAAAGGGGCAAGTAGGAAATATAAAGCAGTGAACTTATTGCTGGAGTCCCCTAGACAATGCTGCAGATGGAGGGGTCACATTGCTAGTCAAAAGCCCCAGCAATAGCAGAAATAAATTACTTGGTTGAATCTCATTGTAATAGTTTAGGAAGCTTGCAAACGTTTAACAAGCATTGACAGCAACTCAGTGGTTGATTGGAGGGAGTAGGCACTGATTATTTTATTTTTTTAAATTTAGAGTACCCAATTCATTTTTTCCAATTAAGGGGCAATTTAGTATGGCCAATCCACCTAGCCTGCACATTTTTGGGTTGTGGGGGCGAAACCCACACAAACACGGGGGGGAACGTGCAAACTCCACACGGACAGTGACCCAGAGCCGGGATCGAACCTGGGACCTCAGTGCCGTGAGGCCGCAGTGCTAGCCCACTGCGCCACCGTGCTGCCCTAGGCACTGATTAATTGACAGTGGGTGGGAAGATATTTTTCCTGACCCAACAAAAATCAGTGTCACAACAATTTTGTTTTTTAAGTGACCTATTTCTGACCCTTTAGGAATGAATGGCTCAATCATTCTCAGTGGAACTACTACATGGCATAATTGCGATCTTCCATCGTCTAAGATTGCTGCTCACCTACTCCACTTCTTGAGTTTCCAGCCCTCCAGGATCAGTCTAGGGTCTCCACCAGAAATTAAAGATCAATCTCCAGGACATTCATGTGTGCAACTTGTAGTGATATGCCTGTTAGCAATATCATAGATAGATGGTGTGCGACATCCTACCAGTATGTGAAGATGAAGACACACCATGCGGTCTGAAGACCGTGGTAATGTGACCAGAGACTCCGGTATAAGCGGAGACACATCCGGCCATCATCAGATGGTTGTAGGAGATGTTAGTCAGACATTCGGGTGAACAGTCGTGCTAAGTGTAGTTCCAGAGGAGTACAAAGAAACTCCAAGATGTGCTCTATAACAGATCGCTATCTTACCATGTGTGATCCAATAAAGATCCTAGTTTGGTCAAGTCAAGGTGTTTGGTGGATTCCTTTGCAACGCATGGGAGATAAAACACAACATGGTACCACAAATGCTGAAGATTTAAACATAACGACAGCAGTGATAACGTTAGGCATTCGGCTAACAGACCGATCTGGTGAACTGCAACCTGAGGTGACTCAAAGCGCTAGAAGATGCTGTAACTCGAGATGGCGTACTGAGAGCCCACCACCAGCTTCAGATGTCCGGTAATGTAGATGAAAACTGGCGCTATTCAAGCAGCATTTCAAATTCTATGTTTCGGCCCAGCCTGATGAAAGGCCAATCGTGTTACTGCTAACGGTGGCAGGTCCACAAGCAATTGAGCTGTATAACTCGTTTGCGTTCACTATTGAGGAGGATTGCCCAAAATATCATCCTCAACACTGGTAGAAAGGGTCAAGAGCTTCAAGTTTTTAGGTGTCCAGATCACCAACAGCCGGCCCTGGTCCCCCCATTCCGACACTATAGTTAAGAAAGCCCACCAACGACTCTACTTTCTCAGAAGACTAAGGAAATTTTGCATGGCAGCTACGACCCTCACCAATTTCTACAGATGCACCACAGAAAGCATTCTTTCTGGTTGTATCACAGCTTGGTATGGAACCTGCTCTGCCCAAAACCGCAGAAAAAGGTTGTGAATGTAGCCTAGTCCATCACGCAAACCACCCTCCCATCCATTGACTCTATCTATAATTCTCGCTGCCTCAGAAAGGCATCCAGCATAATTAAGGACCCCACGCACCCCGGACATACTCTCTTCCACCTTCTTCCGTCAGGAAAAAGATACCAAAGTTTGAGGTCATGTACCAACCGACTCAAGAACAGCTTCTTCCCTACTGCCATCAGACTTTTGAATGGACCTACTGATGCACGATCAATTACTATTAAAACGAGGTAGGAACATAACTGAAGGCTTTAATAGACTAGAACTGTTCCCCAGCAGCTTCGGTACAGAATGATGGCTGCTGGGTCGGCACCGGTTCTTATATCCCGCCTGTCAGGGCGGAGCTACATACAAAACAGCCAATGGTAAACTCCTAGGTTTAACCAATGGTCTTCAGCCTCTCGGGTACTGCAATACCTGATAATACCACACCTATTATTTAACCAATAATACCATATTCAACCCCTGTTAAAAAAGAGTCCAGCGGGGGTGGTGGCCAGTGGTTACAATTGCATTTAACATGGAATGATCAGATATGGAGGTACCATGATACCTCATTACAGTGTTGTAGAGAATATTTACAATCGTGGAAGATATATACATTCAGTGTTTATTTACGGTTACAGATCGGTTATACTGAAGCAATCAGTCGGTCGGGTGGCCTGGTCTTCCTCCTGGATCATCTGAGCTTCGGTGGTGATTCCGGTGGGGGTCCGGGCGTCTGCGACTCCGGGAGCGTGGCTTTGGCCTCCATGGCAGCTTCGTCACCCCTAGACGGCGCTGGTGAGGCAAAAGGTTGACAAGAGAGGGGGGTGCCTGTAGGGGGCGTCGGTGGGTGGGAGGGCCAAGGCAGGAGCGGTGGGAGGACTGACCCTCCTGTGAGGTGCTATGGAGGGGGGGGGGTGGCTCGGGTGCGCGAGGGATTCAGGCTGCCGCCAATCCCGTAGGGAGACCGTATCTTGCCGGCCGTCAGGGAATGCCACGTCGGCGTACTGGGGGTTAGCGTGCAGCAGGTGGGCCCTCTCGACCAACGGGTCCGACTTGTGCGCCCGC